>NC_086043.1:18058809-18669011 GCF_947568885.1 Cydia strobilella
ATCAATTAGTACATTTTCGAGTAATGACTACTTTCTTTATTAAATAGCCGTACCAAATTTACGTGGATAGGTATTTACAACAGTAAGTACTCGACGCCTGATAGTGATAAGCAACAAGAACTATGGAGAGGAGATTGCTAGGAATTATTTACCGACCGAAGTTCTAAGCTTTCACTGTACATCCTAACGCGTTCTGTGAGGAGATGAACTTGTTCCACTATCACTATCATTATTACATTCCTTATTTAAGCGTTTGTTCCGATCGCTTTCGTGAATCTATAATGCCCAACAAGATCTGCAGGCAAATCGTAAGCATGTGTCTACGCAAACTAAATAGAAAAGATAAAATGAGCCGACAACACTCACCGTCCGTGGGCGTGTGTATGTTGTGCAGCGGGGAGTACTTGAGCAGATTGCGGAAGTGCGTCTCGTTGTCCGAGCTGCCGTAGTCAGACACCCACGCGTGCCCGATAGTGAAGCGGTGGAACCGCAGCATGTCCAGTACACTGAGCAAATAAACATATGAGCACATTTACATTATACGCAAGAGCGCCGTAGCCATTGTAGGGGAACTTGTCCCTCACACTACAGGACTGGGCGTACAGCGCACAAAACTACTCCACGCTTTCTAAGGCCGAAATTTCACGGAGCCAGTGCTCAGACTGAAGAGTTCCATAGCTTGTGTTCTATGGCTCAGGATTCTAGGAATCATCAAAGAACATATTTTCTACACTCAACTTTGGGAACAAATCAAATTATTGTATTAAATATTTTGATTTGCGTCGCTATATCGTAATTCCGTAAGGAATTCGTACAGGAGGTGCAAGCGTTACTGCTTGCTCTTAAGAGTTGGTCAAAGACGCCTAGTCTTTCTAAGATGGCATATAGTCGAGAAATTCGGACGGGGACTTACCCGACTTGGACGATAGCAGCGCCGTACAGCTCAGGCCGCTGATTGGTGCAGGCGGCCACCAACAGGCCGCCGTTGGAGCCCCCCTGGATGGTGATGAGCTTGGGGCTGGTGTATTTCTCGTTGACGAGGTACTCGGCGGCGGCCTGGAAGTCGTCGAACACGTTCTGCTTGTTGAGCAGGCGCCCGGCGTTGTGCCACCGCTCGCCGTATTCACTGGAACAATTCAATTAGGTGAGACGCGCTTTATGAAATGTGATACAAGTGGTATCAACGCTTGGTAATTAATATAGTATTTGGAAGCCTCAACTCGAATTTCCCAAAGCCTATATAGGACAAGTCTTTTTGAGACAAGTAAAAAGAAAAAAAAATCTAAAGCATTTAAGAATTCTATTCTATTAGGCTAGATTTATTGTATATCTAAGAAATCTATATATATTTAGTGTACTCATAGCCATAAGGTATAATTAAGCATATTATTATATTATGCATGTAGAAGTTTTACTTCGCTCAAAAGCAAAGATAGATATAACTCCGTAATAGATGGATACAGTCTAAGGAAAAAACGTGCCTCGAAAATCACGAAAATTTGATTCTCGATCAGATGGCGCCACTAGTTTTGGCCTACTCTCGTATAGAGGGCGTTGACGGTTTCGTTTGTTATTTATAATTTTAACGCATATCCGTTAAAGAACATGGGTCAAAATCATATAATAATAATTAATGCAAATATAAAATTCATTTATCCATATTTAAATACATTTTAACGTATTTTTATAAATCTTCATTTTTAGTTTTAGAGTGTATCGATAGATGGCAGTGAATTTTCTGTGGTTACAAAATTCACTTTGACAGTACCGCTCTATCTTATTATATCCCTCTTTGTCAAAAGTTACGTTTTTTTATTGGTTTTTTTCTCTCAGTGCACCCACCTTGACGCTTTTCTGTTTAGCCCTATGGTTGACTGGTAGAGAATGCCTATAATGGCATTAAGTCCGCCTGTTGTACACTTTTTATGTGCAATAAAGTTTAAAATAAATAAATAAATCTATTCGATTAGGCTTTTAGGCCCAGCCCAGGCAGTTAAACCAAGTTCATTAAACTCAGGCGAGTTTTAAATTTATTTTAGATGGGTACCGGATTTACCAATCATTATTAACGTAATATTCACAATTTTTTTTTTTTTATATAAGACTGTCGACACATTTTAATGCGATGATAGCTTCTACGCCAAGTCACGTTATTCAGTCCATCGATTATGGTTACTGGAACCAGCCTTTACAGTTTAGACAACTAATACTTACTCCTAACTGACCATTAAAATAGACCTTATCTCGTTGGAATAAGGCATACATGAAGTCAATGATTAATATGAGATCCCTTGCGGCTTTCATATTGATTGTCACTGACAGGGTAGGAATGCAATTCTTTAACTGTACGACGATACATACCCGCCGCCGCGGATGTTGGGGATGGCGACGATCCCGTGGAAGTGCTGCATGAACACGAGCCGCGTCACGCTGAAGCTGGGCTGCACGTTGATGTTGAACCCGCCGTACCCGTACACCAGCGCCGGGTTCGACCCGTCAAGGGGCAGACCCTACAATACAATACAATACAACCACAATGAGCGGTTTCCGAAAGGCATAAAAGATGCATCAAGATTGCTAATAGACCAATAAAGCGTACCAACATTCGTTACACGAAGTAATTAAATGTTTAGCGAAATATAAAATACATCAAATCCTTACCTGTATTTTGGTTCTTGAAACCACCTATAACCAATGGTAGGAAACTAGAGCGTTCGGGCTTTTTCAGCTCCGTTCGGCTCAGCATTGCTCCGAGCAATTATTAGGGTTGACACAACTTTACGTCCCTTTGGGTGTAAGATAATACCCTGAATGTTGACAACCCTAAATAGCCACCATGATTCTTCCCTGAATCGCTGTCAAACTTCGGTTTTGTAGGAAGTTTCCTTTCTGTACGGTAGTACTATTACTTATTATCTGCTATAACTATGTAATTTTTTTGTAATCCACCTAAACATACCTTCTTAGAGACTATGAACATAGGAACTTTAGTGCCGTCTTTGCTAGAGTAGAATATCTGCTTGGCCTGGTACTGCGACGCGTCGAAGCCTTTTACCGCCACTTCTCTGAACACCTGCCGATCAAATTCACACGTTGTCATATTCATATCACGGTTTAAAATATCGTGTCATAGGTCAGTACAATTCGGGAAAATAATCTTTAGAACAAAATATCTCTTATAATTTTTTTGGTTGTGATTTGGCACAGCTCAACAGGTACTAATTCCGGAAAATACATTAAATGTTAGACATGTTATTAACATCGATAAATTAGTTTGTCAATAAATTTAATAAAATACGTACGTAAGTAATAAATGTTCTACGGTAAAGCACCGAGCACGAGAAATTTCGTACCGGGCTGAACTTTGAAAAGAGTCAAGCCGAATGAATTTTCCGAGCTAGCCGATTACACTTATGACGTCGGGAGTGAGGAACGATATGAAGTGGTAGAAGATATTGTGCCGCTCCTTCTTGCCGGAGAAGCCGACTGTATAGCCTATGGACGGGCACGTTAACATACCGTGGGCTCATACGGCTGCTTCTTGAAGTCCACGTGGTATATAACACCGGGTGTGAGGAACGACATGAAGTGGTAGAAGATCTCGTGCTGCTCCTTCTTGCCGGAGAAGCCGACCACGGAGCCGACGTCCAGCGGGAAGGTCTGCAGCAGCTCTCCGGAGGCCATGCTGTGCAGTTGGAGGACGCTCTGGAAATATGATTTTGATTTATGTTATCCTGGTGAAGTCAAGAGAATATAGATTGTTTTTACTATTAGATTACAACAGTGAAATTCGTTTACGTGTCGTTATTGATAGCGGTCGAAGGCGGTAAACAAGTGGTATTTCTACTAACTCACCTTTACATCTCTGACATAGTGTATAACAAGTTTGTCGTTGTCCACCGCCGAGGCCCAGTCCAATACGTCGCTTTGATGTTCCTGGAAAAATAAACAATTGCGATTTAGATCACTGGTCTTTAAAGTCGTACAAAAATTATTAGCTGAAAATTATATTTTTACGTTACGTATACATTTGAAGTTCCCCCTCCCCCGCAAAAATTGGTAGACTGTTTTGTAAAGAAAATTACAGACAAGGCGTCTCCGTTTATAGTTATATCTTTTAAGTATGCAACAGCTTATCCCTTTGAGCGCCAAAGACGTCAACTGACACGCGTGGCTGCAGGCAAATATCAACCTTCGTGCCTTCCGACAAGGTTTACGATGATGATGATTGAGAGTTAATGTAGTAGGTTACCGGTATGAGCGTCTCCCAGTTGTCCTCGGCGGGGTTGTGCAGGTCGATCTTGATGAGGCGGTAGTTGGGCGCGTTCTTGTTGGTCCGGAATATGCACACCGACCCTTCGTTCGTGATGTACTGGAATTAACAAATAAAAAAGAACTTTAGACAATCAATAAATGAGTCGTTTCTTGTAGTCCCCAAGCAAGCATTTATAGCATTTGGCATAGTGACATTACCGACAATAGAAATAGAAAATCTGTAAAAAATTCAAAATGTTTGTTCGCATATTTCATAAAGAAATTAGCTGAAAATTGTATTAAAATCTTGTCATTTTTATAGTATTGTCCGTTGGATATAGGTTGTCGCGACTTGACCAGTAGCCGCAGTCGCAGTCGGCGCACGCCGCCGGTGTGGCATACCTCGTAGTCCGCCTCGAACTTGTGCACGATCTGCGTGAGCGGCAGCTTGCCCGCGATGTCGGGCTGCTTGCTGAGGTCGGAGAAGAACAGCAGGTTGTCGCGGCAGTCGCGGACGGGCGACACGATCAGGTAACGTCCGCAATCCGTCACTTCTGCGCCGCTGAAAAAATAAACTCAATTTAAAAAATATTCTTAACATGTACAGCCAAACTGAACTTGGTTCGGTTCATAAGGGAGGATATTTAGCGCCATCTGTAGATGGGCCTTTTTGATGATAGCGACGTGACTTAGTAATATTATTACATTACGCTACTGTTTGTGTTTTCTAGATAGACTAAAATGAGAGAGCAGTATACGATAATCAACCTAAATAAAGTATGGTATAGTTAGTCTCGGAATCGATCATTCCTTTAATCTATATAATAAAGTAACACAAAATGTGACTAAATAGTTTGTTCAAAGTGCCCAACGATACTTACACACGAGCCTACGATACTTATACACCTACAAAATAACAAAAAAATTATCACGACGTCAGATACTAGGCTAGGAAAAGATAACGCACTCTAATAAAAAAATATAAATTAATAATTTTATAATCGATATACTCCATTTTTTTTCTAGGATGTAGAATGGTAAAAAAATTATTACATACTGGCGTTTGTCTTGGCCCATCTGCTGCGTATGACAGTCACTGTCAATAAATAAGAAACATGTATATGTATGATCAAAGATAGATATAACTCCGTAATAGATGGATACAGTCTAAGGAAAAAACGTGCCTCGAAAATCACGAAAATTTGATTCTCGATCAGATGGCGCCACTAGTTTTGGCCTACACTCGTATAGAGGGCGTTGACTGTTTCGTTTGTTATTTATAATTTTAACGCATACCAGCGAAAGAACATGGGTCAAAATCATATAAAAATAATTAATGCAAATAAAAAAATCATTTATCCATATTTAAATACATTTTATCGTATTTTTATAAATATTTATTTTTAGTTTTAAAGTGTGTCGATAGATGGCAGTGAATTTACTAGGGTTACAAAATTTACTATGACAGTACCGCTCTAGTATAAGTTACTCTATGGTATGACTATTGACATTTTATACAATATTATACAAGTTTGACACTTTGAACAAACACCGCATGCAAACATGCATCAAACTTTGAGGGCGGCAATTTTGTCGCTTCTTTGAATCCTTATGCGGTCCTGATGCGGTTTTCCCGAGGGACTACAGTATCAAGTTTTCCAAAAAAAACGGAGTGGTGGGTCTACCACCACTGGTTGGAGGCGGCGTTAACCGCAAACAGGCGGCCCGCCTATGCTTGTTTGCCACCGATGTTAAAAAAACGCTATCATAGCGTAAAGAGAACACACCAGAGGTAAGAAGTGAGATAAGTCACATCCCGCACGTTTTAGAAAGATGCAAGCGCGATGCCCTATTTTCGGTATGCGTATTTAAAGAGTAGGGACACGTATTGCTAAGGGTGGTATTCCATCTGTCCAATATCTTGGTCCAATGTGTATTTGTCACGTTTTCAAGTAAAAGGTACCACATTGTCGCTTACCAATCTTACCATCAGGACGAAATTTGCTAGTATCTTTATACGAATAACCTGTCAGAGCGTCCTTATGGCACGCGACAAAGTGGTACCTTTTGCTTGAAAACGACACATTTTGTCTCGCATTTTGCTTAATGAGAGAGTGAGACGCAATGACATTGGACAGGTGGATAAACACCCTAAAGTAGCTTAGCCGGTGTGAGGTGACGCTGACATACTCCACCGACTCGCGGCCGCTTAGCTTGAATCAGCAGAGCCATGCGAGCTTACAGTGCTATTTGTATCAATATCGCCTCCCCCTTGTAGTCTTCTCTTCCTAGTCCTTGCTGCAGAATCTGCTGGCTGGAGTTACCTCAAGTATCAGGTGGAATACCACCCTAAAGCAAAGCCTTACATCCTCCATAGTGGCTCCTCGGGGAACTCGACGACGATGACGTCTTCAGCTTGCGGCGTGTTGAGTCGGTGGTAGCACAGCTTCTGGTCGCGGTTCACCTCCGTCTCGGACCCGTCCGTCTTGCCCGTCTGCTCCGGGTACCTCTGTCAACACATCATAAACGATGATCTTTACAATTCACACTCAAGACTTAATTGAACATTACTTATTTCAAGACCAGCCCCTGTTTACACACGCTGATATTGTGAAATTATCGTACACTACTTTAAGAAGTAATAATTGACGCTAGAAATGTACAGGATTTTGACACTGATGATAGTCAAGTGTCACCAGACACAAGCGCTGCTTGGATCGTATATATTCTGTAAATTTTAGGGTTCCGTACCCAAAGGGTAAAAGCGGGACCCTATTACTAAGACTCCACTGTCCGTCTGTCTGTCACCAGGCTGTATCTCATAAACCGTGATAGCTAGACAGTTGAAATTTTTACAGATGATGTATTTCTGTTGCCGCTATAATAACAAATACTAAAAAGTACGGAACCCTCGGTGGGCGAGTCCGAATCGCACTTGGCCGGTTTTTTAAAAGCCATGTAGATTTTGGCATCTGCGAATTACGCTGTATCATCCCTTAATAGAGAACATTAATAGCTTTAATCTGTCATGTCATTAACAGTTTACTTAAAATTGACAACTAACGTAATTATAAATCTACATGCATATCAAAATATACTTGGTGGCCATAGAAAGAAAAGAAGCAGATATAAAGACCTTTCAAAAGACCTAGCGTTCAGCAATATTGTAAATTGTTGAGCAATACACTTTTCGTCAGTCGCGACACAAGTGACATCTCTAGTGTCGCGTAGCAGTACTGATAATTCCGCTACTTGACGCTAGATGTTGACTACGAAAATAAAAGCCGTTTTGGTAACAAAACTGATGTATGAAGTGAGCACTCTGTGTTTTTTTTTATACTACGTCGGTGGCAAACAAGCGTACGGCCCGCTTGACGTTAAGCAGTCTCCGTAGCCTATGTACGCCTGCAACTCCAGAGGAGTTACATGCGCGTTGTCGACCCTAACACTCCTCTCCCTCGAGCTCTGGCAACCTTACTCACCGGCAGGAACACAACACTATGAGTAGGGTCTAGTGTTGTTTGGCTGCGGTTTTCTGTAAGGTGGAGGTACTTCCCCAGTTGGGCTCTGCTCTAGATCTGGAATGACATCCGCTGTCCTGTGCCCTACCACACAAAGCGAGATGTCATTCGCAGTGCCCATACCTCTCTTTTGGACATAGTTTAAGGACATACCCGCGTCCGGACTTAGTTTATGGACATACCCGGGTCCCTATGTCTACTTAATTCTGTTTGATAATAGTTACAACTGTTACAAGGCTATACATGTCTATATGAGTGCACTTATTTATTTATTTTCGGAGAACCAACAGCTATCAATTATACAATAGTTATATAAGTAAATAACAAAAAGCCAATTATAGGTTCCCACCAATAGCAACAAGTTAACACATAATTGGTGGTTAGCACTAAAATTTTACAACGTATTCAGCTAATACTAATTTCAAAATGTGAATACCTACTTATTAAATATCCACAATTCAATACTCTTAATATACTGAGCTAAGAAAAACAAAACTTATTAATAAAATACATCAATCGATACAATAATATTATTATGAGTATGCTATCGCATACGACTCGCTCACTTAGGTAATTTGTTTGCCAGAATCCGTCTTATAGTTGTGATGTTACTATTAAAAACGTCAATGTCACACTCTTTCGTTAGTTCATTTAGACTTTTACCAGCTCGCAATAGAAAGCTATTCTTTCTGTAATTACGTGATGAAAATGGAATTGAGAGGGGAGGGAAGTATCTTTTAGGTCTAGATGGAGTGTTGAAGGAGAGCTTAGCGAGCAATTCAGGACAATCAATGTTACCATTTAAAATTTTGAGTATATATGTAATATCCGCAATCTGTCGATGTTTTTTACAAACATTATCATAATTTGATGAATTATAGGGGGTTTTCAATTTAAAGTAGAGGTATTTTACAAACTTTTTCTGTATACGTTCTATTCTGTTAATATAAATATTATAATGTGGGTTCCAAATTTGAGACGCGTATTCAAGCTTGCTTCTGACATATGTACAATAAAGAACTTTTATGGTTTTACTTTGGGTGAAATGTAAAGAACTACGCATAATGAATCCCAATGTTTTGGTAGCACTAGTTACTATATTATCTATATGAGTATCGAATAAAAGCTTTGAATCATGGGTGACTCCCAGGTCTTTAATGCATGACACAGTTTTGAGCACATGATTATTAAGCTTGTACGTAGTTGGGATTCTACTTTGTTGTTTCGTAAAGGTTAATGTAAAACATTTAGATACATACAGACTTAACAGAACTATCGAAATAAATAGTTATAGATGTGATATATTAACAGCGTCATTATCCTTGTTAAAAATGGTTATGGCAGCGATAAGGAAAACTACATTGACAATGTGTGCATATTTACGATTTTTGTCAAGGCGAGGTATGCTTAAGCCTATTTGTGGAATTTTAACTCTCGCGTTTTGTACACATAATTAATGTCACTAACGGGTCTAGGTAAAATAATGAAATTTAATCGCGTTACGCCCGTTAATGACATTAATGATAATTGTTATCGTGTAAACTTTTATTATTGTTGCTAGTTTAGAGTTAACAGGTCAGGCCGCGTAGCCAACACGCCAATCGCTTACGCTCCGTAGCGATCGAAACGCAACTTTCACTGTCGCACTAATATGGAAGAGTGATAGAAAGACACAAAGCGTTTCGTTGTCGAAGCGATAGCGATTGTCACCTTGGCTAGGCCGGCAGTTCGGTGACGATCAAGTGACTTAAAATTTACATATAAAATGCCCATGGAAGCCAACAACTAACCATAAAGTTTCTATTAGTTCTGTTTTACTCGTATAAAATAGTATTTGAAAGAAGAAGAAGAAAGAAAATACATTTATTTAACGCCACAACAGATTACATATATGAAAAAAAGGAAACATACAGACAAAAAACATTGGACGCTAAAATAGGACCCCACTCAGCATAATGCCGCGGTAATCCGCGGCGCTGGTTTTCAGTTTCATAATAATGTAACCGGTTTACACTACGATTAAAGGCTTAAGAATGTAATTATGGGCTTCATCAAATCAAATTCTATCTGAAGGAGCGTGGATACTTACAGAGTAGAATAATCCCTTGTGGTCCTTGGTCCACGACATAGATGCAAACTTCACCTTCTCTAGGACCTCCGGATAGTCTTCACCTAAAATCAAATTAAAAAAATTACAATAAGTACGTATTTATATAACAATAATTTGGTACAGTTACTTGAAATAATATCTTGCACAACGAAACACGAACATATCTGAGACATAAATAAAATCTCAGTAAAAATACACTATAAGATGCAACTCAAAATAAACTATGTAATTAATAATTATTGTCATTACCGGGTTTATTTCATTATTTTAACTTTGTAATCATGTTAAAAATATGGTGTAGTATCTGTTGTGGAGTAGGTTGAACTAAATTTCCTTGTTGAAGAGTTGTTTGCCAGAAAAGCTATTTGATATTTTTTTACTAATTTAACACATTCGCGGATACGAATGCATTCGCGTAATTTTTTGTTTCCTTTGGCCTATGACACATGACATCACTTACCGTCCGCGAACGTGTTAAAAAATAATAGTGGATCAAAAATAATAATAATCATACCCATTTTTATATTACATACCTAAACCTCTTTTAAGTCGTAGTACCTTCTGCTGTGGATCAAATAAGTAATTACACCCGATGTAACTTCACTATTTACGACTAGATGCCCTATCTTACCAGTGGCAACATCCTTCAGGTGTATAGTGATCCAGTCCGAGCCGCTGGCGGACAGCCCGTACGCGAACGTGGCGCCATCTTCCGTAAACCGGGAGCCCGACAGCGCCACCGTGCCGTCCTCGGACAGGGTGTTGGGGTCGAGGAACACGCGCGGCTCGCCGTCCAGGCTGTCTTGGATGTACAGGACACTGGAACGAGTAAAATAGATAATATAATGAAGGCGTTGGTCTCCTGCCAACGACTACGTACAGCGTCCCTGACGAAACGTGATGATGTAAATTTGGCGTTACACCTGGCAAAAACATATTTTATTTCGATGGTGAGAAAATACATAGGCATTCATAATATTCGTCGTCATTACGAAAATAAACAAATTAAATAACACTTAATCATACTGTGTGGTAAGCTGTGTATTAGGTATAAAGCCACACCTAACTTAATTTCTCAACTACTACAGCAAATATTACTTTATTAGTGGAGCTTATCTCGAATTTGCTAAAATAATTATGGTGTAGTAACAGAAATTCAACAACAGGCAATCCCGAGACCACTAACGCCATCTACGGGCAACTAGCATAACTAAGACACAAAATCAGCTAAAATTCACACTCACTTTTGATTCTGCAGGCCAGTATTTTTAAAGAAGAAATACCGGTCCCCCCTCCTAAAGGGGCACGAGTATTTGGGGTAGTTCCAGAGTTCGGTGAGCCGCGCGTTGATGTCCGCCTTCACGGGGCAGGCGTCGAGGTAGGGCCGTGTGATTTTGTTCTCTGCCTCTATGAATTCTTTGGTTTCTTCCGAGTCTGGATCCTCTAGCCAGCGATAGGGGTCGTGGATCTGTAAATGGTATAGAATACACGTTAATAACCTTTAATAGTCAATTAAAGTGATTTTCAACAAATATATTTTTGATACAAGATTTATCGTCCACTGTAGTGTTTTTAGACACTTGTGTCTATGTTTTGTAGTCATCAAGGGTTACAAGGGTATTGCAACGAGCTTAGGTTCAAACTTCACTTCACTATATCTAACAAATGATTCTTTAAAACAGTAATTGAGTGCACACTCAAAGACTGACTTTATCGATCCTCGACATCCTCGTGACCCAATTAGATATGGTTTTAAAGTTTAAAGCAGTAAGCCAGCGGCGGTAAAATCCTATGTATAGCTGGCACACAGACTAATTGATTTATTTTAGTTTGTAATTAGTACAGTAAACTACAGTTCCGCATACGGTACTCAACTTCAGAAGACGGATTTTTGTCAAGTAAACACACCACAGATAAAATATGCATTAGATCGCCCCTATAGACCTCGCTTGAGATCTAGGACGATGCTATCATACATCTGTAACGCGCACTTTCCTTGTCAGTGCTCGTTGTTGCAAATAATGTTATATTAATTATATATTAAGGTCAATGTTGAGAAGACTGGCATATAAAATGTATTACTGGGAAGACCGTCATAAGGCCAGAACTCTCGTATTTGTATACGTAATAATTCGCTCTGACACAGTTGGAAAGGATCGATCGAGAGAGCTTCAATCCTTTTGCTCTACACTACACACATAAGAGTTAAAAGCGACGAAAGAACTAGTAGACGAACTTCCCTCACATTGACCTTAAGTTCAAAAGATAGCAATCTAAAACAAATTATAGCCTAAACTGTTTAAAGTAAGCGCCGTCCGTGACATTTTTGCGACAAAAAAGTTTACTTATTTAAGTTGTTCACGATGCATAACGAACACAATGGTAGCAAACTAAGCGACGCGAGTTTGATTCGGTCAAAAAAGAGGAATTCATTTTTTGATATTATTATTAATAGGGCATGATAAAAAAAGTTTTTGTTTACCCTAAGGCTGCGTCTCGACCAGAGATGTGCAGGGGTGCGTTGGATGTGTTTTTACCTTGCCAATAGAATCACTGCACGTTGAGCGAGGAAAATAAATGAAGTGATTCTATATGTTATTAACAAACACATCCCTCGCAACGTATCTTCGCACATATCTGGTCGAAACGCAGCCGAAAGGTTTTTTTGGTATACCTACATTAAAAGAAATTCCTTTTCAAATTGAAAGAAGTCTTGATTCCTAATAGAAGTAACATAATATTTTCCAAATTTAACTAAGTGAAGAGTATGTATTTTCGTTAGACTCATTGCATAGTATAAAGTCAGAGAATAACTGTTAAGGCATGTAAGCGGCTTATAAAATTGAATCACGTTTGTAAAAATACCATCAAAGTTAAACATAACAGTACAATTACGTTAGCTTATACATATTGATTCGTACAAATTGTCTATTTATGGGGGTTCCCATCGCCATGTCGCGGACGTGACTTGAATTAACGATGGGAATATTGATCAGCTGTGAGTAGTGGTTAGTGCACCACATTCGAAATGTTAAAATGTGAACAGGTTTCGATATTACTATCTGTGCATTTTGCCCGCACCATTACGTACAAGCAAATTGCACAGCGAGTAATGTAAAACTTTAAAAAAGTTTAATTGCTCCTGTTGGCTAAGTAGGGTGTGCTTGGGAAATAGTACAGGTGGACCGACCGAATACTACCAGCAATAATATTCAATAAATAATTGTGGGACAATCGTACACAATTCAATTTTCATCGCACCAGCTGGTAAAGGCTCTGTTGATTGTTCAAAAACTGATGAGAAGTTGCATTTTATCCACATGTGAGGCAAAGCCGCAAAGTAATCAGATGCAAATTTTGAGTTGTTTCCTTATGTTAGCTGGTAGAATTGACTTTTAAATGATGATTTGTAATGATAAATATTTAATGACGTTCATTTGGATTTGATTTGGTTTGATTTTGTTAGATAAGTTAATATTTTCTTCGGGTTGGTGTGGTGAAAAACTGTGTTTCATTCGGGGGCAAAATTTGTTTAACCCTCGCAACGCTCTCGCTTCTCTCAGTCTTTCGCTTGCTCAGGTATCAATATTAGCACGTGCGGTTAAACAAAAACTTTGCCCCCTGTAAAACAAATAACTATTAGTAGTCCTACAGTGAGTTCGACACAAATAAATGCCCTTGTGAATGCAAAACTGGGTAGGTGTTTTAAATTTAGTTTTCTTAGAGAGACCCCACACTAGTCTCCCGATCGTCGGCGTGTAGTAAACTCTATGTCTGCTGCTCGACGCAACGTTGGCGACGCCAATTTCCACTCTGACTAGACTGACTAGGCACCGACAGTCAAAAAACGCTAGTGTGTGGTGGCCCTAAATAATTTAGAAAGAACAAGTTAAGTTAAGTAACCGAGTCACTGCATGAAGATATAGGAATGAACCGGTTTTTTGGTCCGTTGCTAATCGTGATCATTGGCAATGTCTCAATGTATATCAATATGTATATGTACGATACGAGTAAGTATCCTAATGGCCCTTGTGTTAAATAAATCTTTACAGTGGTCGATGACCTGAACAGCTATGTTTTTTTTTTTACGTTAAATCAGTGTCAAGTCAACTTGATTGATAGTAAGTTCATACCAAACATACCGTGGTAATAAATTACAGAATGTTTTATAAAACTGTGGTCAAGTCATGTTAAGTTCGATAATAAACAGACATTATGCGTAGTTAATTGTGAACGTGTATTTAGGTATGTAACATTACTTTTTCGTTGTTTCAGCGAGTTGAAGCGATGTAATTTTTTTCCCGATTGTGCAAAAATACCTATTGAACTCGCGGTCACCACACAAACCTAGGCACTCCTGTTGTAATTTAGTACAGGTGCTTGACCACTTATTAGCCCTCTTATTCAGCATGATTATAATTTTTTTTACAATAATTTAGTTTTAGGGATGAATATGGGAAGTACATAAAAATTATAAAATGTTGCAGAACAAAATGTTGCACGCGCTGCTCGAGGCGTAGCATTTCACAAGTAAAATAGGTGCAATGTTTTTTTTTTTTTACTCTTCAGGTAACTAGAAATAAGAAGAAAAACACAGGAAGCGGTAGTGGCCTATAGGTAAGACGTTTAAGTACGGCTTCCAATGTCAAACCGATGGTTGTGGGTTCGATTCGAACAAGAAGGAAGTCAGATTGTGTGTATGATTCAAATGTCGAGGAAGGTAACTTATGTGTATGACATGTCTGTCGGCTTCTGCGCAGGCCATGGTACGTGCCCAGCATCGATAACTTTAAATTATAATATACACGTAACGACAAATGAGCTATATCACCTACAACTACAATTATACAAATAACAGTATCGATAAATTCGTGCTTTCTATTAAAAGAGGATAAGACACGTAACTTGCTTATATTACGCTAAGTCGCCAACTATTACTTATGTCAAGTAAAATATCACTCATCTCTTGTTAAGAGCATGATATTGATTGTAAGAAATCTATAAATGTCGCTATTTGTTACAGTGTTTATAATAACACCCTAAACATAAAGAATATCTTGACATTTTTATTACTAGCTTTTGCCCGCGACTTCGTCTGCGTGGACTTAGTAACCGCAGCTAGAGTAAGAATAGCGCCTGGAAAAAATTTCATAGCAATCTAAATTTGAGCATATTATGCACACAAATTAGAAGGCACTTCGTTAATTATCTCAATTCCACCCCGCTTTTTACTTTCTTAAGCAATGATTTTCGGGATAAAAACTATCCTATGTCCTTCTCAGGGACTCAACCTATCTCTAAGCCAAATTTCATCTAAATCGGTTCAGCGGTTTAAGCGTGAAGAGGGAACACACAGACAGAAAGACAGGCAGACTTTCGCATTTATATTATTAATATGGATTATTCACGAAACTACACAGATTCGTTATTTTATACAGAACTAGGATCATGAAAGATATTTTATCGACAATTTCATACTAATACTACAGTAGATAGTAACTACTGCAAGCGTATTACGGCATTACTTATCGCTTACGACGTATCATGATTTAGCACTCGCCTCTCTCGCGGTTTCAGAAAGCGCATCATGTCAAGCTTGATAAACTCAATCATAATAGATATGCCTGTTTCAACAATTGTCACCATATAGGTAAATTATCGCCATTATGACATCATTATTTTTAAGGTCCAAGTCTTAATGATCCTACACGTATTACGTATTTTGTTAAGACCACCAGAGAAGTGTATTACTTTGAGATCAATGACCTTAGCGATTAAGTTTTAATGTTATTAAACTTTAATAATTAATAAAATAATTAGGGTAATGTGGCCTGTTATGTATATTTTAATAATGTACGCATGTTCGTTTCAGATTTGAAGAATTATTTAGAGATTTACCTTTTCCCATCGCAAAAATCAGGTTTGAAGAGAAAGTTGCAACGGAAACTAGTATCAAAGGTATCAAATAACGAGACGAATGATACATTTGAAACTAAAACTGTTAATATTTGGAGAATGATAAGTTGATAAATCGAAGGTTATATTAAGAAAGGAGGAATCATCTTAGACGCATCAAAAGCTGTACAAGAAAGGCATCAGATGATTTGGTATTGTGAGCATGCACCAAGTTAGTGAGACAACGAATATTTTTATAAAGTTATCAGAAACAATGCCCTTTTCATAGAAATTGGTAATAATATAAGATCTGAATGTTAAAGTATCAAGTAAAAAATTAAAAACTGTATCTCATAATAGAACCAAAATGTGCGTTAAATTGATTGGATGGTGCCATTGAACCACACGCATTAGTTTCTAAAAAAAAAAATGTTTTCCCATACAAAAAAAAATGAAGCACTCCCTTCCTAAGGGATTTTGTTTTTAAGAAGTGCGGGTCAAAAATATTGTTTTTGCGTACACCTTCCACTATAACGACGTGTTGGTCGCGTGGTACAGGTTGTGATTGCGACAATTTCATTGTTTGGTATGTCGTCTCTATAGTAATAATAACTCACTTGTCAAAAGTTTGCTACTGAAATAAGTAATAAATACTGAAATTGTAAATTAGTCCAAATTGTAGGACGTATACGGGGCAAGGCATACGAAAGATTAAGCTTTGAATTAAGCGGTTTTAAGTTACAAATAGTTTGTCCCTTACCTTGGTCCCATGATAATCGTCGACGACGCTCTCGTCCCGCCGCGCCACCGGATATTCGAACGTCATGTTCCTCGGCAGCGTGGACACACGAGCGGTCGCGCACTGCAACAACGCAAACACCACATAGTACGCTAGCATCGTGCGGACAGCCACCGGCGACTGAACCCGCTTGTGCGGGCACTTATATTTGTAGAGAATACGCATGGACAACGCACCGATCCGTGCCCGTGATCCTTGCTAACGCTCGACGATGCGATTTCTGATGCTGACAGCTTCATGGTGGAATGATGTTTGATTTTTGATTTTTATGACAGCTGCCAGCAAAGAGGGTGGCACACGTTTGTGGCCAGTATGAAGCGTTATTTATAAGTAGCGTTTTTTAAAAGATTATTAAAACACTCTAAATCAAGTCTTATTACGCTCATTAACCCTTTCTATGTAAGCACCAGAGCCCGGAATTCTCGTAGCATTTTTGAGCTGTCATAGGCTCATAGGGACTTCTCCTTTATCGACTTCCGGTTATACATATGTATATCGATAAATACAGAATACAATATGTAAAATATGATTACGAGTAACAATAAATTATTAATTTCTATTTATAATTTCCTAAAAGCTGGTATCCAAAGGTTATCTCGAAGAAATCGCTCATTCGCGATAAGACTGCATGTTGTTTACTTATGTATTTATCGATATAAATAAGTACGTATAATCGGAAGGCGATAAACGAGAAGTCCCTATTACCTACAGCTCAAAAATGCTACGATAATTCCGGGCTCTGGTAAGCACTGATCAATGCGAACGAAATTAAACCTATTGTAATAAAATACTACAATAACAAATAATATAATTATTTACAGTTAAGAAACGAACCTTGAGGGTTCTAATAACCAACTGTAAACACAACAACATAGCTTACGACATAAACAATGTAAATAATCGTATTCTTCTCACATTTATCAACTGCTATTCCGGTAGGCGGCTTAACTTGATGATTAACGTTATTTATTTTTACAAGCGCTTTGGAAATGTTGTGCTCATATCCTTTACAATAACCCTAGTGTAATTAGACCACAAGGTTAGGGCCTGCTATACGTATATCATTATCATAGAATACGCAAATCGAAACTTAAAATAATGTATGAAAAAAGTCACGTGTCTTTTCGTAGCATCTGTCATCCCGATATAAAAAATTTTATTCGTTTCGCTTGTTGATGTACGACTGTCATCTTGGTTAGGCCCCCAGAGATCAGATGTATGTAAGTTTAATAGTCACACGAACCCGCCGCGTCATTTGCATTTCATCATCATCATCATCATCACTCTCGTCCACTGCTGGACATAGGCCTCTCCTATTGCACGCCATTGAGCACGATTTCCGGCAACTGATCCAGCTCTTGCCAGCCGCCTTGCAAAGGTCATCGCTCCATCTAGTTTGAGGGCGTCCTACGCTACGTTTGCCGATACGCGGTCTCCACTCGAGAACTCGTCTACCCCAACGGGTATCGGCTCTACGGCGAATATGACCGGCCTACGGCCACTTCAGCTTGCTAATCCGGTAGGCTATGTCGACGACTTTAGTAATTTACATTTAAGATTTTAACCTCATGTCCTCATTGCTACAGGGAGCCAATAAATGCTAACCCTTTGAACGCCCTGTCATGTGCGGATTGTGCGCCTCGTCATCATGAACCATGGTCGGCATGCACAAAGGTTGATATTGGGCTGTAGCCGCGCGCATCAGACCTGCTAGCATGAGTTGCGTTCTCGCGCGCGACTCCATACATCTAGCGCGACTTTAAGTATGGACCCTCACGCGAGAAGGCAACTTATGCTAGACCGCCAGTTGACGTCAAAGGAGGTTCGCCCTGAAATCCGAATAGTGCTCCAGTCGTGCACAATGTTTTGTAAATAAACTACTTCCTTTTAAAAAGCAGAATTACAGCAAGAATGTGGCGTACAAATGTTTATTTATATAAAGTACCTAAGTTGCTAGCAATGACCTGCATTGCTCTTATAGGGACCGTGCGCGTTGGAGCCGTTGGAGGGTCTGCCATCTTGTGGACTGAATCGGAAACATAAATATGTACATTGCCAAAGCAAGTGCTACCATCTACAGTTCTCGTACGTTTTATTGTGCATAGTAGGTTTTGCCTTCTTGTGGGCTACGTAGGAAGCATACACTTCACATTTACGCCTCGCGGCAACATCTGACGGCTCTTGTGCTGCCCCCTATACAATTGCCATTGCTATTGATTCTATTCAAGAATATCTAAATTATGTGGCATTTTAACTACAAATGAGGCTTCCATATCAAACCTTATGACAACCCAATAAGGTATCTTTTCATGTGGATTTGTGGCCACAACAAATACTGTTACAATTATATGAATTTATAACTTAATTTATTTTACTTATAAAAGTAAAGAAAATGTTCCCACTTAGGCTAATATGTATCTCTGTACCTACTCTAATTTACACTGTGTAATCACAATTTATTTATAGACAGATAACTTTGTCAACTTCGTATCTGCATTTGATGTTGTTTATAATTATGAATTTTTTGATGTGCTACATAATATTGACGAATGCGTAATTGCTTAGTGTAGTAAGTAAGCATACTATTTTATCAATATTGAGATAGACTTCATATTCACTTCATATTGGTAGGCAAAGGATGCATATATGTAATGTCTAATATGATTATAATGCATAGTAAGAATTATATTCTTTGTTATTGATCAACAAAAAAAGTTTTTGAAATTAGCGCAGTTGTTTAGATGATCAATCACAAACTTAGACAGATCAAAAATATGCTGATAACAGGTTTAATCAAAATTGATAAAGAATGGCCGGGGATCTCTAATTTCTTGGGATTACAAAATGTTCCCGAGCGAATAATGAAATTATGAAGATAATATAGATTTTAGTAAAATAACAGTTGAAATCTTACCTCTTCCATAACAATGTTCCAGCCATTTTCTAGGTAACTGGCGAAACCCAAGGTATAGAAACAATAAACTTTGGCGAAGATCTGCTTTATAGCATAGCTAAGCATTATTTATTTTTTGGTTTTAACTTTTAACTCTTTCCACTATAGCCACTCACTCATTATTTTTCACAAATCTGTTTTTTGTCACCTAACAATAAGAACACAATGACTTGTCTAACCATTTATGAAACATCAGTAACATATTGGTAATAAATTATATTTAGTGCTATGTATATATAGGCTATTGTAATCTAATGACGATATGGTTACAGTATGTCTTTATCAGTGGCCTAGAATAACTTACTTATTTACTATGCACTTGTGCACTGACTTATCAGGTAGATGGACACTATGAACAGTGAAGTTTCTGTATGGACCTCTACTACAGTTGAAGGCAAAAATATCGATCCAGTCAAATGGCTTAAAAATATGTGAACACGACTTTATTGTCTAAGGTGTAAGAGTGTACACATATTTTTGCAACTTTGGGATCATATACATATATATTTATGCCCTTGAATGTACATGTACTATGTAGTACATATGTATTACACTTGATTTCATGTCCCTAGACTCCCTAATAGAAAAGTAAAATAGATTTTTCAAAAACCTCAACATGGTTTTGGAAGAATCATTAATATTTATTATACAATAGATCACAAAATAGCAATAAAATTTAAAAAATAATTCCTATTTGGATCTAAATATTTTAGCAATATAGTAAAATAAAACTGAAAACGGATTATGGGTGGCTAACGGGTGACACCCGTTGACCACGAATGCTGTAAAGGGTTCGAAACATCAAGATGTATTATAAATTCAATATACGCGTGACACCTGTTGACCACGAACGCTGTAAAGGGTTCGAAACGTCGGGATGTATTATAAATTCAATATACGCGATATAATCCGTTTTATGTCCGTTTTATGTGTTGCGTTTTATTTCATGAGTAATTATCGCGGTAACCGAAGACAATATTACCTAATAGTAGTCAGTTAAGTTTACATGCTGACGCAATCTCTTTGATGGGTGTCCATGAGAGACCAGCATCAAGATACCCAAAAGGTAACTTGACATCAGTCTAAGTGAGGGCCATTTTAGCAACACTTTCAAAATTTTGTTATGCAAGTATATATGTACACATACACCACAATCTATTTTATTCTTGTATACATATACAGTATACAATTTTTTTGCTGTTTCATAAATAATGTAATAAAATAATAGTCAAGTTACTTAACTTCATTGCTGAAGAAAAACAAAGTGGCTCCAATCATCATTTCACAATTCTTTTTAATTTAACCACTTGCATTAAATAAAAACAATGACAGCAATTCTAATGTGACATTTTTGTTTATTGGTCAATTGAGCATAACTCATATCTCAGTACTTGAATTTAGTTTATATATTATATAGATAAAGCAAAGCACTAATTATTTTATTCAGTACATAAAGCATAATAAGTAATAGGTTATTATAGGTACATTTAATATAGTTGGTTTAACTCATAAATTTCTTTGAAACATACGATCTCAATAATAATGGTTATAATATCTTATACGATACACATATACAAACGGCATAGGAAAGTGCAGAGTACATAATAAACTCAGTTCTACGGAAAATTCTTGATTATCATTCGGTTAGATAACCTATGAGGGTAGCTAATTATTTAATTTCTCTTAAAAGATCTACTTAATTCTTAGTTATTCTAGCCACTGTTAGACCGCAACAGGCCGCCAACGAATTTGTCCTTACGATTATCCTTATCTACGAAACCCACAGCAACTATTTAATCGTCGATCGTACGTACACAATTCAAATCCACAAAGAGCTGTCACAAATTAGATTCAGGTTAGACAATGTAAACGAGAATATAACTTACAGGTAAGTGATGAAAAGCAACAGGTATAGGTGTGAGTCTCCGGTTGATAACCAAATTGCTCTGGTTATTATTTAATGCCGGAGAAATTGGTAAAATCCGGCGATGAGTAGCAAAAAAGCGACGCACAGCCTTGTACGCTGACATTTAGCGTAGTGTTGCTATTATCTAAAATGTTGACATTGACAAAGGATATTTGAGATAATCTTTATCACGCTGAACTGCACAAAACCGCTGTATTTGATTAAGCTATTGCACACTAGATGGCGCTTTTTTAATATGAATGAATGATCGTTGAAAACTGTGGGATCACCTCAGAATAATGACTAAAGCATAGAAGTCGGGCAAAAATTCTTCGCAAATATGTATACCCGTACTTTACTTCCTTACGAATTAGATAATGTGCCGAAAAGAGATGCATATATGCTTGTTATTTCTCATTTACGTACGGTGTCATAAGTTTAATAATTTGCTAGGGATGTGACTGTGTCGACTTTTTATATCGATAAATTATGCATAAGTTTATGTGCCGTGTAAAAGAATAATCACGAAATTGGCAAATTGATAATAGTCTGGCTAATGAAAGTTGAACCTGAAAAAACGCGGCAATTTCAAGAAATCTGTAGCAGGCGGCTCGTTGAAATGAAATGAAATGCGTGGAATACAAGGATTGCATAACTTTTATACTTTTTATAATTTTCATATTCTAAAAATCATTAAAAAGTATAAAAATTATGCAATCCTTGGAATCAAAGAGCCGCCTGATATGAGGATTAATGCATGTACCTAATATATCTTTTATCTCATTTGCAGTCTACCACTCAGAACCGTCTAACTATACCTCTCGTTTTTTTATCATTAGAAAGAAGGCGAGCGATCTTAACGTGTCGTTTTATCGAAAAACACTGAAAATAAGTCACAACAAATATAATATACGATCATTTACATACTTTTGCTTTCATAAGTAAAATATTGCTATATTTATAAAAAAACTTGTCAATAAAAAGACACGTGGAAATGGTTTACCGTTTTTTCTAATGCTAAAAGACTAAGTATAGTTTCTAGTCATGTACAGTCAGCTGCAGAGAAAAGGCACCCCTCCCTGCATACAAAGTTCTGTAAATTAGTATGGACGTGGGGTACCTTTTCTCTGCAGCTGACTGTACCAAATAGGAAATGAAAAAAAAAACGTTCGTGTAATATATTTTTTTTATTTAATAATAGGGAATATTACGCGAAACTCGGCGTAGGTGGCGCCACTATCACAATCTGAGGGTCTATCGCGAAACAAGAAAATCGAACTTTCGTTATCTAACATATCTGTCACTCTTGCGTATTCGAGCGATAAAGAGGCAGCTAGATAACGAAATTTCGGATTCGAGTTTTCCGGTAGGTCCCCTGAAAACTTGTCAAAAACCTGTTAAAGGTACAGTATGAATAAGTTACGATACGGTGCACTAAAAAAGCTAGTGCTGCACTCTGGTGGCAGAACATTGCAGTAATATCCCCTATTCCTCGTCCTTTGGAAATCTGAAATAAAAAGTTGAGTTTTGTGACCAACAATATTAATAAAAGGAACATTCATCAATGATCATTAATGTCTTTTTTATTAGGGTTCCGTACCCAAAGGGTAAAGACGGGACCCTATTACTAATACTTCGCTGTCCGTCTGTCTGTCACCAGGCTGTATCTCATGAACCGTGATAGCTAGACAGTTGAAATTTTCACAGATGATGTATTTCTGTTGCCGCTATAACAACAAATACTAAAAAGTACGGTCCCCTTGGTGCGCGCGTCCGACCCGCACTTGACCGGTTTTTAGTATTAAACTGTAGTCTGGCAAACACAATCTGTCAGTAAGTAAGAACAAAGAAAACTATAGGTACAGTCGAAGGCAAAAATATCGATCCAGACAAATGGCTTAAAAATATGTGAACACGATTTTATTGTCTGAGCGTACACATATTTTTGAGACTTTGGGAATGTATATATATTTATGCCCTTGACTGTACTCATCAATTAAAATGAGACAGTCCTGGGCCAAACTATAAGAAAGCTGTAAATGTCGATAGGTTATTGATCTGAGGTCGATACATCACTATGCCAAAAATATAACCTTTCATACTTAGCAGAAAAGTTCGAAAATTTATGCAAAAATCTATATAGACTTGAATGCAAGTAATAATTACATAAACAATATATCGATTTCTATATTTAGGGTCAGGTCCTATAAATTAATTTCTTCAAAATTGAACAAAACTCACCGATTAAAGGTTATCGGTTCGTGCGTATTTTCTTTTCTTCATGTATGCGATTTACAGCCCTCGATCACACAATACATTATCACAAAGGGAAATTCAAACCATTACAAATAAAAACTCAACACGTTTTCCAACAATCTTTCAGGAATAGCAAGAATATAATTAAAATAAACCAAGATGACCGCTGAAACATCCCGAAATATTTCAACTAAAATAATACGACTATGTCAAGTTGTTACAGTTGACACCTACCTGTGAAATAACGAACTTATATTTTATTTGGCTGGATTATATTATAGAACCACATAGGACCATTTGACATTTCCCTCAGTTCATCTTATGACAACTGAAAAAAACGAAAGAACTTGCGGATTGTTGTCTCACTCACTCATAGACAAAAAGTAATAACGTGTTGTGAATACGATATCTTTTACCAAGCTTTTATTTTTGCCCGGCTTCTTTGCTTTAGTCATTATTCTGAGGGGATCACCGCAAAAACCGAAATTCGCAAGTTGCGGGGATCTTACTCTTTAAAGGGGCCCACTGACTATCAGTCCGCCGGACGATATCGGCCTGTCAGTTAGAACAAAAATTTGACAGTTCCGAACAACTGACAGGCCGATATCGTCCGACGGACTGATAGTCAGTGGGCCCCTTTACTCCAATGGAGGCGTAATTAGTGACAGAAAAATGCCCGCAATTTGCGAACTTAGATTTTCGCGGTTATAGCCTTGGGACCATTTTGATGTGCAGCTGTGATGTGCAGTGGCGTAGCGTGAACTAATCTAGCCGTGGGCAAAAACCACCCACGAGACCCTTTTCAATGTGTTTTCTCAAGACAATAAAAAGTTTGACTGCGAGGCCCTCATTTCGCTCACGCCTAGCTACGCCACTGTTGATGTGGTTACATTTTATTAATTTTTGATACGATGGTGTGTGATCAAACTTTTGAATGCAGTTTACCTTTGTAGTCGGCAATGTAACTTACATAACAAACATTGCAAGAGCTTGTAAAAAGGAGGTTCTGAACGGGTTTTTTCAAAGTTTGCAGCTTAAGTTTATTTAAAAAGGAAAATAAACAAAACTACCACACAGAATTGAGATTTTTATTCGTAACTTACGATGACTGGTCACAACGTCCTACACGAGCAATGCAACTTGTCCGTCGTAAGGCACTAGTCGAAAACGGACGCTGTATTAAAATAAACGTGCATTGCTAACGATACCACCAAACATTACCTTACATGTTAAAGAATATTAAAATCTAATCAATACCTAACACATGGGTCTAAGGTATTTACTAGATTTTAATATTCTTTTAGCTTTTAAAGACATGGCTAGCCATTTAGTTAGGAACAGCAGGAGCAATAAACGATACCCACCTGAAATTCTCTTGCCTGCTTTCCAGTGACGCCAATTTATTGCCAAATAAGTGAGAACATTTTTAACAAATAAAGGTTCGTTTGGTGGTGTCGTGGACAGTAAACGAAAATAATAACCCTAAACTTAGGGCATTTGTCAAATAGTTACAATATGAACGCAATTAAAGAAACTACTAAAATATTTAGGACTAAATATTTTCAAATTATAGAAAGCTTTCGATTCGAACATTATACAGTAGACAAATTAGATAACTAAGTAATTTTTCCTGCAATAATAAATATTTAGTGACAATTTGGATGTACTCATATACTTAATTAAAAATAGTAATACTCATTTTTCATCCATTGTTTAGATTTAATATGAAACAGTGTGCACAAATAGATTGAATCGACCAAAATTCACAACCGACTACTATACAAATAACACAGTCATCTAAGAGATAAATCTACAAAAATATAATCCTATGTTCTACATTGACAACAAGATTTTAGTTACACCTAAAACAATCAAACCGAGTAACGCTAGAATGGACTCGTAACCTCTTTGCATATTATTCTTTTATTTTAAGACTGAATATTTCATTAACTTTAGACAAATAGGGTAACAATCATTATCCTTGCAATAAAGAGGACACTGCACTCGCCTGTATTTTAAGTGTAACAATAAAATCATTAATTTTTAACTCAAATTACATGATATTTACAATGACAAATAAAGTACATAATTTGGTTCTTTAAGTATAATACTCATAATTTATAATATTCGCAACAAAGAAAACCTTAAGAGCCAACAGGAGTGGTCATTTCTCCATACAAACGTACTCGACTGTTTCCTCCGTGGTTTTTGAAGCTAGAGCAATGATTTTTTCAACACAGATTAATATTGTCAATATCTGTGTCGGTGTGTTTTGCTTTTTTTGATATTTTTGTTTTTTAAGGCGCTAGAGCCCTTCACACATGGCCAAAAATGGCCTCACTGACTATGCCGCAATGAGAGGCGTGGTATTCAAAACTGGTATCAATTAGCCAAAAAATCAAAACAGTCCGACACAGACAATTTCATAATCATTTAGATTTCCAAATTTGGTTACGATTGGTTAAGTTTTGGAGGAGGAAACAGTCGAGTACAAAACCTCGATTTTTGAGATTTTTACGCAGGATTTTTCGCCTAAGCTGCAGTTGTTCTTATCGCACTAATTTTAGGGGCGGGGTCAAGTTTCTAAATACGTACACAGACAGAAAAGTGATGGGCAATAGTCGACATTAAATGTCGATAATCTAGTGATGTGATAAGATCGATAAACCTTTTCAAAGTCGCGATTTGCCTCTTAGTAGGCGAAGTAAGTAAAGTGAGTATGCACTTTGGCCTCAGGGGATATCGTTTAACACTATTTATTATTCCTTGGTTCATACAAAGCTGAGCTGACGCACTAGCTACGAGATTAAGTCGGGAAAAGTCGGCTTCTGCGGTCCAGTTTGCCTCTATTTCTACATATCTGTTGCTATGAGATCAAATTTGGTATAATTATTGTGTAAATTAGGGACGAATAATTTATTTTAGAAATAATAGTTTCACATTTTCATACACAAACCTGAATATATGAACGAAACATTAAAATCATATATAATTTTTGGTCACTGATTTGCTCTTGAGAAGCAAATTGTGGTGATTTGCACTAAAAATTAATTACACAATTTAGTCCATTTATTCGTTATTTAGAAAATTATCAGTTCTAAGTACGTATTCATACATTTGATTGTAAAAAGAATTAGTAATACTTTGGTTAAAATATTGTTTTATATTTTACAATTTTCACTATTATTCTAAAATTTATTTTAAATAAAGTATTACTTTTATTAAATCGTTTATGACGTGATCTTATTAAGTATGTATATGAAAAGGGCTCCACGAGGCGAAATACTTTTTACGCCAATTTTTTTTTTTTTTTTTTATTTACAACAAAGACGAAAGTTCGAGAAAAATGTGGTTACTTAATAATTGCCTAACTTGTTGAAAAAATAACTTTACATACTATCAACTTATAACCGTAGTATATTCCATGATATGTTTTAAATGCACCATATTTTTTTCTAATTTTTAAAAGAATATTTAATACCTTTAAAATAATATCTGTCTGTCTGTCTGACTGTCTGTCAATCTATCTGTCAGTCTGTCACCAGGCTGTATCTCATGAACCGTGATAGCTAGAAAGTTGCAATTTTTACAGATGATGTATTTCTGTTGCCGCTATAACAAGAAATACTAAAAACAGAATAAAATAAATATTTAAGTGGGGCTCCCCAAACAACAAACGTGATTTTTTTGCTGTTTTTTGCGTAATGGTACGTTTGCGTTTTTTGTTAATAGCTTTTGAACTTTTTTTATGTGGGAATGCTTCGAATACATTTTTCTAGACATTATTCCGAATCTAATGAGGTATCATACGTATTTTTAGGAGTTAGTATCTCTATTAGTGGCAGCCGTACAAGCCCAATTTCAAAGAAAAACCGCAAATGGATGTACAAGTTAGCCGTTTGGCACACGCATACTGAGGTCAAAACAAAATTTTTGACCCGCAGTTCCTAAAAAAATCCCTTAGGAAGGGTGTGCTACAACATTTTTTTTTGTATGGAAAAAAACATTTTTTTTTCAAAAACCTATCGTGTGTGGTATCATACGAAAGGGCTTTTTGAGGCGATTCTAAAAGTATACCAAATCATTACATTTTAGCCATTTTTTTTTGTAAATTAAAACAAATAGAATTTTCAAAACATACCAAGTTTGGGGTCAAGTTAAAGGGTTAAAGAGGTATTTCCCGTTGGGTATATGGATATTACGTATCCTTGTATGATTAATATGTACCGTATCTGCAGTACAGTTCCATAAGTCTCGTAAAATAGGTATTGAAGTAGAACGGCCGGTCCGGGCCGTAGCAACTACGCTCGCATTCCATTGCTAATTGTTCTGTTTATAAGTTATTGATATACCCGACAAAAAAAAAACAAAAAAAAGTGTTTTTTGTTTAATTTAGTTTAATTTGTATACTTTTAGTTTAAGTCATATATGTTAATACCTACAGTATTAAGTTATTTGTTATAGGTTAAGTGTGCGCTCACCGATAAAATGTATTTTGCGTGAAAAAACAATTAATTCTCGTGTAAGTGAATATTATGTATTCTTATGAGAAAATAAAGATCTTTAAACCTAACTGTGTCACTTTGTATTTAAAAAAAAACTAAATAATTTTTTTTTTTTAATTTCTTTTTTTGGGTTAGATATGAGGAAATCACGTATCATTTTTGGTATATTGTACAAAAAAAAATCAGCCATATCGTATCTGGAGGAGCCCAAACTTGGTATGTTTTGAAAATTCTTTTTGTTTCAATTTAAGAAAAATGGCTAAAATGTAATGATGTGATATATTTTCAGAATCGCTTCAAAAAGCCCTTTCGTATGATAGATAAGAGAAGAATACGATAGGTTTAAAAAAAAAAGTTTTTTTATACAAAAAAAAGATTTTTTATACAAAAAAAAGTTTCAGCACTCCCCTCCCAAGGGATTTTTTTTAGGAACTGCGGGTCGATAATTTTGTTTTGACCTGTAGTATACGTGTACCAAACGGCTAACCTGTACATCGATTTGCGGTTTTTTAATGCGAACAGCTTACACTATATTTTTAACCACCTTGAACGTTTTGTAGACTAGACTATTGTCCCAAATTGGGGTTTCTTATTCATTCCGACCAGGATTAGGAGCTCTTCAAACATACCTATTTTAATCAAAATCTGACTCGTAAATAAAAAACGGACCATTAATAAAACTGTATAATTACATCAACGTAAGAAATATCTCATGTCACATGTTTCTTTGTTATGATAATTTTATCTAACCTGAGGCTTTCTTTTTTTCTAATCAACGAAGCCGGAGAGCGACAAATTTGTTTTTCATCACACTTGCTCGAAAAGATCTTATTTCATGCAGGTGTACTGAAGGGAAAACAAAAGGCCTATATTGTTCCCGCGGGAGTTATAGCTTTCTTTTTTTAATTAGATATGTCACTAATTCATACGAAGTACGAACCAAGTAAGTTATAAGTAAAATACTTTGTTTAAAGTATAAGGGTGTGTAAGGGAGTTTTACTTCTAAAATACTGACAATTATAATTTAGTATTTTTGTTTATAATATTTAATTGGATTAATTTAATAGCCGTTTAAAATATTTTTACACAAAATTTTTAATCGTGGCTGAATGCCGAAGGTCTGTGCCTTAGATGCCTAACCTGTCAAGAAATGACAATATGGCGGACGAATATTTGAAATGTCACCGTATTTTATAATTATTTCCCTGAAAATTTAGTTTTTCATCACAAGTGTAACGAAAACCATTGTGTGTAACTCCGGGGGTAAGAATATTGTAAACTCCTCCTTTACAAAATCTCACTTACCCCCCTCGTTGCACAATGTAGGTGCTAATAGCACAGCGTGTCGAAAGTTGATACTTTCCGCACGGAAACGAGAAAAGAAATGATTGTTTTTTTACTCTCCTGTAAAAGTCAAAATGTTATTTGGATTGCAGGTTGTAGAAGGATATTGAATTCAGCTACCTAAAATCAAGAAGTTAAATCACAATAACAGGAAATAAGTAAACGCTCAGTGGTGGTAGCGAGCTAAGCTAACAGAAAAAGTTTGTAAGAACTAGCTATAGCCTATGATATGCCTATATAGCGGGCCGCGACCGCGACGCGACTTGCAGGCATAAGGTCCGTGAGCGCAAATGACGTGCGCGTCTGTGTGCGTGCACCACACACACGGGGATATGGCGGCGCCGCCCCCGTCAGCGCGACGGAGATAATCAGTTTGAAATCTCAAAATTGAGAATTCGCTCAGCTCCTGTTGGCTCTTAAATATTGTCATAATACTGATATTGAATAGTGATTTATTTTAGTCATAAGAGTCAGAATAGTGACAGTGGTGTAATACACTTACACTGTGGTACCGAAATCATTAACCCCTTTCATATACAAAAACATTACTAACAAAATCATGGGCGCAAGCGAACCAATATGAACCTTATTTGAAAGCATGAAGGTTATTTACAGTGTTTGATATAAGTGAATAACGACGAATGGAGAGGGTAAACTCACGACGCATTCTGAGCGTGAATGGGCTGAATCTAACGAATAAGCGAATTGCAAAAATAGTATGCCTTTCCTGCTGATTGTAAGGAAATAATCATTACACAACAGTCCGGCTTTAATCATTATGTTCGACATACGCCTTTTATAATTTCGAGCGAATAGAAAGTTTATGCTACAAATTTAAAACTCCTATTCTTTTATATTTCATAGGTAGAGGTGTAAGATTCCGATAACACAGTTTTATAATTTATAAAGAATGTTTGATTTCGTAAAGCTTTAAATAGATATCACAATTTTACCAGTAACAAGTAAAGTGGAAGAGAGACGAAAATCAGCTTCTTTATTTTCGTTTGAATTCTCACAGCCTCTTTCAATGATAAAAGACAGTTGTGGTCTTTCTATTAAACCTCTTTTCCCTTACCATATTTTTCTACCTTCAAAAAAAAAACCTGACAACGGGTACTTATTATCAAACCGCCCTCGCGTATACTAAGACGCGTAAAGCAGTGAAAAATATTATGTTGCTGCTAAGCAGAGTACATGGCGATCCCCCATAAATTATGGGGTCTCCCTCTTAAGGCCAGGCCATATCGGATGCGTGTGAATTGACGTGCACGTTGTAATGTACAGCTACTTATGTTATGAGAGATGGCACACCGGTTGCTTGACGTGTGTGTGAACGGCTCCAAATTTGCGGTCACTAGGATATTATGCACTACTTTACATATATCGGTATATTCCTTCGTCTTAAAGTCTTAACTAAAGCTATTGTATAAGTTGAGGAGTGTCTTTTCAAAAGGGTTTATTTCTCTATGAAAAACCATACAAAAATAAGCCTTGTAAAAATACACACAAGGCTTATTTTTGTATGGTTTTTCATAGAGAAATAAGCCCTTTTGAAAAGACACTCCTCAGTTGTTGTCTTTTTTGAAGTAAAACTTCTTTAGGCGCGACTAGAGACTCACGATTTTTTTCTGACGGAAGTAACGCTCAGTAGTGACACACGCACAATAGGACACACGTCAATGCGCCAACATAGCGATAAACGTCATCGTCAAAGAAGTTTTACTTCAATCGCGCGTAAAAATTACACGCACACATTTTTTTCAATTCACGTCTCATACGATACTAAAGAAGCCGACTTCTAATGTTATATTGTAATTCCAAGTGCCTACATACAGAGCAAGAGTTACAAGCACCTTTATGTGAGATCGATATTCATAAGTTCCAGATAAAGACAAGTGAATGGTTTAATACTGCTTTAATTCCTTGTTGTACTAGAGGTTGTTGGCAATGTGATCTTAAATGTAAAAGTACTAATTAAAAAATTACAAAACTAACTTATGCTAGAACACATCGAATACTACTAGGAGATTTTTAGAACATTGGTCTGTTTTTTTTATAAAGCTCTATGCCTTGGAATATTCAGCCGAATTTATTATTTATTCTAATAAAGAAACACTCAAAGGAATGTCGAGTTAAGTCATCGTAGTGTGGTCACTATACTTCTTCAGGTGAAAACCAATACTCACTAATTGAAAAAAAAAAAAAAAAAAACCTATAAACTGAAATAGATGTCATATATTATAGAAAAAGAGAAAAAGTGGCGAAGCCCTCCAGTGGTTAAGGCCGGATTCGAACCGGCATCTTTATCAATCCGGACTATCGCCTTGAACTCCTAGGCCACCCCGCCATATTCAATAAAATAATTTGATTTTGTTCCCAAAGTTGTGTAAAAATCAACCTCTTTTTGATATTAGTGTTAAATGGCTCTGAACTTGTGGTAGAGTTGGACCAAGAAAAGTGCAACGATTTCGATAGCATACGCAGTGCAAGTGTTACTTTTAAGTCATAATTTCATAGAAGTTTGACGTTTAAAATAACACTTGCACCGCGTGTGCTATCAAAACCGTTGCACACTTGTTTTGGCCTAACTCTAGTAATTAAGTGAGTTTTGGTTGTCACCTAACGATTTAGTTTGACTAGCAAGAAAAGGGCACATTATAATAGCCTCTCTTTCTACCAACGCTAACATCTATATTTATTAGAAAGAAAGTAAATAAAGCAGTTTTTTTGAAATGCGACCCTAGTAGCCTAAGCTCTAAAGTGATTGTCCTTTAAGAATTTGAGTATTTTGTCTTTGCTCCTAAGGTGCAACTTAAAAAAGCAGGTTTAATTTCTTCGTTTCTTTTAAGTGTGACTTTACTTTGTTCAAACCTTTTAAGAGCTTATCTCTGCTAGGACCACAATCTAGACATTTTGGTGACTTAGAAGCCTAAAGCTATCTAATAAAAGCTCTATTAATAATAACACATTCTTACCCTGACTGGTGAAAATCTACATAACTTTATTTTTGATTAAAAAAATCCTTCAGACATAAACATAAACCTACCCATAAAGAAAAGGTTTGAAAATACAAATTTTAATAGAAATGTCAAACCAGACCATAATTTAAAATTATTAAATTAACACTCAATTTCTAGTAGCATTACTATTACTATTAATAATTATATGTTTAATCTTAGTTTCGATAAGAATTAAATTTATACACATAATAAGAATTCCGCGTATACCTATCTCATCTCGGAACGCATTTTTCCAAACTCCCCGTAATTGTTAATTTGTTTTGTATTATAGCCTCAGTTGAAACCATTTTAAAGTGATTACTCAATAAGCACCCTTAAAGCCTACACACAGAGTTCGTAGTTCCGGCTCCTTTCACATTACATTGTAAAGCCTATCCTCCTAAGGCCATTGTATGGTAGCGAGAGATTTGAAAATGGCACATTCGATAGATCTAAACGCATTTTACTGGGTGGCAAGGAATGGTCCATTCTTGTCTACTTATATTATGCCCAGCAGCGGTATCATGGTCGCATTGTTATCACCTGTCATGTCATGCGTCACTGTCGCACTTACATACTTGTTTGAACGTGACAGGCATGGCGACAAATGATAAAGAGTCGACCATCTTAGTCCTACTGATCAATACACATTATTTTTTGTCCGCACTTCGCACCGTTCGTTCGTTTATAGTCGTGACACATTTACTAACGTTTTACCGTATTTGTTCTTCCCGTTCTCGCCTGTCGAGTTACGAGAAGCTGTCCTGCTCGCACTCGTCCCAGCTGTCGCACTCGCACTGGTCGGGATCGTAGTCGATGTCGCAGGCCGCGTGCCCGGTCGCGTCCGAGCTGATGTCGGTTAGAGCCGCTTCCGACACGGGTTTCGAAGAGATGTCTAGGATCTGCATGAAAAGGGATCGTATACAGGATGTCCCAGAAATACCACGTTACAGTGACACCTGAAGGTCAACTGAAGAGGAACAGAACCAGTTTTTTTTTTGGAATAATGCAGTTAGGCATTCCGCCCAGCCGAACATGACCCCAATAAAAGTTGCATGCTTTTTGAGTTATCGATGCTGGTAGGTACTAAAAATGTTAAAACAAAGGGGAAAATTCTATTAACTGTAAAATATCAAACAAGACCAAAGCAAATCAATTCAAAATGAATGTTATTTAATATTTATCATTCAAAATCATCATATGAAAGTCAATTTTACCAGCCAACATAAGAAAACAACTCAAAATTTGCATTTGATTGCTTTGCCTTACAAGTGGATAAAATGCAACTTTATTAACAGTTTTTGAACAATCATCAATTTTTGCATGGTGAATGCAGTGGAAATGAGAGCGTTGACAAGTGTGTGTAGTGTAGGAACAGTGTGATAAGGGAACAGTGTGATAAGGGAAAAGTGTGGACTGAACGAAGATGTAGTGAAAAAATTGGGAAAGGAGATTGTTAAGATGGTTTGGACACGTGGAGAGAACGAGTGAAAAAAGGCTAACAAAGAGAGTGTATAAGGGAGAGGTAGAAACGGGAGTTGGAAGGGGCAGACCTCGGCGGACTTTCTCTGATCAGATCGGGGAAATCCTGAAGAAAGGCCAGGTTAAGAGCACCCTAAACCGGCGAGCGTGTATGAGGAATGTTATGAAAGTGAAGGAAGCGAAAGAGGTATGTCAGGCCGTAGCAAATGGAAATCCGTGGTCTCTGCCTACCCCTCCGGGAAATAGGCGTGATTATATGTATGTATGTATGTATGAACAATCATGATAGCCTTTACCACCTGGTGTGTTGAAAAGTAAAGAACAACTTACATCAGCTGATGATCGGAGGCTGTAGTTGTCCGACTGCGCGTCTCTGTCGGCGGTGGACAGAGCATGAAGCGCCAGTGAATTTCGTTTTGGTTCGTCGCGCGATATGTTTTTGCCTTCGGAGCGGATCGCGACCTCTGATGGGTTTGATCGTTCTGGAGAGCAAATAGGGAAGAACTTTGAACTCGGTTATTGGGTCCGCGAAACGTGGCAGCCTAAAACAGTGGAGCTAAAATATCAAATGTAGGAATTATATTCTCTGGCCGCCTAGAGACCTATAAAAAGGTTACCCACGCATTCTATTTTATTTTGAATCTTTATCTTTAACAAATCAAAATTTTATTTGTCTTGGCAGTTTTAACGCGAGGGCAGCTAGAAGATAAGAAAGTTATAAGCTTGATATCAGTTTGATCTCTTTCTTACTTATAGGTACATTTCGCTGTTCAAACACGTGTCATAATTATATGTAGTACCTAATATTCCCACACCTGGGGCCCATTTCTCGAACGATATGTCTAATATTATTGGTGTGTTGTCATGGCACCCCATACGATTTGACAGTTTGTGGACTAATAATATTAGTCTAATACCGTTCGTGAAATGGGCCCCTGGAGGGTCAACAATAATGTGAAGGGAATCCGTTGTATATAGGGGTACACTGTAGTAGTGATGTGTCAAATCGAAAAAATTTCAAACCGAATAAGTCGACTTCGATTTAAACCCAAATCGGTTTGCAAACCGATTTGGCCAAGTCGATTTAACGTCTATTGTTTTTAAGTATCAGTACAAACCGCTCCGTAGTCATTTGGTTTTGAGTCGAGGAAATCGATTTGTCAATTTTACCTTTTATATGTTTGACCCTGAGAATCCACACACGACAGCGAAAACTATGACGTAAAAACTTTTGTAATATTTTTTCTACTTTCCGCTACGCCGTAGATCACAATTTCATTCATTGCTAAAGCTAAAACGGGAAAGCAGTATCCGAGCAAGCAGGAAAGAGCGTGCGGTCTCGTGCGATTCCGTGAGTCATTGCCGCGAATTTGTAGTTCGCAAATCGACGCGGCCCAAACTGCCAAACCTATCCAAGTTTACCGCCAAATCGATCTCTCAAGCTCATTCGAAATTGAACCTTACTACTCAAATAATAAGTTTCATTTTACTTTACTTGTACATACGAAGTTTCGACGACTCAATAATGGCGGTAATGTGCATGGCAACAGTTTTCGTGGTTTGAAGTCGATTCGCGTACATCTTATTCCTCAATATGTCAAACGAAACTAACGAAAGTGACGCAGCAACAAATCGAAAAGGTTGCGTTTAGAGCGGGTGAGGTAAATGTATCTTAAGTCGATTTACAGAATACTCACGTCGATTTAGTCGACTTCAGGCCTAAATCGGTTTGAACCGACTTTTGAAGTCGAATCGTAACATCGCTACACTGTAGCATTGCTACGAACGATTATTTTGGCAGATCGAGGGACAAATGATAATGATTATGTTGATTTATGTTTGAAGTAATCCCTTGATACTGCAATAGGTTTGATGTCCTGTCTCAGAAGTATAGTGCACCTACCTTTGGCAAGAGGATCAGCCATAGAGACGGGAGAGCCGCTTCTGGGCGATCCTAGGCTGCCGCTGAAGTACGTTTCAGGATTAGCTTCGTGGCGATCTGTAATAAAACATACAATTGTAGTACTACGTGACCATTTCTGCAACTAATAAGTAAAACTATAAAACTACCGTGAGACTTGTACATGGTTTCGGTCCGTTTATGACCCTCGAAACAGATAAAGATGAAGAAAGTTTATTATTCAAGTAGGCGTATTACAATGTTTTTATGAACGTCTAATAAAGCTACGCCGGCTCTAACCATACACCTCTGCCCCGAGAAGATTTAACAGAACGAAACATGTCGAGCGATTATCTACAATTCGTATAGAATTTGCTTCTTTTTGGAGGTTGTTTTTTTCATGAATCCTATGTCACACATGCTATAAAGACTAGTCGTTATCAAAAATAATAACATAGAGTAACTTATACTAGAGCGGTACTGTCATAGTAAATTTTGTAACCCCAGTAAATTCACTGCCATCTGTCGACACACTTTAAAACTTAAAATAAATATTTATAAAAATACGATAAAATGTATTTAAATATGGATAAATGATTTTTTTTATTTGCATTAATTATTTTTATGATTTTGACCCATGTTCTTTCACTGATATGCGTTAAAATTGTTAAATAACAAACGAAACCGTCAACTCCATCTATACGACAGTAGGAAAATGCTAGTGGCGCCCTCTGAACGAGAATCAAATTTTTTAGATTTTCGAGGCACGTTTTTTCATTAGACTGTATCCATCTATGACGGAGTTATATCTATCTTTGATAATAATAAATGTTTAGGCTAGATTTACCGCAAGCGCAAATTTTATATTAAAATGGAAAAATTGAAAAATTTACGCTTCCGGGAGGACTTGAACCCGTAAAATTTGTAGTATCGCTCGCAGACCGTATCTGCTTGATAAAAAAAAATTGCTTTACCGCAGTCGACGATCTCGTGGAACACGTAGTTGGCGATGGCCACTGGCTGTCGTATCCACGGGTGCGCCATCAGTTGGCTGACCGTACACCTCTGTGAGGGCTCTTTGCACAACATCCACCGTAGTAATTGTTCCAAATCTAAAAAAATAATACTTACTATTAGAATAAATGCAACTACTACTACTGCCTACTACTATTACTTACTATTTATTTGCAAAATAAATTTGAGCACACAATAATAAATAATTACACAACTATTTGTGTAGGTATATTAGTAGTCGTAAATGTTCATATATTTTCCTTTTTAGGGTTCCGTACCTCAAAAGGAAAAAACGGAACCCTTATAGGATCACTCGTGCGTCTGTCTGTCCGTCTGTCACAGCCTATTTTCTCCGAAACTACTGGACCAATTAAGTTGAAATTTGGTAAACATATGTAAGTTTGTGACCCAAAGACGGACATGTAACGCAAACAAATGAATTTTAAACATGGGGGCCACTTTTGGGGGGTAAATGAGAAAATTAAAAAATAAAGTTTTTCAAACTATATCGTGTTATATATCAAATGAAAGAGCTCATTGTGAGAATCTCAAATATATTTTTTTATAATTTTAGGATAAATGATTTAGAAGTTATTCAAGAAAATAGGCAAAAAATGACCACCCCCCCCCCTTATCTCCAAAACTACTGGGTATAAAATTAAAAAAAAAATACACAATATAGATCTTTACCTATAGATTACAGGAAAACCTATTAGAAATTGCAGTCAAGCGTGATTCGGACTTAATTACTTAGTTTTTATTCCGACCCCTACGGGTTTTTTAAAGACATTTCACTCACGTTTCACATAAAAAATACATTGTTTAAATTGTGTAATGTAAGGAACCCTATGGAACGCGAGTACGACTCGCACTTGGCCGGTTTTTTATTGTGGGACGTACCACAATAAAAAATCGTTGATTTTTTCATTGTGATTGACATCTGTATATACAATTTATCTAAATAATACCTTCTGAAACAGGTGACGGCAACACAAGCGGTCCTTGTATCGTGTCTTCTATGTCAGAGAAAGGGTTAACGAAGTATGTCAGCACGTAGAGGGTTATACCCATTGACCACATTTCCAGTTCGGGGCCTGCATATCTGTGAAATGAAATAATCATGTAAGGCCATAGACATAGTATATACAAGTATAGACGCGCCACCGAGCGACCCGGGGGGTGGGGGGTGGGGTTAAGAGAAAGAATATTCATATAAAATTTGGGCAGCATAGGATTTTTTCTCTTTCACTCTTATAAATTTCGGTATTTCGCCATCGGCTCCTACCTATGATGCCACCCGGTCGGTGATAAGGACAAAGCATGACACTATTTTCTCTTTTCTCTTAAAGGAATCGCAATAAGACTATCTTTCTCTATCAAAGAGTGTCAGGCCCTTGTGTAAGGCCCAAGCAGTGACGGCGCGTCAAACGAGTTGGAAAATCGAAGGCGAAGCTATGTAAGCCAGTTTTAAATTCGGGATTTGTAAACTCAGTTGTTCTGAAAAAGGTAAGCCAGTGGGAATCTTATTATATGAGTACCCAACCCGCTTTCGGTATGCTTTAGTGGGTTTCAGCTGGACACGACTGTCAAACACACAGAACACCTATTTCTAAAGAACTCGTATCGTATAGAGCAATTATTTCATGAAACCGATGCTGCCAAAAATACAGGGGTGCGGGGGACGAGGTGAGCGAGTCCCGTGCCGTGATTGGTCCGTTCAAACACATGTGGTCCGCCGACTGAAGTAGGATTGGTGGCGTAATTCGAAAATTTATCGAGCAAAGCTACTGTATGCGTGGCAGAGGGAGTAGCGGGACTATGCTATGTCTTTAGTAAATACTTTAGAATACGTGGTCTGTGGTCAAACATAACCAGAACGTTAATACTCACTTGTTCCCAGCCAATACTTCAGGGCTGCAGTACTCCGTCGTGCCATAAAATGTAGAAAACAACGTGCCCTTGCTCATGAAGGTGGCCGAGCCGAAGTCAATGAGCTTAATGTGGAACTTGTTGTCTATGATCACGTTCTCGTCCTTGATGTCTCGATGCAGTATGTTTAGGGAGTGGAGATACTCTACGGCTTGGCCTATCTGTAAAAAATATATGGATGTATTAAAAATATTGAACCGTGTTTTTCTAAGCTTTATAACTCTCTGCAGGATATCAATTATGACCCATAGCTGTTCTACAGGAGTGTTCTGTAGTCCATTGGGAAATGTGGCCTAGGCACTCAAATATTATTATTATTATTTATAATTTTAAACTTCATTTCACAAAAGTAAGCAGAACAAGCCGCCAGGAAAATGCTCGATTCGAGGTCGATCTGTGTAGGCAACGCGAGATTTCGAGGCCGCGCATGTTACCTGGTTCATGGACCGACTATTTGTGAGTGACGCTTAAATATATCATAACCTGTGTCATACCTGTCTGAAGATGTAGCTGAGAAGTGGCTCGTCTAGGACGGGTCGCCGCTCAATAAACTCGAACAGATCCATGCCGGCGCCATGTTTCTCCATCACCATTTGAAAGTATTTTTCATTCTCGTAAACGTCTAGTATGCTGACCTGTTGAAATGATAAAAATATTAGGTAGTAATTGCGTACGAATTTCCTTATATTCCAAATCCGCCTTTTCAGCGCTGCGTAGAGGGAGCAGAACTCACTACATTAGGGACTAGATTTACTTACGATATTAGGATGCTTCAAGGTCATAAGCAGGCTGACCTCCAGCGGCACCGTCGGGTCCGTCCACCTAGAACTGCGCGTCGACTTTCTCCTTCAATATGGACTTGGCCACAGCTAGGAGAAGGTCAGAACGACGTTATACCTATACCATGGCATACTACATATAGTAGGATAGGCGCTATAAACGTAAATACTCACGATATTAGGATGCTTCAAGGTCATAAGCAGGCTGACCTCCAGCGGCACCCGCTTGCCGTCGGGTCCGTCCACCCAGAACTGCGAGCCGACTTTCTCCTTCAATATGAACTTGGCCACCGCTAGGAGACGATCAGAGCGACGGTACGCCATTTTTACGCAGCCGTAGGCGCCTTTACCTATGGAAGAAGATAATCTCGTATTGAACTACCTAGCTACCTACCACATGGCGACTCACTCAGCCAATATATTTAGCAAATATGTACATATATGTGCGTAAATAATAATTTAACATACAGTTCCAATGACGCGAGGAATTCAATTTATTAAGGGTTGTTTTTTACACGACCACAATTTGTTAAGGCCGTTCCAACGGTTTGCCGCGGTCTCTGTCACATTTCGCAAGAAAGAACGGGAAAGAGCATGCTCGCTAAGTATCCATTTTGATCGAATTTAGTCGATTTTTATTTATTTTAAAAACGTTACCCTACAATATCGAAATTCGAAAGCTATGAAATTACTATTTAAGTTAAGATTGTTTTTTCTTCTTTTTTTGTTTATAGTATCACATAATAAATAACCGAGTAAAGTTGGATTAAAAGTCCGAGTTAGAGGTTACTTTGGGAATTAATTGTATCGAGCGAAGTGTCATAATTCGTGTATCGGAAGCTATGGTATTAAAGATAATATAGTCAAGAACTACATATATTTTTTCCACGTCTACGAATATCAACGCCTCTTAGAAAAACATGATCATATAAGGAGATTTTTCGCCTTTTGGCTCAGGGAACCGCCTTAATGATTTATGAAATGGACTTTAAAAAGACCTCAGGGCGATTAGGTTAAAACGCTCACAGCGATATAGAGGTTTCATTTTGTCAAGCACTCGGTTTTTGCGAGAAGTTCTAATTTATTAACACGCTTTTATTAGGTCGACCTGTATGTAACTAATTATGTAATGGAATCTAAGGTAACTAATTTAACCATCTTTCAAGGATCGTAGCGTCATGAAAATCGGCAGCTGTAATATGGTTCTGTCTAACTGATCTGATGATGGAGCCGGAAGATATGAACTGGAACTTCATGATGGAACATCGTATCATAGGTGTGTTTGGATTTGTTAGAAAAGTCTTGTAATGAACTTTGACCACGATTAGGTTTCAAGGTCTGATAATGAATATCGTATCATAGTCGTGTTGCATTTATAAAAGCGTGTTTTTTTAGTGTTTTTTAAACTATTAATTTATAAGTATTTAAGGATCATACCTCCGCTCTAAAAGATGAAGCACCTAGAAGATGTTGATGTCAACTTTAGCCAGTCTTCTCCGAGACCACGGGGACAACGCCGTCCTCGAAACGTCGGAGGTAAATTTAAAACTTATTTTACGCGATTAAGTCCCGTCGTTGTAAATAATAAATCATACCTATTTGTTTCAAAGTGACATAATGCTTGTTGTATTCTCCGGAGATCTGCTCTTCGCCGCACTGGCTCACGAGGGACATAGAGTGCGGCCTGCTGCTCACTGACTTGTTTCCCTGCACATAAATGTGTCGTTTTCAAGCAAAAGGTCCCACATTGTCGCTTGCCATAAGGACGCTCTGACAGGTTATTCGAATAAAGATACAAGCAAATGTCGTCCTTATGGTAAGCGACAAAATGGTACCTTTTACTTGAATCCGTCACAAATTATCTAATTATCAAGTGTAACTATAGCGACATCTAGTAGCGGCTAGAATATTTAACTCGGCGTCTACGCAATGCAATAGACTGCCGCGCTTTCGAAGTTTTTATAGTTTCGATTACATTTCTTTTAGAGTTTTGTTTCTAAACGACATAATATTATTTGTAGCTAGATCATGTGTTCTGAAAACAAAAATTGACCTATAAACGTAGATTTCTGTACTTACATTTTAGTTCAGACAATTTGAATTCGAACGAAAGAAGCGCCCTCGGGTGGACGACATTCGGAAGATTGCGAGACACTTTTGAATCACTAGCTCAGGAGTGGGCGATAAAAAGTTGATATGATAAGAGATAAAATTAGCATGAAGTACTTACAAGAACTAAGGAGCTATCGGCCGTGGAAGTCACGCTAGAGGCGAGCGTGGTGTGTCGCGCCGTGTCCTCTAGTTGGACTCCGAGCCACACGCAGCGGACTCTGTTGCCGGCTGCCAGTTGCATGGTCGACACCGTGTACAGTACACCTGATACAATAATAACTTTAGAATTTAGTTTCAAGAGTTTTGTGCTACGTGCCCAAAAAATGTCTAACAGAGAACACAGACCGTTTATTAGCCCGTGTAAGTCTGGAAGAGATTACGGCTCGGCCACGACATTGCGCGACCAGCGGCGGCGGCGGCGGCGGCGGCGGCAACCATAGGTTGGAGCGAGACAGCGATTGGACTTTTCGTTCCCACCCATGGTTGCCGCCGCCGCCGGCCGCGCAATGTCGTGGCCGAGCCTTTAGAGGCGTCTGATGAAATATAGTTTGTACAGAGTACTTGCCGTTGCGTTGTAGCACGATGCTGCCGTCGCACTCGGACTTGGTTCGCTGCGGATTCGTCACGTGAGCTCGGAGACGATTCTAGAAGTTTCCACTTGTCAGTCTATTCTCTACGAGTTACTCACTGAGCTGCGTGCCGTCGCGGTGTAGCACGATGCCGCGGTAGGTGCCGTCCTGTGTGTCGTCGCACTCGGACTTGGTTTGCTGTGGAGTTGATGTCACGTGGGCTCGGAGGAGACGTTTGGCGATGCACGGAGTTTCGGGGCCGTCCACTGTCGATATAGTATTCGATTAAGGCTTAATTTTATTGACAAATTATTCAATAAGGCAAGGTTGTATTAACGAAATCTTAAGTGATACCTAAAACGTCATATCGTCGCATTATAAATACTTGCTAATACAAGTATTTTTAATGTATTGTAGTGTACATTTTTGAAACGATTGACCACGGTTGCTTTTGGGTCTGACGATTTCCGGAATGATTTATGAATTATGAGAAAAGATTTCAACACAGATGGGGATACTCACAGTCATATATCTTCCTCGGCGCGGACTCAGTCTGCGTCTCCAAATCATTATCATTACTCAAACTCTCAATACTTTCATTTCCATTATGCTTCGGTAAATCCTCAATCTCGCACCCAGGCGGCGGCATCTCATTGATAGGCGTCAAGAAATCTGCGCTCGTCTCATTCGAGTCACAAAAGTCTAGAGACAGACTGCTTTTGTCTTTCTCTTGGCCGGGGAGGTTGACTTTACCAGATCTGTATTTGCTAGAATCAAAAGATAGACGTAGAAATGGGTCGTTCATGCGAACTCTAGGGGTATTTCCTGTAGGGGTTAACTCTTGAGAGTGTTGTGATGTATAGTATATGGAATCTGACTTTTCGTTAGCTTTGGCTAGTTGTTTGGCGACCGGGTTGTTCTGTTCGGATCGCAGGATGTTTTCGGAGCGCGATTTGGAGATGCTGGGTGTGTAATCGTCGTCGATGGAGATGCCGGACATGCCGGAGGTGACGTCGGGGAGGGCGGATGTGTCGTTGCGCTGTTCCGTTGCTGTCGTGCTGATGCTGGAGACCATGTCCTGAAACAATAATAATGGTATATTTTCTTTGTTTCTGTATGTTTATACAATCACGTAATTTTGTTGCCAAAATGATACGCCTTATGCTATCAATAAAGCTTTGCCATTACAAATAGCTTGTTGAAGAACCGGCCGCAACCGCAAAAAATGTAACGTATGGCATGCTTTATAAGCGCACGCTCTTAAAAGATTGAAACCGCAAGAAAAAAACCGCTGTGCGTTCTAAGCCTAAAGAGCATAAAATAATTCAAAATATTGGACTATTTCGGGTTTAAAAAAATAACCGGTTCCAAGCCGTGCATCTTACACAGATCAACCTAGCCTCCAAACTAAGCAAAGCTTGAACTTGGGTGAAAATATGACACAGAAACAAATATTTGCGTTCATTACACAATTAAATGCCCTTACCGGGATTCGAACCCAAGACCATCGGGTTCACCGGCAGGGTCAGTACCCACTAGGCCAGACCGGTCGTTTTAATAATTAGTAAATTAATTGATGTCTGACATTACCTGTGTAGGAGTAGGCGTGTGCGTGACCATACTGCAAGACTTGTCGAGACAGAGCGCGCTGGAGGATTTTTCCCTTGTCGTGGTGGATAGAAGAGATTGCTGCACGTTGGACATACAGGCGGATTTTTGGCTTCCGTTAAAGGCTCCGCATGAGTCTTCGTCCGTATCTGATTCTGCGAAAGAAAATAATTAGTTAGTGCCAGCCATGAGGCTGAGAAAAATCCGAAACAACGAATTGCAATAATCCCAAGAATGAAATTTAGCAATGCAATTTTGATTATTAGTTTAAGGTTGACTTTTCTTTTAAAAAAGTATCTAAATATCCCAACAAAAATAGTAAAATTATTGCCGAAAGACGTCCAAATCGGAATGTTGTACCAACCCTAATGGCTCCTCTACACAATCGCTCAACGTAGGCCAATCTAAGGGACGCATTTATGCGTTAGAGGGAGCAAGTGATATTGCTATCTCATTCCACCGCATAGCTGCGTCCCTTAGATTGGCCTACGTTGGGCGATCGTGTAGAGGAGCCATAATAATGAGGGCTATCGTTTTTTTGCTCACCAGTTGGCGCCTCTGTTGATGGTGGTCCAAAAGACTAAAGAACAGCTGTCAGTCATTGAAGTGACAAGTGACATTTAGAACTTTGCGAAGACCACCACATCTACACTAGCGCCCCTAGCGGCGAATTCATACGCGTTAGCCCTCATTGCTCGGGGCAATGCTGAGCCGAACGTTTGCCCGAAACATAGAGTAACTTATACTAGAGCGGTACTGTCATAGTAAATTTTGTAACCCCAGTAAATTCACTGCCATCTGTCGACACACTTTGAAACTAAAAATGAAGATTTATAAAAATACGATAGAATGTATTTAAATATAGATAAATGATTTTTCTTATTTGCATTAATTATTTTTATGATTTTGACCCATGTTCTTTCACTGATATGCGTTAAAATTGTTAAATAACAAACGAAACCGTCAACGCCATCTATACGACTGTAGGCCGAAACTAGTAGCGCCCTCTGAACGAGAATCAAATTTTCTTGATTTTCGAGGCACGTTTTTTCCTTAGACTGTATCCATCTATTACGGAGTTATATCTATCTTTGCCCGAAAGGAGTGTCTCCCCACTGCTGCTGGTAAGTTACCGTTCGTGTCGTGGTCATGCCTCCCCTTGGGCCGGTCGGGCATGGGCTTGACCAAGTGGCCGCCGCGGCAGAAGTCGGGGATGAGCTCGTCGATGTGGCGCCCCACCACCGCCGAGTGCGGCTTGCCGAACGTCAGCGTGGCGAAGTGCTGGTTGCACGCCGTTATGATGCCGGCGTCGTCGACCACTAGGAGGCCGGACACGTTGTACGTTACCTGGGTGAGACAATGTATTGTGAACTTTATGTTGTTAGGCTTAGGATTTTAAATTGAATGATGTAATTATATGCTGCTTTTAGCCGTATACGAGTAAATCGCACCTGAAGGGGCTCAAAAACGGGCAATATTTTTATGGCCGACAACTATGATTCTAACATGTTAGTAAGAGAGGGACAGCAATAGTTGCCGGCCACATATTGTAGTGAAAATATGGCCCGTTTGGAAGCCCCTTAAAATAGGCATGTCATGTATAAAATGTACTTAAAACTATTTAGACAACAAGTCAGTGTTTCGTATCGTTTAAAAAAACTGAACAAGTTTATTTTCTTTGAAAATGAATACATTGATCTATCCAGTGCAAACAATAATAAGGACTATAAGATTAAAGATACTTTCTACATTATTATTTAACATTTTTGTCTAAGGATAGAGGGTATTACTTCAATATTCTGCCGCCAAAGAACAGCACTAGCACATATTGTAATCCATAGATTCAATTATAAATACTATGCCCAAAGATAGATATAACTCCGTAATAGATGGATACAGTCTAAGGAAAAAAAGTGCCTCAAAAATCACGAAAATTTGATTCTCGATCAGAGGGCGCTACTACCTTTGGCCTACTCTCGTATAGGGCGTTGACGGTTTCGTTTGTTATTTAATAATTTTAACGCATATCAGTGAAAGAACATGGGTCAAAATAATAAAAATAATTAATGCAAATAAAAAAAAAAAACATTTATCCGTATTTAAATACATTTTATCGTATTTTTATAAATCTTCATTTTTAGTCTTAAAATGTGTCGATAGATGGCAGTGAATTTACTGTGGTTACAAAAAATATTATGACAGTACCGCTCTATAATATTATATCCTCTTTGCTATGCCTGAAACAGTTTTTTTTAGATTTCACTATGACATTGATGTATCAAGGCGGTTTGTTTACAGAGGCCTACCGCGAAACGTGAAACTTCGTTATCTACCTCTTTCTCGCTCGAATAGAGTGATAGAGAGGCAAATAACGAAAATTCGATTTTCTTATTTCGCGGTAGGCCCTCAGTATGTGCTAGTGGCACCCCCTACGCAGAATTTTGCGTAATATCCTCTATTGAGGAAGTTTCCTTACCCTAACATTGACTTCGTATATAGGTCTTTCTTTGTGTGATTTCAAGCCAGACCAAAGCGTGTTTTCTGTAGTGTCTGATGGTCTAGTTATCCAAAGACACAAGGGGAACGAGCCGCCATCGAGAGTTCTTCCTGAAAACATACAAAATGATGGATCATAAGTCGATTGTTCATATTTCAGGGGTCAAAACTTTGAAAGAGTGGAGAAGGAGAGAATTAGATAAAATTGTTTTTTTTTTTTTATGAATTTAACTACTTGTTAACTACTAGTCCCCTAGATTATCAACGCGAATGTAAGAAATGAAGATGACGTCGGCGTTTTCATTCAATTTCAATCATATTTTGAAAGCTTTCACATAATTTTTTCAATACAATTGCATAAACATCCAGTGTAATATGGCGTCCACATATGGGATTGTGACAGTCATTTGGGCCATACCTGCAGTTCTCTGCTTGGAGACATTGCGCGGGATGGGCGCGTCCCAAGGGGGCAGCTGTACGGAGGGAATCAGCGAGGCCAATGGGAGTTCTAGTAATTTGTCGCAAAACTCCGCTTTGCACAACAAGGACGCATCACAGACAGTATTGCTTTTCAGCCATATGGTCAATACCTGTCGCTTTGTTGTTGACGATGAATCCCGCGAAATACACCATCCATCCAACTTAATATTGTTCTAAGGTTGTACCATTTATTAGGGTTCCGTACCCAAAAGGGGGACCCTATTACTAAGACTCCGCTGCCTGTCCGTCTGTCACCAGACAAATTTTCACGGATGATGTATTTCTGTTGCCGCAATAACAACAAATACAAAAAAAAAAAACAGAATAATTTAAATATTTGAGTGGAGCTCCCATACAACAAACGTGATTTTTTTGCCGTTTTTAAACGTAATGGTCCGGAACCCTTCGTGCGCGAGTCCGACTCGCACTTGGCCGGTTTACATTATCAGTGAGAATCAACTGGTCTACAAAGCAGAGGGTTACCTGTAGCCCTCTGCTTGGAGACATTGCGCGGGATGGGCGCGTCCCACGGGGGCAGCTGTACGGAGGGAATCAGCGAGGCCAACGGGAGTCCCAGTAATTTGTCGCAAGACTCCGCTTGGAACAACAGCGCCGCGTCGTCGCCGCAGCATGAGAGGATCATACCGTCCTCAGCGTCCACTGTTAACTGGAATACAAAATAATTTAATGAAATACTAAATGAAACATCTAGAATGGTAAAATTTAAAGATGAAAGATGGTAAAGACAAAGCGAATGAAATATATTTGCCGCAAGAATAGGTGACTTAAATCATCAAGTGAAGAAAATATGGTTCAATTTCTTTTGTTTTGAAATCAAACGAACCAAAAGAAATGCAACTATGTTCCAATTCAAAAATATTGAAATTACATTGAATTAATTAGTAGCCTTTGGAGTACAAAATAACGTGCCTGTAAAAAATAACCCCCTCATTGACCTGAATTAGTTAAATTATGTTTTATCCCTTGCATTTATGAATAACGCCATAAGTGAATATTCTCCTTACGCTGTTAGCCAATCAGTTTGCGTTAAGTCATAATTTTTTCTGGCCATATGTCATTAAACAGGAATGTGTAGAACTCTTACCACAACAGTTTTACAGCTGACCGGCTCAGCAACTACCAAACAAGGTCCGTCACTGTCCAGCTGTCGAATCCACAGAGACACCTGCACTGCGCGGCCGTCTTTCGATAACAGTTCTACCACCTGTAACAGAAAAAAGTATATTTCTGCAACGGGAACCAATCAATATTTCCAGGCTTCAAAAAAATTCGGCCGAAAGGCGTTCTGCCGCGACTTACTTTGCCACTAAGCAGAATAATGGTCCCATCCTCCGAAGCGTCCCCCTCTTCAGGCTCGTGTAACGAAAACTTGCAGCTCCTGTTCCTCAGTAGATCAGAGAACTTTAGCCCGCAGAGCTCCCCCGCTGAATAGCCGAGAAGAGAACACGCCTTGTTGTTCACTATTAGTATCTGAAACAATATGTGCTATTTTCTATAAAAAGGGACCTTATTGTCGATGGCGCTTACGCTTACGCTTGCTCCGATATAAATACAATGCCGCGCGACGCTGTGCGGCGTAAGCGCCATCGACAATAAGGTCCCTTTTCATAGAAAATGCCCCATATGATCGTTACATTTTTTCATGATTTTCTGATAATCTTGAGAACAAATGACTCATGACTAAGGGCCAGTTGAATCAACAACAATGGGCTACATGCATGTAAAATATTTAGTAATGTTTGTTCGGATAAACACGTTTAACAACACGAAATTAATCCAGAAATGTGAATTCCCAATTTTTTTAAAGATTTTTGTAAAGATTACTATACTTATTTAGAGTATGAGAACATGCAGCCAACAAATGACCACTAACTTTAGAAGTATTAGTTTCAATTGTGAACACAGCTTTGCTTGGGTTGATGGCTTGCTGCAGGCGGTCCGTTTGAGACTGCGCTGGTGAGCCTGTGATGTCTCCAGCTGCAAGGGTGGTGTTGAAACGGAGACCGTTGGGGCCATCCACTACAAACAAGGGAATAAGTTAGTTTTTATATTATTAGGGGAGCGTGCGTCGAATCAAACCAGTTCTCAACACTCTTAGCCAGGTCTGGGCCAGTTGCACCTACAGATACCCAAGTTACAGAAGATAGAAGCAGAAGTAAGATACTGAAGTTGCGGAAAGTATCCAAAAAGTTGGAAAACTTTATTGCAAACCGAATAGTAAAGGCTTGGAACAAATTACCCTCTGAAGTTGTGAACTCTACAAGAGTGAATCAATTTAAAAATAGACGACAAACTATCTAAACAATGAAATCGTGCTAAAGGAACTATGATTTAGACGTCCCAGCATCAGCTGCCTGTCTAAAACGAAATAATAGTAATAATAAGTTCAACGAATTTTCAGAAAACTTTCACAGTAAATACAGTCGCCATCAGATATATCGGAGCGGCCAAGGTGGTCACAATATCTGAACACGCACTCTAACGCCTTGACAATAGAAGCGTGTTCAGATATTTGTGAGCGCCTAGGCCGCTCCGATATATCTGATGGCGACTGTACAACAAGGGAAATTTCATTATGGAAATGAAAAATTTTGATTCCCATTCAAAAAAATGAGAAGTTTCCGAAATTTGGTGCGGTTCAGGCTGGGATAGCTATATTTGCCTTCAAGTGTTAGAACCATGGTGTACTAGCTAGTTCTTATTCCATACCTCTAACAAGATCGACAGTTGGTTTGACCTTCGTGGGCGTCTCCAGCTCCATTCTAATGGGCCGGAGCCTTTTGTTCAGACGGGGATAGCTTTGGTTGCCTTCAAAGGAATAATTCTGAGAACCATGGTGCGATTTTGGTTTAGCTGTCCTGTGAACAGACATGATAGGATTATTACCTAATCACGGAATAAGGAACAGGTATATAGAAAGAACAAGAGGTATTCCGGGACACATCACATTCACTGCCAGGAACACTACACTGTTCGTTCTGTACTTATTGGAAATAGGGCACTTACTCGGCACTGAAAGTGTTAAAGAGCTACCATAATGATATGTATCATCATTTTATGAATAAGATTTTAAGTATTTTTATTTTCTGGCAGCAAATGTACTTAATCATTGAATTTTTTTTTTTAAGCCTACTAAGTGTCCCACTGCTGGGCAAAGGCCTCTCCCCTTGATTTCCACGACTCCCGATTTGGTGTTTCCTCCGGCCAGTTGTTCAGGAAGCTGTCCAGGTCATCCCGCCATCTCCGTTTGGGCCTGCCCCGTCCACGCCCCTCTACGGGCATCCACTTGGTTGCTAAGGCCCTATATCAGTTATCCTCCAAGAAGTTGACTTATAGAGTTCCGTACCCGAAGGGTAAAAACGAGACCCTATTACTATGACTCCGCTGTTCGTCCGTCTGTCACCAGGCTGTATCTCATGAACCGTGATAGCTAGTCAGTTGAAATTTTCACAGATAATGTATTTCTGTTGCCGCTATAAGAACAAATACTAAAAACAGAATTTGAGTCAGAGTCCGACTCACACTTGGCCGTTTTTAGAATAGGTATCTAAAATTATGTACCAGCTAGCTGTCATTTACTCAGAAGTTTAGAAGAGACAAAGTAATTGCTAAAGGATTTATAGGAATAATAAAAACTAAAAAGCTAATAAGCTAATATATTAATTCCATACCTAATTATTAATTTAATTACCTGCATTTGATTTCAACTTCAGGTAACTTTTCAGGTGTATGCAAGTTTTGATTCTCATACCAGTGCTCTTTAAAATCAGCTGTGGCTCTCTAAAAAATTAACAACAAACATATCAAAGGACTACAAACCAGAAAAATAATAGGTACCTTTGAAATAGGAATACTTACTGGCCTTGGAGTTAAATTTAGATGTTCAGGTGAATAAACACCGCCAAACCTGCGTAGCTTAGGTATCACAGGGCTTAGAATGCCAAAATCTGCCTCAGAATCCCTGTTATCACAAAAATACACATCACTGGGGTTTGTGTAACTAAAATTAAGTATTTTTTATCATAAGAACCCCTCGCACCACGGAAACATTGCACTAAATAATAGAAAAATGTCAAGATCTGATTTATTTACATCCTTTGACTTATTTTAGGAAGGAAAATCAATACATTTGAGCGCGCAACTTCAAACTTTTGTTGATGGTATCTAACTTAGAAATAGCTGATAAGTCGCAAATCACTTACCTATTATAGTTTGATATGCTAGCTGAATTCATTTCCATTATATCTACACGTATTTTTACTATTTTATTCACAAGAAAAGGTCAGCGATTCAAATTGCACCGTTGCTTGAACTTCAAACAAAAGAAACCAGCTGTCAGCTGTCAAAACTGTCAAGTTATTTATAGGCCATTTTAGCAAATTTTAGCCGCAGGCACGCCGCAGGGCAAAGAATATAACAAAATAATAATACTCACGCAGGGTATCGCCCAGTAGACCAAGAAATAAGGTAATTCAATAACTTTATAAAAATAAAATATTGGTTAGTAAAATAAATGATTAACTTAATGTTAAACAAAACTTTCTCATAATATTTATATGGAACGCCATCTCACGTAATTAGTGTGTACTACTTGATAGCCATGTCAAAGCAAAAGCACACATGCATAATTTTCCGCTAGGTGGCGCTTTAAATATCAACAATGTATTTTTAAACTTTTGTTGTTTTGGAATCAGGATTTTATGCCACGATTACTTTTAAACATCAGTTTAAATGAGTATAAAAAATAAAATAACAATAAAAAAAATAACAATTGAGGATTTGAATTCACGACCTTGTACTTCACTTATTCCTAAATTTCGTATTTGCATCCGACTGGGAGCGTGGCGTCTCCTGTAATCTGGCTACTCGGAGGTCGGGACCGGAGGATGGTTTGAGGTCGGGAGTCCTGGTGCTGAGTGGCCCATGTTGACTGGACGTCCACACTAAGCCTGGTATTAATATGGACCTCCCGGAGGAGTCTGGGAGGTGCAGGTTAACTAAGGAGGGGCGAACCGGGCCAGGGGGGAAACCCAGCAGCCAAAAGTCCCCGTATCGGGCAGTAGTGGGATAGCGGCCGGGAGTGGGTGCTTCAGTAACAGCCCGACCGATATAACCAAACCCGTTTCTTTTGCATTTGCAAGAAAAAACTGCGGTATGAATTCCCTTGCATATTCATTTATTTTTTCTTCTATATTTTTTCTTCAAAACCTCGTATCTTTTTGTTGTACATTAATGACAAGTGTTTCTGGTGAAGTGTAATGTTTGGTCGGTTTAGCCAGATGGTTGACTGGTAGCGAATGTCTTATCTAGTTATCTCTTACCTATTTCTAATTTGTCTGCCATTTGCATAACGAAATATATAAATAAATCTAGAGTTAGACCAAGATAACTCTGCAGCGAGTTTGATAGCATGGACTGTGCAAGTGTTACTTATACGTCATAAGTTCGTAGAAGTTTGACGTTTAAAATAACACTTCCACAGTTTATGCCCCTATCAAAATCGTTGCAGAGTTAACTTGGTTTAACTCTATCCCTTTTGTAATTCACCTTTTTATTGTTTTTTTTTCTATCTATGGTTCTTCTTCTACAGTTTTACCTAAGTCCAATGATTTAAAACCTTTTTGGATTCGGATTCGGGTTTTGGACCGGATAACTCTGATGCCTGGCTGGCGGAATAAATTTTTAATAAAAAAACCATATGCATTTTTTAATAGGGTATTTGACAACATTAAAAATATATAACGAATTGCTGTCATCCTGAAAGATAATAAACTAATAAAGTATATTTCACTATATTTGAATGTAAATTATGTTTAGTTTTTGGAATATAAACGAAAGAAAATTTAATATTTTTTGAAATTTCATCAGGGACGTGAACGCTCTGTGATTGGTCAACGCTCGGATGACGTCACACGCGGGTAAACATTCTTGATTGCCTTGAGTGTTTTAACTGTTTTATTTGTATTTAGTTAATTTTAGTTATTGTTACACAGTTTTCTGATATATTCCGATTTATCCGTATATCTAGTAGCACAATATTCATAAGAATCTCAAAATGGAGCCGAAATATGTGAAAGCTGATAGCGGCAACCTACCAGACATAGACGCATTAATGGTTGCACTTTTCTTTAAAGATAATCCGGATTACTATGCTGCGGAACTTAGAAATGTAAAAACAGCTGTGTGAGTATACGTAGAAATTGTTGATTTACGAACATTTCGATTTCGATGATACGAATACGACGACGATATATATATATATAGAATACGATGACGAGAATAGTATCTCCATACTGCACTTTAGTTTGAAAGAAAAAGTATGCTACTAACTACCTACTAATGCTGAAAGAGCTATGTTATGAAGTTATGTAGTAATACATTAAATACATAGATCTTGTTTCGTTAAATACAACAAAATCCGCTACTTTAACTACCATATTTATTTACAGTTAAATATTACTTACATCGAAGTGGTCTTCACACATAAAAACATTTGTATGCGCTAAAATGCTCTTTGTGTCTCTTCGCGCTAGTTTTAACCACATTTTTCTTTTTTTGGGATTCGTTGGAACGGAAACAAACAATTTATCTGGATTTATTATAGTCGTACTTGAACATTGCGGCACTATACACCATTTATATACCATTTTACAGTGAAATAATCAATTCAATGCACATAAACCATAAGATTTACTAAGGTCATTAACTGAGTTTACTCGCGTGTGACGTCACACGTGTCACGTGATTAGCCCCTTTGCAAAAACAGCGTTTAAGGCGCGTTCAAAATAAATAAACTTTAACATTGTTTTTTTTTATATTTAATACAGGAAATTTCACGGAAATATCAATGTAGTGTAATTATTAAGTCATAAACAATCAATTAAAACCATTTTCAAAAATTAGTCAAATAGCCTATTTACCTACTTACCAAAGACTTTTCTTGAAGTTTTTCGTGTGGAATAGCCAGCATTTCGGGATTAAAAACTTTGGCTTATTATTTTCGCGGCGACAGAAAAATTAAAGAGCAACAAACTATTTGCAACTAAAATAATAACTTGTCAGCGATTAAATATTTTGGCAATCATTTATATAAAATGAGCTTTAAACTAAGGATATTTTAAAATTCAAATAATGGCAGCTACTTTAAGGTAGCAGAAATAATAAACAAGATTACTGAAACTGGATTAGTTTTATAGTAGGTACCTAACGGAAATGGTTAGTTAGTGGTTAAATAAAATAATCCCTTTATTCAATATATTCACAAACTGCTTGAAATTTGCAAAACTTGGTAGGTACCTACGCCAAAAAGTTGCCACTCTTAATTATCGATTTTACCAAACTAGGGACATAAAACTACCTACCTAGTGCTAATCTAGGATATAATTTGCCGAGAACAAACCTACGACATTTAACAGATTGCTCTAGACTTTTCTCAGGACAATACAAACGGTTAGGCACGTTCCGGTCGCAGCTTGCACTTTCGAATTCCAAGGTCCTTGCAATCTCAGCTCCACCCAACTACTGTTAAACAATTTGCGGTCCTGAATTGGAAATCTCAACTCTATTTTGTCTATGAAGTAAGGGTAAGTACTTTGACAAAGCTCTCATTTATTGCACTTTGAGGTAATATAGGTTTTGTATGTAAGTGTAGAAACACCAATGAAACATACGCTAATGTTAATGTAATTATATTTGACGGACATTGATTTTGATTGTAGGGCGGTACTTGTTCACGGATATAGGACTGATTTGCGATTATTGCTAGCTGAAGGTTGTTTTAAATAGATTAATGTCTTGTCTTTTCTGTTACAATTTCAACCTACCATGGGAAGTGGGATAGAAATGATAGAATGTTTTGATTAGTAGTTGTTATTGAATTGTTGTGCTAACGATAAGGTAATTATAACATTTAGCAACGGTAAAGTCAAATATTGTTAATGTTAAATGATAAACCACTTCAACAATCTATCGAGCAACATTCATAAGCAAGCAGAGGTATCCAAACCCACATGTTTAGTTCTTATAATTAGGCATGGGCTGTCGTACCTCCCATATAATCAATCAATATATCATCAATTATGTGATGATAATAATAATAAATAAAATAAATAAATAAATAAAAATGTTATTTATTTAGGTATCAACCCATTACATAAAGAATAATTATTGTATTAATCTAATTTATACATTCTAATCTATATTAAATTTTACTATTCTAAACTAAACTAAACTAATTATTACCTAATCTAACACTAATTAAATATTTGCAGCGGAGGCCTTGCTCATACAGTAGCAGGTTGCGTACACTACGCTAACAATGCTGTTCATCGATTCGCTCACTCTCCCGACAAACGACCAGTGCCTTTTACGCATTATAGCGTAAAAGTCGTCTACTCTGTTCACGGCGAACATGCCAGATGCACTACACCGCCACGGTAGCCGTAACATTGCACGAAACGCGTTGTTGTACTGTACTCGAAGCTTATTGAACGATCGTTTCGTGTAATGGTACCACAGCTGACTAGTGTAGAACGCCTGACAGTACGCCCTGAACAAAGTTATTTTAGCTTGGTCGGAACAGTGAGCAAACCGACGCGCCAACATGTTGCTTCTCATCGCTATGGCCCGCCGCTGTCTTTCGAGATCGTCATCGTCCTTTAGTCTGTCTGTCAAAACGTGCCCTAGATACTTAAAACTATTTACAGTTTTTAATTCTGTCCCGTTTAGCCTAACGGGAGGAACGATATCTGGGCCCTTATCATATTTAAATACAATTAATTATTATAATATTTAAATTTTTAAATAATATATTCTGATGTTTGACATGTAATATTTTAAGAATATTATGAATAAATGAGTATGAGTATGAGTATAAAATTTGAATTTTGGGCCCTTATCTACTGACAAGGTCGGTTTGCCAGAGTATACCTATTTCACCTTTTTGTAATTAAACTCATTTATTTTCGAATAGCGCGGATAATGGCCAGGCGTAATATGCTTAAAAATAATAATTAGAAAACAGGATACCAGCATTAGGTACAGTATGTCAGCTGCAGAGAAAAGGTACCACCCCTGCATACAAATTACAAACTTCTATGTAGGGGTTGTCGCGACAGTCGATCCGATCGAGTCAAGTCGAATCGGTTCGACAGTGTCGCGAAGTTTAAATAAGATATTGTCTATGGTCTAACATTTCGATGAGACAAAAGTTTGCATAATATTTAGCTGGACGGCCATTCCCATGTTACAATTTGAAGAAGATAGATCTAATACAATTTGATCTGATATAATGAGTGTTATCAAGTGTTATTATCAAGAAGCCCAGACAGGCGACGCGCAGAGTCGGTGACCACATGGGCTGGTTTACCTGAAAGCTAAGTGTTTACTGCTTTGTATCTATTGTCTTATACTATTGTACAATTATCTTGATTTATAATTTAAAGGCCATCTTACTGGTTGCCACGTGGCAATACGTGGATCCAGTAAGTTTGTACCTATGAGTCCACGATTAAGGTCGTGGAAGCTCTTTGGAGGCCATCTTAGGTAAGGCGGACTAGGTACTTGGTTGGCGTGCAGGAAGACAGCGGCTCCGTCTACTGGATTTCCTTTATCAACACGCAGCATCTCCTTTATCTATATGTAGGAGTGCAGTAGCAGCGGCATCAGCCCTTGTAGATGCGCGGCTACTGCGATGGTTGGCGCTAGGAGTTCTGTGGTTTGGCCACTAGGTTCTCCTTTATCAGCACGAAAGGGGTGGCGGCTTCGAGCTTCGGCCGCCAGGCGCCCCTGATGATTATAAAGGTGCAGCTACGTAGGTGGTTGGCACTTGGTAACGTACATCCGGCCGGGTAAGATGGTTCTCATATATGTTATAGTAACTAATAGATATTATTTAACTCTTATTTATGATTGATGGAAGATGCCATCATCTTTAGAAACATATAGACATAAAAGATAGAGGTTTAAACTCTTATACTTAGTGGTAGACACTTAGTGATGCGTCATTTCATATAAACCCTTTTAACCACAGATGGTGCATAAGGCAGATGAGCGAAGCAGATTATCAAGACTACAACTGGACTGTGAGGTAGGATTAACCACTCCTATCAACCCTCACATACACTACCATTATTCCTATTGTCGCGGCGTTCTGGACTATTATGGTAGTCTAGTATATTTACTTGTCTATAAATAGTGTTCATTATGAGAGCGTCGCGACAGGGGTGGTACCTTTTTTCTACAGCTGGCTGTACCAACGGAGGTCTCGTCGGTAGCAAAACGGTAAACCATAGCTATTTTATTCGGGCATGTTATTTGAATTGAAGGCAACATGCTTAGATTATAAAATTTTAGTTTCACGATATATCGTAGTTTCTGCTTTGTCTAAAACTAAATACTTAATATATAACTAGACGATAATTGACAAGGTAAAATGTTCCATTAGGGCTAATTAACGATTTAGACAAAGGCGCCACCCAAGTCCAAGCAGGCAAAGCGTAAGGGACAGTTTAAGGATCGTATTACGTTTAACCCGATTGGAATCTGTTATTCAGACTATAATAGTCTGTCAAAGAATTGTCCTATTTCAAACATAGACAGAGAGAATCATACTATCTTTATCGTATACTAGTACTAGCACCCAAAAGAAAAGGATGAGTATAGTTTTTTTGTTCTGATTTACTGACAATTTGGGTTGACAAACATATATCTCTACCTTGATACACTATATAATCAAGACACCTATGCATACCGACACAAATCTTTGCGATCTAAACTCATTTTGAAAGATCATTATTTAAAGTAATTATTTACACATATAGTTGGTCAAACCAAATTGGCAGTAAATAAGAACAAAAAAATCTATACTCATCCTTTTCTATTGGGTGCTAGTATTAGTGTAAGACAAAGATAGTATGATTATCTCTGTCTATGTTTGAAATGAGACAGTTCTTTGACAACCTATAATTACCTTAACCCCCTTAACCGTATAATAATGCTCGTAATTAATTAAAAAAAAAAGCTACTTCTCTATTATTTCTGGCACAAAACAAATTCTAAATTCCCTTTTCAAATTCAAATCTTTCTTAGAATCCCTTTCGCTGGTTTTAATTTTTCAAAAATTCCAAAACTTCGATCGATTAACATATTATATTTAAAAGCTGCTTATCTCACGTCTACAGTGTAATTGTGATTTAAACATTTATTTAAATTAGTGCTGTGCAATGTTAAAGTACACATCTAGTCGCCCAGCGCACCTCCAGACTATACCTACATCGTAAAGGCATATATTGTAAGTTTTTAGTTATATTTAAGTAATCTCTACGAAAGTGAGTTATAACTGTTACAGATAGCTAACCTATAGAATGTATTGTTACAGGTGCCTTTTATATCCTTATATCCTACAAATAAAATATTACCCTCGTCGACCTCGTCGTCCTGGAACCTGCGTTACATTTACTAGACCGTTGAGTGTGGCCCGATCCATCTGCCCCTCACAAATACAGTGCCATCCAAAAAGCTATTCAACCTAAATGTATTATTTATTAGCATTTTTATTGGTTACAGTATATGTACCTAACAGTTATTTAAAGCTGAAACTAAGATCTAAAATCCCTCAAGTCCATTGTCTCTTTCCAATATGTACTTAGGTACTGATCTGTTACATTTGCCATTGTTAACACAAATCTATCTAGTCTAGATAATCACAGAAAGTCTGCACCTACTCACAAACTTACATTTACACCTACAAAACAGGAGACAATATTCACTCTTCTATACAATTGGTCGTAAGTAAAAAAAATGTTACCGCACTTATGACTGAGAACATAATAGGTATTCTTGCTTAGCTAACACCTAATATACTAGTAATGTTAACAAAAAGTGTATTTTCTTATATTTTTTGCTGTTTAATGTTGAATCTTGCTACGAAGTAGGTAGGGTATTGTTTACCTTATTGATGATTTGGCGGAGATCTGCCTCTGAAAATGTTTAGTCGTATGGAGAGCTAGTATACACGTATGCTTGCAGTCGCGACACGCGTAGGTGCTTCATTAGGTTTATTTATCAACTCTTTATTTATGAATGAGGTTGTAACATTAGAAAGTAGGTAGCTACCATTGTCTAGCTTAGTTTTGCAAAATTGGCATCGCTCTCATCCGAGACGAATCTAACACTAAGAAGATCGAGGTGAGTTGTAACAGAGGAGTTATGACGTCGTCGAATTTTTGGAATCTATTAACTAATAACGAGCTCGCAATAGCCTGCGTTTGTTAGTTCAAGTTACTAGCTAACAAACGAACTGTTGCGAACTCGCTAATAGTTAATAGGTTCCAAAAAATCGACAATGTCACAACTCTCCTCTGTCACAACTCACCTACGTCTCCCCTACGTTTAAATTACGGGCCCACCCATTACCAGTCCGCCGGACGATGCCTGTCAGTTGTTCGGAACTGTCAAATTTTTGTTCTAACCTCAGAATAATGACTAAAGCAAAGAAGCCGGGCAAAAATAAAAGCTTGGTAAAAGATATCGTATTCACAACACGTTATTACTTTTTGTCTATGAGTGAGTGAGACAACAATCCGCAAGTTCTTTCGTTTTTTTCAGTATTGTCATAAGATGAACTGAGGGAAATGTCAAATGGTCCTATGTGGTTCTATAATATAATCCAGCCAAATAAAATATAAGTTCGTTATTTCACAGGTAGGTGTCAACTGTAACAACTTGACATAGTCGTATTATTTTAGTTGAAATATTTCGGGATGTTTCAGCGGTCATCTTGGTTTATTTTAATTATATTCTTGCTATTCCTGAAAGATTGCTGGAAAACGTGTTGAGTTTTTATTTGTAATGGTTTGAAGTTCCCTTTGTGATAGTGTCTTGTGTGATCGAGGGCTGTAAATCGCATACAGGAAGAAAAGAAAATAAGCACGAACCGATAACCTTTAATCGGTGAGTTTTATTCAATTTTGAAGAAATTAATTTATAGGACCTGACCCTAAACATAGAAATCGATATATTGTTTATGTAATTATTACTTGCATTCAAGTTTATATAGATTTTTGCATAAATTTTCCAACTTTTCTGCTAAGTATGAAAGGTTATATTTTTGGCATAGTGATGTATCGACCTCAGATCAATAACCTATCGACATTTACAGCTTTCTTATAGTTTGGCCCAGGACTGTATCATTTTAATTGATGAGTACAGTCAAGGGCATAAATATATATACATTCCCAAAGTCTCAAAAATATGTGTACGCTCAGACAATAAAATCGTGTTCACATATTTTTAAGCCATTTGTCTGGATCGATATTTTTGCCTTCGACTGTACCTATAGTTTTCTTTGTTCTTACTTACTGACAGATTGTGTTTGCCAGACTATAGTTTAATACTAAAAACCGGTCAAGTGCGGGTCGGACGCGCGCACCAAGGGGACCGTACTTTTTAGTATTTGTTGTTATAGCGGCAACAGAAATACATCATCTGTGAAAATTTCAACTGTCTAGCTATCACGGTTCATGAGATACAGCCTGGTGACAGACAGACGGACAGCGAAGTATTAGTAATAGGGTCCCGTCTTTACCCTTTGGGTACGGAACCCTAATTAAAAAAGACATTAATGATCATTGATGAATGTTCCTTTTATTAATATTGTTGGTCACAAAACTCAACTTTTTATTTCAGATTTCCAAAGGACGAGGAATAGGGGATATTACTGCAATGTTCTGCCACCAGAGTGCAGCACTAGCTTTTTTAGTGCACCGTATCGTAACTTATTCATACTGTACCTTTAACAGGTTTTTGACAAGTTTTCAGGGGACCTACCGGAAAACTCGAATCCGAAATTTCGTTATCTAGCTGCCTCTTTATCGCTCGAATACGCAAGAGTGACAGAGATGTTAGATAACGAAAGTTCGATTTTCTTGTTTCGCGATAGACCCTCAGATTGTGATAGTGGCGCCACCTACGCCGAGTTTCGCGTAATATTCCCTATTATTAAATAAAAAATATATATTACACGAACGTTTTTTTTTTCATTTCCTATTTGGTACAGTCAGCTGCAGACAAAAGGTACCCCACGTCCATACTAATTTACAGAACTTTGTATGCAGGGGGGGTGCCTTTTCTCTGCAGCTGACTGTACATGACTAGAAACTATACTTAGTCTTTTAGCATTAGAAAAAACGGTAAACCATTTCCACGTGTCTTTTTATTGACAAGTTTTTTTATAAATATAGCAATATTTTACTTATGAAAGCAAAAGTATGTAAATGATCGTATATTATATTTGTTGTGACTTATTTTCAAAGTGTTTTTCGATAAAACGACACGTTAAGATCGCTCGCCTTCTTTCTAATGATAAAAAAACGAGAGGTATAGTTAGACGGTTCTGAGTGGTAGACTGCAAATGAGATAAAAGCTATATTAGGTACATGCATTAATCCTCATATCAGGCGGCTCTTTGATTCCAAGGATTGCATAATTTTTATACTTTTTAATGATTTTTAGAATATGAAAATTATAAAAAGTATAAAAGTTATGCAATCCTTGTATTCCACGCATTTCATTTCATTTCAACGAGCCGCCTGCTACAGATTTCTTGAAATTGCCGCGTTTTTTCAGGTTCAACTTTCATTATATGATTATTCTTTTACACGGCACATAAACTTATGCATAATTTATCGATATAAAAAGTCGACACAGTCACATCCCTAGCAAATTATCAAACTTATGACACCGTACGTAAATGAGAAATAACAAGCATATATGCATCTCTTTTCGGCACATTATCTAATTCGTAAGGAAGTAAAGTACGGGTATACATATTTGCGAAGCATTTTTGCCCGGCTTCTATGCTTTAGTCATTATTCTGAGGTTCTAACAGGCTTATATCGTATCCGGCGGACTGGTAATGGGTGGGCCCCTTAAGGCCGTTCCATCGGTTTGCCGCTGTCACTGTCACCTTTCGCAAGAAAGAACGGGAAAAATCATACGCGCCAAGTGTCAATTTTGATCGAATTTTGTCGATTTTTATTTATTTTAAAAACGTTACCTTACAATATCGAAATTCGAAAGCTGTTAAATTACTATTTAAGTTAAGATTGTTTTTTCTTCCTTTCTAGTTTATAGTATCACATAATAAATAACCGAGTAAAGTAGGATTAAAAGTCCGAGTTAGAGGTTACTTTGGGAATTAATTGTACCGAGCGAAGTGTCATAATTCGTGTATCGGAAGCCATGTTGTTAAAGATAATATAGTCAAGAACTACATATATTTTTTCCACGTCTACGAATATCAACGCCTCTTAGAAAAACATGATCATATAAGGAGATTTTTCGCCTTCTGGCTCAGGGAACCGCCAGATAGAATGACCGAATATTACGAGTATTTAGGTGTACTTTTTCCTAGAAAGTTAAAGAAAATTCCAGAGATTAGCACATGCAGCCATACTCAACCTCCTGTATGAAAATACATTATCATTATCAAGTGCATCTTGCGTAGATATTTTGCAACTGACTAATGGTATAGAAGGAGTAGACTGTGACATTACCTACCTATTTACTAATTTTGCTAATAACACTTACTTATGCAATACCAACAATAGAAAACAATAATAGTGTAATCGTATTACCGTTAAATCATAATGCCATAATGTCACCATTAGGCTGAGCTGAGCTTACTTCCAATCGTTTATCGAACTAACCAGTGTAATGTGATCCCTGATCACATGTAATATTTAAGAGTGTAGAGTTCAATTCTTTTCTGGTTTTTCGTTAAAGCGATTAGAATGCCTCAGCAGGATTAGCGAAAGCATTCGTATTTGGATGGCAAGTGGGTCGAATTTGACTTTTACTATACATAAGAAGATTAATTGTACATTTAATAACTTAGCAACCTACTTAGCGGTTCTAAAGAGGCTTGTTCATCAGCTACTCATTTAATTGGTCTCGAAATTCTCGGTCCAAATGCAGATAAATTCGCAATTTCTTTTTAAATACAGGAATTACTTCGGAGCCACTGCGTTTACACCCAGTCACAATCGTCGCGAAATTGAAAATCGAAATTTCGTTATGTGCCCCTATATCACGCTTGCATATTAGAATTATTAGAGTTATAGAACAGAGGCCCGTTCGCGTTCACACAGGACAGGATCTAGCTTAAGGGGCCCACTGACTATCAGTCCGCCGGACGATATCGGCCTGTCAGTTAGAACAAAAATTTGACAGTTACGAACAACTGACAGGCCGATATCGTCCGACGGACTGATAGTCAGTGGGCCCCTTTTGGGGATATTTGTTAATCGTTAATGTCAACAGAAAAAAACACTGACAACTCCAATCAAAAAATCATAATTATGTATTTTTTATTGGCATTGACGCTTAACGAATGTCACCTCGGCTAGCTCTCCTGCCAACCACATAGTTAGGATTTTGTACCTTGTATCAGAGGGTCTACCGTGAACCACGTAGTACTTTAGATATGCAAATATACGAGCGAAAAACTAAGTGGTTCGAGGTACGCCCTTTGTTATGTGCGTTAAACATTGTTGTTGAGTTTTAAGAGATTGCGCGCTTGTAAGGTAAAGATAAAGATAAAAAAGATAAAAGATATTTATTCGTGATGATCACAAGCATCACAACACAAGTACGAACATGTACAGACAACAACAGCAAGCAAATAAGAAATCATCATGTGTGCATCACGAAATGGACCCAACTCAGCATAATGCTAGCTATAAAGCCAGCGCTGGGTTAAGGCTTGCATAAAGCGTGCAATTTATCAATCAAACCATATGGTTTCCGCTAATGACTTATATATACGCATTCGCTTGTTCTGGAGTCGGGACTCTGTACACCCACCCGTAAATTTGCGTGCCCATATTATGAATGAATTCTTTTCATAATGTGTCCATGCAAATTTGCAGCTCGATGTACATTGCTGTTAAGTTGTTGTTAAGTGAATAGTCTCCCTTAGAATCTTCCGCCTGATGCTTGGATCAGCTGTCAATTACACCGGATACAACAGACACCCATCAAATTATTACCATCTCTTTGAAAGCTTATGTCAATTTGTTTTAATAGGCTCATAATTTTGATTAGTGTTCGCTCATAGCCGTAACTAATAGTACATGGTACCACCTCTGTTGAGAGATAAATAGGTAAGTAGATTAGAACACAAAATAGGCAATACCTACACGATCTAACAAAACCGATGCTTGACAGTCAAAGCCATTGTCACTTACCTTATCGGCTCGTTAGGGTTGGTTAGGGCTTTTACATAAATTAGCTCCATACGGTACTCAGTCAGTATTAGAACCTATTTATGATACGGATTTACAGATTGTCAGTCATAATCTTGAAGCACCAATGCCGATTTGCCCGGTCGTTCAAGTGACGTCCTCTTGTTTTTACATCAAAAAACCTAAAACTAAGCTAAAAAAATCTATAATCATAATCATTTATTTCGTAAATGCACACAAAACATTACACGTCAGAAACAGGAAAATACATTTATAATAAACCTAAACGAAGTATTTGTCCCATAAAAATGCATGTAACTCTTACCTAAAGTTATGTATATTATAAAGTAACCCCTTAGTTTTAGTATCGAAGGGTAATTAACTTATGTATATAAATAAGCAACATTTTATAAAATATACTATTCAGAACGGACATACATGGTTTACGTATGGCGAAGGGAAGTCGCGTAACCTTTGGCATGACATTACATTCACCGCATTTTGTGACTGTTTATGGCCATATGGCCGGATTGTGGCCAGTTTAGGTTATCTAATAGACTATCTTAACGAGACACTAGAAAAGTATGCCATATTCATAAATATATTGGTTGGATCTAATCATTATGAACTAATGATATGATGATATTTTTTCTCAGTATAGTCATATGAGGTACTCTTACCAGTCTCACTTTTAACTATAGGTATGGTATTAGAACTACATCAAGAAAGCATGTACCTAGGTGCCTACAGTGTTCTAAAAAACAAACTATAGTAAATGAATTTACCACGAAACGATAACTGATGAAATTGATGAAATTTGACTTCGATGGAATAAGAGAATTTATAAATTGAGTTACAGTATTTAGGACAAGATTGACGTTTGATCCTACAGATAAACGGTTGATACAGATCGCAATAGTGGCATAAAATATGGCTAAATTGCGTCTGCTGATCGACAGGGCATTGCTCTGAACTTTTGACATTTGACTCGTGCTAAAAAGATATTTAACTAGGTATTACGTAATTTTTGAAAGTACCTGACACTTCCATCTGCTGCATCCAAAATAAAATAAAAACTAAGCAAGTAACACGAATTTACAGACACACTTTTTGTAGGTCATTTTCAAGAGTTGTACTTTTACCTATTACTATTCAAACGCAGTGCATCTCTCTTGCACCAATGTCAGTACGAGGGAGATGCATTGTGAGTTAAACCTCAAGTTAAACGCAGTCGCTAGAGAATATGTCAGAGTCAAACTCGTGATAAGGATACTCCATGTTATAGTTTGTCAAATGACTGTCCATTTCAAACATAGACAGAAAGAATCATACTATGTTTGTCTTACACTAGTACTAGCACCCAAAAGAAAAAGATGAGTATAGTTTTTTTTCCCTTTTTACTGACAATTTGGTTTGACCAACTATATAATATAACTGTCTGCTGATTAACTGATCCCCCACTGTTCAAAATGACTAACAAATCGTTCGATTGACCAACAAACGAAAAACCAGGCCTTTTCTAAACTCTTTTAAACCCTAGGTTTTTGTCCAAACGCTTCAACGACTTCAGGCATAGATTAACCTTTTTTAATTGTGGCTTTGTTCCTTCTTGCATAATACTAAAGCAATTAATAGCGGCTGTGTCTTAGATAACTGGACTGTGTAATGTAACTATTGTTTAAAATATCGAGGCGCGGTATAGGAAAAGAGACTGGTATTCGTTTTCATTTTGGTTACATGTTAGTTTTATGTTTACGTCAATTCAAAAGAGATGGATTTGGACGACCGGTCTGGCAGTGGGTAGTGACCCTACTGCCTGTGAAGCCGATGGTCCTGGGTTTGAATCCCGGTAAGGGCATTTATTTGTGTGATGACCACAGATATCTCTTCCTGAGTCATAGGTGTTTCCTATGTATTTAGGTATTCATATATTATATATATCGTTGTCTGAGTACCCATAACACAAGCCTCCTTGGGCTCACCGTGGGACAGTCAAACTGTGTCCTATATTTATTTATTATTATTCTTTCTATTATAAAAATAGTATTTGTTTATTCAAGGAAAATCCGATTTACTAACTTAGTTTCGTTGTAATACCTATACTACCTATATCTACCCGCCCCGATTTTGCACGGATAGAATGAAGGTAGGTAGGTAGGTAGGTACATCGTCGTATTCCAACCAATTTACACAAAACCTAAGAAACAAATTATACATCGAAGTCGAATCACTCTATCTGTTGATGAAAGCCGCACTGAGATACGTTCGGTAGTTTACAATATTAAATATATATAAGCTTAAATTTTAAGCTTGAAGCATACATACAGACGGAGTAACTTTGTTTTAAACTATGTAGTTATTTATCGCGCCGAGCGACGAGGCGGGCGGCGCGGGCAGTGCACAACGTACAACCGCCGCGGACACTCGTGCCTGAGGATGGATTCCCAAAGAATCCGAAACATGTCGCAAAAAGCGACTAAAAATAATAGTGAGTAAAAACCGTACTGATAAATATTTTGAAATATGTCTCACGATAGTTTAAGTGCGACTATGTAGAGCTCTTTAAAAACTCGTAACTACTATGGAATTTCCATAAAAACCGAGCCGTTTTCAGTGCTCTTGATAATATTTATCAACAGTTAAAAATATCGTCTTCGAGGCTACTTTATCTCACGTTAAATTTCGTGTTGCTATCGTTAATTAAGTTGTACTTAGTAGCCGATTCAAAACAGTCAAAAACAAATGGAAATCAGAACTGCGGAATCGGACCGCGACGGTCGAGATGGTCGATCGAAAGTAGGGTAGGCAGATGGTCATTATGTCATTAATCATACTCATCAATGAATGAGGGTTTGGCAAAAACACCTTATGCTACTATAGGACCTGAGGTTTAACTGGTAGATAATGCCTTTTGACATTAAGTTCGCCTTTCGTACTCCTTTCACTGTGCAATAAAGTTTACATAAATAAATAAATGTCATAATATATAGACACGTTTATTTACATCTTTTATCATTTTAAAAAGTTACTTTTATTTATTTAACAAGTCCCATATTACAAATACTTTACAGACTAACATATAAATATGCACTTTATAAACTTAAAAACTAAACACTATAAGGCGACTAAACGGCTTTTACCTTTCGACTGTAGGTACGTTGACTTTACCTTTATGACAATATGATCTTGTAGTTAAAGCGCGAAATTTTAAACTTGTATGGTGCTGTATGTAGATTTTTACAATAAACGTTTTCTATTTTATTCTATTCTAAATTCTGCTGGCAGTAAGATTATGATGGTTTTGTTATTCGAACTAATTACAGGTACGGTACCACAATCATTGTACCTAAACCATTTGTCTTTGACTGTCTAAGTCAAGTCAAGTCTAAGTCAAGGTCCGAAACACAAAAAACCCCGTAGGTATATAAAGCCGGCACAGGTTTTTTTCTAAACTAAGAAGGTACCCCTTAAGCAATATTGAAATAAAACTAACATAAATAATGATGGGAATGAGCTCCCTGCTGAGGTTTTGTCGGAGGACTACAGTATGAGGTTCTTCAGTAAAGGAGTGTAGGTACAGGTTTTTAAAGGGTCAGCAACGCGCATGTAACACCCCTGGAGGTGCAGGCGTCCATAGGCTACGCTTACCACCAGATGGGTCGTATGCTTGTTTGCCACTGACGTGGTATTAAAAAATACACTATGAGTAGGTAAAATTCACTGACAAAACCACAGAAAATTGTATTCCAATGTCAGGCCAATAGTTAACAGAGGTAATTTCAGCCTTACGAAATGTTACAGTTCTACATTCTTGCACGCGATGATTATAATATACAAGTCTAGTACAGTCGGATATAATACTCTGGTAAAACATTAATAGTAGGGATCGACAAAATCTTGTACCAGGGCCCCGCCAGATGACAATCGTTTGCAGAAAACGAAACGAAACGCTATTGTTTCTCTATCACTCTTCCATATTAGTGCGATAGAGAGTTTCGTTTTTCTGCGAACTATTCTCATCTTTCTCATCTCATCTAGGCCTATGAATTAGGGGACCTTTTGTATCTCCAAATTGTATGTATAATTTACCACAGAGACTTATACATCTTTATTTAATTATCTGATTCTCAATAACTCTATTATAATTTCCCAGAGTCCCTCGAAATGGTATATATTTTTTCACCTGAGCAGCTCGAACAAGGGTACTTTGCTGCTTTAAAACAGTGAGCAGAATCGCATATTGCTATATTATAGAATCATTCGCTTGCACGGGACTCAAAATAAGCACTCGAAGAAATATCAACCTTTGCTCTCTTGTTGTACAAATAACTATTATTGTAGCTTACTGTACAAAGTTTAAACAATCATGATCTTATATGCGCGTGTGTACTAAGCAATATGATACGAATCATTAGTTATGATATAGTTAAATTCAAGGTAAAAAGTACAATCGCTTGTTAAGAGTCCCCGGCAAGCTCGGTCGAATTTCACCTTCCCATACAAACGGAGTTTCGTTCTCATTTTAAAACTACGTGTTGAATTGTAATGAAACTTTGCACATACAATGACATAAGGTATATCTAGGTCTGTAATTAGTTTTTATAGCTCTAGTATATAAAACAAACGAAATAGAGCATTAACAAGCTTTGTATGAAAAACTTAAATTCGCTGTATTTTTTTAACTATTGTATCTGAACCTACATGAACTAATTACAGACTTAGATATACCTTATCCTATTGTAAGTACAGTTTCAGAGCAAACTCTAGTCGTTTTAAAATGAGAGCGTATCTACGTTTGTATGGAGAACCGAGCTTGCCGGGGGTTCTTAAGCTAAGGTATAAATAAGTAGTTTATTTTATAGATATGATATTAGAAAGATAAACAAAAAAACCGGCCAAGTGCGAGTCGGACTTGCATTCCAAGGGTTCCGTACATTACACAATTTATTTTTTATGTGAAACGTGAGTGAAATGTCTTTAAAACACCCGTAGGGGTCGGATCAAAAACTAAGTAGTTAAGTCCGACTCACGCTTGACTGCAATTTCTAATAGGTTTTCCTGTAATCTATAGGTAAAGATCTATTTTGTGTATTTTTTTCAAAATTTTAGACCCCGTAGTTTCGGAGATAAAGGGGGGGGGGGGGAATAGTCATATTTGCCTATTTTCTTAAATAACTTCTAAATTATTTATCCTAAAATTATAAAAAATATATCTTTGAGATTCTCACAATGAGCTCTTTCATTTGATATATAACACTATATAGTTTGAAAAACTTTATTTTTTAATTTTCTCATTTACCCCCCAAAAGTGGCCCCCATTTTTAAAATTTATTTGTTTACGTTACATGTTCGTCTTTGGGTCATAAACTTACATATGTACACCAAATTTCAACTTAATTGGTCCAGTTGTTTCGGAGAAAATAGGCTGTGACAGACGGACAGACAGACAGACAGACAGACGCACGAGTGATCCTATAAGGGTTCCGTTTTTTCCTTTTGAGGTACGGATCGCTAACTAGTTATTATCACAAGAAAACGTACGAGAACGGTAGATGGCAGCACTTGCTTTGGAGTGAAGTGTCAATGTAGTATATGTTTATGTTTCCGATTCAGGCCACAAGATGGGAGACCTCCAAATGCGCGCGGCCCCTAAGCTATTTCAGCCAGCCAACTATATTTCACTGATGTGAAATATCAAAAATACTCCAAATTTACTCATGATTGAATTTACCATATTGTTTTTGGCAGCAATTATCCTTGGTTAAATGTTTTTCTTCACCCATTTCATTAAATATGTACTTATGTCTTATGTTTTGTCGAGGAGATTCGTTAAAACCACTTTCCGATTGTGTCCTTCATAATTGCAATATTTATTTCCTTTGTAATATTTCAAGACATGGGTGACATTTTTATAAAGATAAGGTATTTTATTATAATTAAAGTTGACATACAACTCAATAAGGAACTTAAAAAATGTGTCGGATGTTTGACTTATAGACGGATTTTATTAATTACATAATTTATAATATACAATTTTAGCCTGTAGGCTTGGCGTTGATGTTTTAATCACAAATCATTTTGTATAGTGACACACTAAATATGTTTCTCAAGGAACGATATCAACTCTACATGGAAAGCTCAACTCGCAATATGATTTTGAACGGAATAATTAAAAACCGGACAAAAAGGGGTCGATACACCTTATCAGAACAAGGTCAGGTTACATGTTGACACGTCAAGTGCCGCAATAAGGCCACAGACCTCAGCATTACCGATTACATACTTATTACAAGTACGAAATTATCACAGGTAATTGGAGCAGGCTGACTTGCAGTACTGTTTGTTAGATTAATTCAACAAAGGAAATAACTTTATGAAATTTTCGATTGTTTATTATTGGCGTTCGGTATTTGGAATAGATTTTTTTAATCCAACAAATTGTTTTGTTAGCTCGTGGGGTAACTCAAATTGATTTGATAAAGGGCATATGTACATGGCTGTCTTCTGATAGTAAATACTAAATATAAACGTAGCACAACGCTTCATTCGATACAACACAGGCTTTTAATTGTTGTTTATGAGAGAAACAATTACAATTGTAAAACTAACACGGGACTTAATCGCGTACAAACTTACGTTTATTTATGGCCTGACGTTTCGAACGTGACGTTACGTCCGTGGACTGGCGAGGAATTGTATCAAAAAATTATGAGTTAAAATCGTGTTAGTTTAAATCAGTAAACAATTACAAGTTTCACAGTGTCAATAAATAATCTAATGTAATGACCGACAATCAATAGAAAGACCGATGAAAATAGTTTGAATAATATTCGTTACTTTCTTCTTCCGTCGGATTATAGGACTGGTACAGTCAAATAATTTAATGTCCTACCCATTTTGTACTTTGTCACAGTGACAATAGTATGAGGCTTCTGGTAACACTCTATACGAAACTCGTTAGAGGCCTCATACTATTGTCACTGTGACAAAGTACAAAATGGGTAGGACATTAAATTATTTGACTGTACCAGTCCTATAATCCGTCCGTCCGTCCTATAGTCCTATAATCCTATAATCCAGTCCTATAAAAAAATACATTTTCAACAACAAAAGCATTTCCAGCTGTTTAAAGTAGATAAACAGCTGGAAATGCTTTTGTTGTTGAAAATGTATTTTTTTAATGCGGATTAAATAGGTCAAAATAATGTCCATTCACGGTGTTCATTCATTAGGTGTTTAGGTATTTTTCGACAAATTCTATGAAAGTAATAAAAATCGCAGAAATTACATTCTTGATTATTAAATGAGGATTGATTAAATAGCAAATACTGATTCTAATTAGTTATTAATGAATGCTGAGAAATGATTTTTCAAAATTGGAAAATTGCTTTAAAATGTTCATTCACTGGAGGTGTTGAACCCTACATTATTCTTAGAAAATGTGGTTGGCACCAGGACATAATATATCTTATACTTTTGTACCAGCTGGTTAAACCTTGAGACGTATTAGAAGCGGATTAAGGAACTATAATATAGGTAGGTATGTTACATTTAAACTATTCCAAATACGGACATATGAATATCGAATGCGGGGTTGTGTAAGTGTGTAAGGTGTGTGTATGTGTGATTAGAGTTAATAATAGTAAAATAGGTGTAAAATGTAAGAAAAACAACTGGTCACCAGGCTGTATCTCATGAGCCGTGATAGCTAGACAGTTGAAATTTTCATAGATGATGTATTTCTGTTGCCGCTATAACAACAAATACTAAATATTAAATTTGCACGGAACCCTCGGTGGGCGAGTCAGATTCGTCAAAAAACCTAATCTGTTTCTGTTAGTGTAAAAAAAAATATGTCTGGAAAGAAAGTGCCCTTGATACCTTAAGTCTGTCTTTAACTCCATCGGATACCAGCAAGCGGCTGAAATATGGTTTCGAAATAACAAATACTTTCATACGCTGATTGCAAGTTAATAAAAGGTTGTCCATATAAATTCAACAATTTGGGCTTACATAAGTGGGTCCCTTCCTGATAATGTAATTGACCATATTTTTATGCATTGTTCACCTTGATCGCGCCGACCAACGCCGTAGACAGGAGCTAGTTGCACAACCTCCCCTTTCTCCGTTGGGCAACTGGCGCAAAGTGTATCAGTACACTGTACAAGTGTATAGGGTATGCAGTTTGTGTGGTAATTTAAACCGTTTCGACATTGACAAACCCCTTCCTTTAAAAGGTACCGACGTACCGTTTGGATTTAGACTGCGCCAGCGTTACTGCTCAGCTGCTGTATTGCGACGCGACATTACTACCGACTGCGTTACTGGCGGAAATATCAAAATCCCCGGCCCGCCGCTTGCTGCCCGGATTTTAAAATTTTTAAAGCCCGAAGTTTAAAAAACTATTCAAAATTTCCTTAGTGGAGCAAATATTGGAGCAAAGTAGGACCATTTTACGGTACCAAATAAGGTTATGTAATTTATAGGGAGCTGCAAATGTGCATGCCCACTTAATGTGCGTAATTCATAAAGTGGGTATGCTTTTTTGCAGCTGAATTTACAGTCAGCGTTAATAGTAATAGATAAAACAATGCGCCAAAAGTTTCCGCTGCCGTCGAATATTCTTCCAAATAGACAATATCTCTAAAGTTTGCGTTTTAAAGTGTATCTTCCACAGTCTTATTGTTCTATATCTAGAGACGTATCTATTTTTTCTACCCTATTAGAGAATGATAGGTACTTTTGACGCATAGTCTTATACGCTACTTTTGATACTGACTGTACACAGGTATATAATAAGCTACTAGATGACAAATTTTCATTAATGGTATCAATAGATCAGGTTTGTTTTTAGGATTAAATGTTTATATGGGACCCATTGCATTAAAGCAATACAAAAGTCAGAAATGATAGTCAAAGTCTGACAGTCGTACTTCACTCGCGAAACGCTTCTAACAAAACGATAAGTGAACGTGACGTCAAGGTCACTGAGAGCCCATATTGAATGTATGGAAAATAAGTAATATTGCGATTTTGTCGGTGAAATATTGCGTTTATGTATATAGTTGCCATACAATCTGTTTTCTGATAAAATGTAAGGAATCGACTTACTTTTTCCCGTTTTGGAAGTAAAAAAAACTTAAATTTTTGAAACTTTCAGGTCCTGTATTTTTGTATTATTTCCATATAATATTTTTAATCCACATTATTGTGATAAATTGCTCATTTGCTATCTATTTTACTAGATTTTGTAATATAATTCAACATGTCATCATCTCTATTAATTTAGTAGGTAAGTACCTAGTTAGAAGGTTTGAACAGAGTTAAGGGGCAAAAATGTTGTGCATTGTTATGCATACAAAAGCATGCATCAGATTTCTAAAAGAACTATCTCACACGTCAGCCTTAATCTGATTGATCATTATATTATAATAGCCGTAATTAGTTAAATTAAAACCATATTAACCTTAGATCAGAGGTCAGGCGTGATACAGTGCAGGTCAGTAATTTGACTTTGCGTGATACATGGAGATATGAAGAGAATATTGAGCATACCGGGTGAAATACTTGCGATTTAATTGAAAGGTTAAAGTGAAAATAAGTTAGAATAAGCGTATGCGGGGGTTAGGAGGAGAGGTTATTTAAAATGAGGTCCCAATTTTCGGCAGTCGTCGCATTTTTTCTAGTAAATTATTATTATTAGTTTTTTTTGGGTTAATGCCAGCCGAAAGACGTTTACTGTACAAGAGTTCTTGGCTTTACCTTAAAAGTACAAAAGGCACAGCACGTAAGCACAAAAAGAAGTGAAATCTCACCAAAAACATTTTCATGTAAAATGTTGCCAAGACGAAACCATAAGGCTCGCACTGTTCAAAAGCTATCAGATCTCTTGTAGAGCCAAGCTTCTAAGTCTACAAGCCCTAACTTCACAAACTCTACACCTTAGTCAAAATATGTGGCTTGGCCGTTTCGTTACTACAAGAACTATTAAATAAGTAAATAAATAATGAATAGTGAATAAATTTTTCACCTTACGCCCAGCCCAAGTGACGGCAGCGAAACGGCCAAGCCACATATTTTGACTAGTTTGTGAAGTTAGGGCTTGTAGAGTTAGAAGCTTGGCTCTACAAGAGATCTGATAACTTTTTGACAGTGCAAGCCTTATGGTTTCATTTCATCTTGGCCACATTTTTCATGAAAATGTTTTTGGTGGGATACAAACTACCGGAGATAGTGCTTTCTGACCTTAAATGCACTCAAGAGCAATACAACGGGTTATTATGTTAAAGCCTAAATTGAGAAAATTAATTTTCTAGAAATTTGGCCGCGTTTGCTCACAAATATAATTGACTCCTACATTTTTACACGAGAATTTTTGGTGACTGTTGAACACGCCATTCAACCCATATCAATATTGTTCTAAAAACTCAATTAAACCATTTTGAAAACGCATACAAAATACTTATGCAAATCATTTAAAAATAATCGTTGAAAGCAACGATAAAACAAAATAACACACCCATGCGATAATTTGAAATCGTTAATTTTCAATCCACGCGTCGATGACTATTAATCTAATGCATATTTTGTAACATGTCAGCTGTATCGTATTGTTTATTTCAATCTTTTAGACACTAATGATATACTCATTGTTCCAGTTCATTCGTTACGATATTAGTGGTTTGAACAAAACCTTTCAGCCTTCTATTTCAATAGAAGCGTGCCTAAATCATCGATTTAGTATCAATTATTGGCTCGGCTTGTCGATATTCGATAGCAAATATGACGGATATGGTCGTGTTGCAAACGACATTGACTATTGTCTTTGCAACGCGTGCCCCGGATTCGAGCGAATTTGAGTTCAAGAACGGAGATAATTTTTTTTGGGCGTGTCTGATTATGAAGGCTATAGAAAAAGTTTTAAAGTTTCCATACTGTATTTATTCATTTAAATATTTTTGTTATTGCTTAACCCGTGTCAAATGTATCAATAAATCTGGTAAGCTATATGCGTCATACTGCCTAACCTAAAGCTATTTTTGCAACTAAACTTGTGTCACTTCGGCCTAGGTATTACAAAATGGCGTTCATTGTCATTCCAGAAAGGTCAGGAGCGAATTCTATGTTAAAAATTAGACGACGAACGACAAGTGACAATATTGGGTGTTAAATGTTAAGGGAGTGTAAATGGGGTGTCGACATCAACCTTCTGCTCAATGATCGTTGTGAAATGTTTTCGTTGGATAATTTTGTTAGCGTCTGTTACTGTCTTATGTCTCCGTTATGCAGTTTTCGCGTGTTCGATAATTGGCTTCTCTTGTTATGTTTGCAATGTCACGCATAGGTAAAATTATATTAACCTTGTTTCGAACAAGAATTAAAAAAAATAGTTATTTACGATACAAGTGCGGAAAAAAGGAAATTCGAAACGAGTGGCGATAAATTAAAACACGACCACAGGGAGTGTTTTAAATCGACACGAGTTGCGAATTGCCTATTCGCACGTGTATCGTACAACGTTTTACTGTACATATGACCCCTTTAACTTTCGACATATGCACGAAAAGTGCTATTTGACGCACTAGTGCGAGAAAGTAGCACCATATGTACTGTAAATAGCTATTTCAACAGCCCACTATAGATTTAACTTGTTAAATTTGACACGTTAGAGTTAATTGACTCAATGCTAATTAAAATAATAAAACTATAACCCCAGTACTGTTAGAGATAGACCAAGCTAAGATGGCAGCGATTTTGATAGGCCAGACGGTGCAAGTGTTATTTTAAACGTCCAACTTCTATGAAATTATGACGTTTAAGTTTAAGGCGGTTCCCTGAGCTAGAAGGCGAAAAATCTCCTTATATGATCATGTTTTTCTAAGAGGCGTTGATATTCGTAGACGTGGAAAAAATATATGTAGTTCTTGACTATATTATCTATGTTATCATAGCTTCCGATACACGAATTATGACACTTCGCTCGATACAATTAATTCCCAAAAATAACCTCTAACTCTGACTTTTAATCTAACTTTACTCGGTTATTTATTACGTAATACTATAAACAAAAAAAGAAGAAAAAACAATCTTAACTTAAATAGTAATTTCATAGCTTTCGAATTTCGATATTGTAAGGTAAAGTTTTTAAAATAAATAAAAATCGACAAAATTCGATCAAAATTGACACTTGACGCGCATGATCTTTCCCTTTCTTTCTTGCGAAATGTGACAGTGACAGCGGCAAACCGATGGAACGGCCTTAAGTAACATTTGCACAGTCTGGGCTATCAAAATCGCTGCCAAGTAAGCTTGGTTTTACTCTAGTAAAAATGTAGCCTACGTTACCTGAGATATAATAAATCGATGACCTAATAAGATGACAAACATAGTTATATTATAAACACATATATGTATGTAGACTGGTAAAATTATGGTTATAATTTGGTTAAAAAACCATTTAGTATAAGTTAAGGTTATGCGACTTTCCTGTTGACATCATAAAAAATAAATGGAATTTAAAACCTAATTTTCATGCCGAACTCGTATAGGAATATTCCAATATTTCTATTTCTTAAAAGCTGTATATTCAAGCCTCAGTTAAATGTACCCAAATCGTTAATTATCGTATTATCCTCAGTTTTTACAAAAAATTTAGACCCTTTTAGATGAGTAGTAGTAGTTGGGTACAAATACCTACTTATAAAATAATCGGTGTTTGCGCTAACATCATGAACAATATTCAATGTTCCAAAGAAGTGTATCCCAACTTATGTATAACATTGCCTCTTGTTATTTAGGCATTAATCTTGTGAAATTAGAATTTTGGAAATGCGCGCAGTCTTAAAAAAAATGAGGCTCACACATGGTCAATTACGTTAGGCTGTAGAGTTAAATTAGCCAAAACAATGGCCCATACAGCGTGAGATGATACTAGAACGTAATTAGGTATATTTACACCATTTCCGTTGCACTACGTTAATTTCATGTACGTTGGTTAACGCGATAGAGTAAATCCAAAATTGAGGAGTGTCTTTTCAAAAGGCTTATTTTTGTATGGTTTTCATAGAGAAATAAACCCGTTTGAAAAGACACGCCTCAATAACTAATTACATCCTAAAGGAGCTTAAAGCTGATATGTAAAACTAACATTAACTTTTTTATTTTTTTTATGATGTATTTGACCATATCAACAATAAAAAGAGTCGTCTAAGGCAAAATAGTTTTCGTGATATTTTTAATCTCAATTACTAAGTATTATTTGTACTGATATAACTAAATTATAGGACTATTAATGCTAATAATATAATATACTTATTTTAAATAATGTTATTGTACAACCGTATGCATTTGTGTCGTGCGCGTGTATATTTCGAATATGACAATGGAAACGTTACCAGTGTGCATTGCTAAAGTAACGTCAGTCGCAGATTGCCATTGTTATTGTGTCAATAAATATGTTTTTTTTTGGTATTATGCAGTAGTTTCCCATATTCGTGGTAATTCGAGTCGTGTGTTAGGTAACACGAAGAATAGGGTATTATCAAACGTTGCTAATATTTGAAGGATTGTTCTTTGCCGAAAGCTTCGGTTTTGTATTTGAAATATCTCTCGGGCGGCAAAGACCGCCAAAAATAAGAAAGATGGAGGCGTGTTCTGATTGTAATAACAGGTTATGAATTTGATTTAAATTTGTTAAGTGGTACCTAATAGTGATATTTCTTCAATCAGAAATATCACTTACACATTATATCCGTAACAAATCCATTTAACCTATTATTAAATTAAATTAACCTATTATTATTTAAATACATGTGTTTTTTTAAACATACCTAAGTATAATTTTTTACAGCATTTTTTTAGGGTCCTTTAATTAACCATTTAGGTAAAAGTATTTGTTATTTATGGAATGGGAAGTTAAATATAAGAATGGGAATTAGACCTATAACAAATCCATTTAAAACTAAAATATCAAATGCTTATTGTTTCAAAATTTCAAAATGAAAAAAAAAAAAAAAATCGTCCTTGGAAAGTAAAATGCTCTAGTACAGAAACGTATCACTTTCTGCACACCTTTTAGAACAACAACAACAATCTTTCAGAGCATGAGAAATAAAAAAGCTATATGTTACGCTTACAATTCGTTTTTCAAATATGTACTAAAAGGAGCATTCCACGGGCTGTCGCGTACAAACGCATTTTATTTCCCGTGTTGCGACTTTTTTTTCGGCGTTTAAAGCAGATGATTATTTTTATGTGCATATTTTTGACCATTTGTCACAGAAAAGGAAACTCTTATAACCTGCAAATCCTGAGAAAATTCGCGTTCGTACGGGACAACGGTGGACAATTTCGTGGAATGCTCCAAAAGATGTTCTTCTCAGCGCTGGCTAAGAAGAACAACAACGTATCGGTTTCGTTTCACGGATCTTGGGGTCAAGTTATGACAGAAACCAGCATAATATATAAGTAGTTCTGAGTTTTTGTAGAAAATACAACCTACCTATAGACTTAGACGAGCGTAAAATTTTGTCTGCTTCGTGAAAAAGATCTTGGACAAATAGTGAAAGCTCGTTTTTCTGGAAGGTATCAGTTAAAAGCTTTTTAAATTGTATTATTCCTACCATATCAATTACAAGATGATAAAGTAACAAATCCTTATTAAATTGTAAAACGGAACTTAATCGCGTATTTAATAACGAATATATTATAGGTCATACTGAGCAACTCACACCGTAAAATATTGTTGGTCATTGACAAAACAGTGTATATATCAACATTATCAATCATTTGCCAAATTATTGGGTAAAAAGCTAGCGCAATTTGCGTAGGATTCCTAGGAATGATTTGTTTTTACACCAAAAAAGTGCCTTAGACAAGTTATCTACGTAACACATTTTTTACCTACTCTTTTCTACTTAATTTGCAACACCTATTAATAGCCTTAAGCGAAAGGATCGATTTTTAAAACGCCTTGTATAATCTGGAGCTAATCCGAGACAAACGAAGTAAACTTAAACAAAGAAATAAAAAAGCTTTTGTGTAAATCAAATGATAATCGGAATACCCATCGATTCGTGATATTGATTTACGTAATTCGCTCGTAATCGATGCCCCAATGAAGTGATTGTTTTTGTTTTTCTAAACTCGATTTACCGATTATTGAGTAATAGACGAAAAATAAAATAAGGAGGAAATGTTACCCGTAGCGCACGTTGAGTGACATAAAAATATTGGAGGCGTTTATATCAAATTCATGGTTAAAATTTGTTTATATTTTTTTCTTAAATTTATTTTTAATTTCTGTTTGTTTATCGACGGCATAATAGTATTTGTGTGTAACCACATTATATGAGATAGGTAGGTATCTATACAAAATAGGTACCTATACCTTGAGTAAATGCCTATCATATGACGCTGGTATATACTCATGGTCAGTTAAAGGCACCTATGTATGAATAACATAGGTATATATATTTTTTAATAAACTGAAAAGTGACATGAGAAAAATCTAGAACCTATCTAAGCGAACACCTTGTTTTGTCGTTCAAAACACGTATTGTGATCTGCCCTCGATTACAGAGTATTGCCATAGCATTCACTATATCCGCTTTATTTTTTATAACACAATAACACATACCGTTGAAAGGCCTGTACGTAATGAAACGTTTAACTTTAACGTTTGGAACGCGTGACTTGCTTATATTCCAAATTCCAGAGATACGGACTCATATGATACATAAGAGTACTTATAGCCAGAATCAGAACTTAAAGGTCTGTGGTCTTGGTAGTTCAAGTATGTCTGACTATGATCATAGCATTCACAGCGTAAGAAAGATATAAATAATACAGGGTTTAACAATTTATTCTTAGGGTAATAATCGGCATCAAATATAATCAGAGGGAATAAGATGACTGATCGATCATGTTTCGAATTACCTCGCATTGTACCTTGTACCTACTGTTTTTTTTTTGGTTGCGTTGCGCTTCCTTTGTGCTGAACGTAACTATTGTACACTCAAGATCAAAACACCTGCCGTTGCCTATTGCAACCAAATATGACGTTTGAACCAGATTGTCCAGCAAAATAAGATCCCGTATCGATAAGATATAAATCTACTTAATAACATTGTGACTTGATATAAATCAACACATTATTTACGTAAGGAATTACATGAAAATAATAGGTATACGATTGTCAGATCGCGATCGGTGTGAACTGGTTTCATTTCGACAGCTTTTGATGTCAAAAACGTGACAATTTTTCCACAGTTAAAATTGAGTTACAAAATCTTCAAGCTGAACGACTGTGACGGTGAAATGCGCGTAAGATTCGATACACTTTTTATTTAATCATCTTCCTCGCGTTGTCCCGGCATTTTGCCACGGCCCATGGGAGTCTGGGGTCCGCTTGGCAACTAATCCCAAGAATTGGCTTAGGTACTAGTTTTTACGAAAGCGACTGCCATCTGCTGACCTACAACCCAGAGGGGAAACTAGGGTTGGGATTAGTCCGGTTTCCTCACGATGTTTTCCTTCTGTGATACAAACAAGATATGTCTTAATGGTCGCTGAATTTGTTAAGCTTATCTCTGTAGGTTACCTAAGTAAATATTTTTTAGTCACGTCTGACGGAAGCTTATTACTCGTACGTGTACGTACCTACCTTTTGAACTGGTTCATTTATACCAGTAGGTACACGTACTTTAATAGTTCGATACTTAGTTTTAGTAGTTCTAATGGTAAAGCGTGTTTTTTTTACTGAATCATAAATTACATAAAAAATCAGTTTAAAGCAAAGCGTCACATGTATGTACATGTATATCAAAAAGTATAACTTGTTTTTTTTACAATTATAAATTAACTTAAAGCTATAGAGTGTCTATTTTGCTCCCTATAAAGCGCTTCCATACATTGTGACATCAGGCTCGCTATCCCTGTCGCAGTGGGGCAGTGTATGCCCCTATGGTTGGCAGATTTGTAAACACAAGCAATGTTAACATGACCAATACAGGAAGTCACCTTTGACCTTTTGAAGTTTGTTATTTACAAGTGTTATGACCGCGCTTACACTTCAATATGCATTCCGGTAGTGAACAAAAATTAATTTACCTTTACTAATCAACAGTGAGTAATTTCCACTATTGTCTTGCCAAGGACAAGCTATAATCTTAAAATTAGATTATATCGCCCATCGGACATTAAGAACTTGAATTAGTTCTCCAAATGCCAAGGCGTCACATTTTAGTGTAGGTAAAAACTGGAGCGGTATTTGACATGCGTTAAGTGACGTTTCGTGTTGAACTTCAGTTGAATGGAAGAAATCGTGTGTTGTCGAATAGGTAAATTTGACATTAGCAATACACAGTTAGGTGACAACGAAACCAAATCGAACCACGCCGAGTTCAGAGCCATTTTAAACCGTATAGTAGTAAGAAAACAAAGTTGATTTTTGTTGCATAATTTTTTCAATGAATGAGTTTTGGTTGTACCAAATGATACTTTCCACAGTTGATGAACAAATGATTCATTCCACTGTTGAACTGATGTTGAAGCCGAAACTGACAGTTGTGCATCTCGAATAGGGCCCCTGGACACATTCTTGACCATTACGCACTCAGGGCCTACCGCGAACCACATTCGAGGTTGCATCTCGGCCGCACTTGTAAATTCGTACATAAGTGTGACAGGGAGGCAACAAGTCGAACGTGGTTCGCGGTAGCCAAGATGCCAATCAATTATCGAGGAACGCTACAAAGACATTCATTAAAATATTAAATGCCATTCTATATATATTCCTATAGTGCTGCTTGAAAAGGAAGACCTACGTAAAATTATTGTAGTACAAATAAATACAAAATGTCCAGATAATTCGATACAAAGTGTTCCCACAGCCGTATTAAAATTAGATTGGTAAAGGTCAGTCATTGAGCGCTGGGAATAATTGGACCTGAGATCTAAATCAACGTGTGATGAGAAGTGACAATGTTAGACAATGAGCTTAACTGGTTAACAGGAATGTTGACATGCTTATTGTTGTATCTTATACCTATTATCATAGAGTAACTTATACTAGAGCAGTACTGTCATAGTAAATTTTGTAACCCCAGTAAATTCACTGCCATCTGTCGACACACTTTAAAACTAAAAATAAATATTTATAAAAATACGATAAAATGTATTTAAATATGGATAAATGATTTTTTTATTTGCATTATTTATTTTTATATGATTTTGACCCATGTTCTTTCACTGGTATGCGTTAAAATTATAAATAACAAACGAAATAGTCAACGCCCTCTATACGAGTGTAGGCCAAAACTAGTGGCGCCATCTGATCGAAAATCAAATTTTCGTGATTTTCGAGGCACGTTTTTTCCTTAGACTGTATCCATCTATTACGGAGTTATATCTATCTTTGCTATTATCTTACCATAATGAACAAATATTTGTATTGTCTAAACAACTGCAATTGATATTTTAATGTATAATAAAGTCATTGCCTTTCAATATTGAGGCTTTTTAAATTCCATTTACTTATATTAACAGCAGCAAACATTGATTGAAGTCACCTGAAAATAAAAAGCTAAATGAGCAGATTTAATTACTTGGGTACCAGAGATTTTAAAAAACGTATCATCGAGATTCAATCCTTTTGTTACCCCATTGCACCTTACGAGTACTTCTTCGCACAATGGAATTGGGTCAAATACAAAACTGTGTTCGCGTCTTTCCTGTAGACATACTCAAAATTTAAGGACTAAAAAGGTAATTTTCTTATGCATCTTTTTTTTAAAATTTTATTTATTTATTTATTTATTTTATAAATACGTTTACACGACTTTATATGGTAAGGTACTCCTTTTATTTGGATTAATATGATAAAATTATTACCTACATGCCCACAAGCTAATATTTATTGCCCACAGGAGAGAGAACTCGTGTGTTCGTCGGTACTGTACAGTTTTCTCTCCTGTGGGCAATAGTTAACAGTTTGTGGGCATGAAGGTAATCATTTTATCTACTAATCTAAATAAAAGGAGTACATTTTCATGTAAATAAGGGTTAGATAGGAAAATTAACCTTTATAGCCCAACTTTTCGGTCTGTCAGCTCTGTCTACAGGAAAGATGCGAACACACTTTTGTATTTGATCCAAATGTTATATTCGGTCGATTCTTGCAGGATTAAGTCTCCTTGCTATGCGTGGATTTATCTATTATAGTTTTGCGCTTAAAAGGCTATTTGCACTTGGCTCGAGCGGTCAAAGGTCATGAGTTTAATGTTATGTGAACTAAAACTATTTCCACGAACTAGTTCACATTGTTCAAGTACTTAGTTTTTTTATAGTTCAAACTAGTATAAACTAGGGATTTAAGCGCATCCTTAATGCATTTATTTACAAATATTACATTGGATTAAAATTTTAGCCTGTTTTATAAAGGCGTCATTTTCCTGGCCCAAATTATTTCAAACTCATTGATATAAAATTATTAACTTTTAGCTGATGCCTTTTATAACCTTCACGTCTATCTCAAATTTATTTCATAACTGGTGGTTACTTTCTCCAAACAACCAAAAAATAGCAATGCTGCCGTCATTTTCCTAGTACGGGCGTCATTATCCTGGTCCAATTCATTTTAATTAATTATTGCTTCTAAACTAGGTATTTACATATATGTATCATTCAAAAATAGATGTTTCTTATGTCATAGTTATTTGTGTTAAAACCGAAAGAAAAAATACCTAGAAAATTACGCAAAAATTTCGTTTAAAAAATATACCCTTTTACTATGGTACCATTGGTACCAACCCTGAAAACCCGAAAATATTGTGGCGGTGTGTTACATCGAAATCTGAATAATAGTAAAAGTAAGTTTGTTCTATTTCTCAACACCCCACGCACCGTCGCTATTGCGAATGGTTACAAAACTAGCTCGAAATGCAACAAGTTGGGATAAATTGCAATTTGTTGGGGTTCAAACAATAACGCCAATATCACAATATTCGCCATTGTTGTTGTTTCAAAAGTTCCGGTTAGCAAAACTTTTATTATTGACACTATATTTGTGTCGTTTCCAAGCAAAAAGTCCCACTTTGTCGCTTGCCATAAGGACGCTTTGACAGGTTATTCGTAAGATACAAGCAAAGTTAAATCTCGTCCTTATGGTGAGCGACGAAAGGGGACCTTTGACTAGACTTCAACACATTTGTAGGTACACTCGTACAGGTTTGCCCAAAAATACATTGGCAAAGATTTTTTACTGCACTATTGTTGATCATTTTAGCAAATGTTTGCGTTTGTATATTAAAACAACCTAAAGGAGAATATCTTGAAGATAATACGTTTTGTTTCAGTTAAACGATCGAAGATTACATTTTTGATGATTTTTTTTGTAAAAAACGTGTAAGTAAGTTTGTCTACGATTTGGGATGCTTCATGCTCTGAAAGATGAGAAATATTGGTTCATCCAATTATTACGATCGAGTTTTGTTTTATTAATTAAATATATTTTGGTCAGTGAGCCGCACTGATTATTACAATAAAGGATGACTCACGCTAGACCGGTCCGGGGCCGGGCCGGAGCTTCCGGCGCTTCGTTTTCTATGGAAAGGATCACGTGATCACCTGTCATGTCATAGAAAAGTAAGCGCCGGAAGTTCCGGCCCGGACACGGCCCGGTCTAACGTGAGTCATCCTTAAATCGGAGTTTGATGTTACCACGTTTCCTGTCCAAATTAGATATGGGACTAAGATATCCAGGATTCTATCTTGTATTTTACCCAAAAGGATGCATATATAAACTAAATATAAATAGGTCCCTACTGAATTTTGTACCTACTTTTTATGGCGGCAGGAAAGGTTTCAGCAACGTGTAGACCTTGTTAGGTTGCAGCGTTCCGTTTAGTATTTTCCTTTCTTCTTCAGTCTTTATTTTGTCAACTATAAGATTGCAGAGTATAAAACTACAGAGACAGATTAGAATGCCATTTCTGCAGCTGACTGTACGTACATATTTAGGTCACGTGTTTGCAAAATAATATGCAATTATTAATAGATCAAAAACATGAGCTGGAAATAAAGCCCAAAAATAAAATCAATAATCTATTCTATATTAATTGCTACCTACTCATAAATATTTCCTAAATAATTGGGACTAATAGCAATAAATGAAAATTGTTCATTTCCTCTATTATTTTCTGATTTGCCTGTTGAGCTCTAACCTATTTCGATAAGGGTTATTTTGGCTTGTTTCTAAATGTTAGATTTCGATCGTCTGGTGGTAATTGGTCAGCGTAGGCATATCTAAATGTAATGGACAATAAAAGGACATCAACACCTTCATTGAAATGGAAAAGTGCAAGGTCGCCTTTGTTGTTAGATTTAAAGGTTAAACTTTGGCTTAATGTTTAGATTGATAGTGCATCAAAATCCGTTCAGTAGTTTTCACTGAAATTATTACGATTTACTTACTTCTCGCGTAATAGTTGTGACAAAAAACGGGCCTATAGTTGCAACCGCTGTGTGGCGCTGTCGTCGTGCAGTCCCAATATAATTTGTTGCCTGTAACATTATGTAGTTTTTACTTAAATTGTTAAAATTACTTGCTATTTTTTTAAGAATGCTATTCGTATGCTAATAAATCATAGAAAGTTAACGAGGACATTGTGGGAAATTTCGTAAAATGACTATCACGATCGTGTGTTATTGTGATGTTACAAGACGTCACAGATTAATATCCAATATCATCACCATAGTAATAAAATGCATTTTCTCTATCTTTTATCGATATCTCAGGTAATTAACAAATAATGTTGAATACTGCTCAAATCTATACATGCCTAATTATTTTGTCATACAGAAAATATAATGATTTTGGCTGTAGGTATACATTTTTTCGCAATTGAGCATAGATGTACCGTAAGGAGACGTGTATATGTACAATGGATGTCAATAATAATATACAAATTCGCTTGCCCAACGCGGTTGCGTATAAACATGTGACATTCGCTTATGTGTCAAATTTAAAATGTATGTATGTCGGTGTATGCGGTATTTCCTTTCACATAAAGGTTAAAGTGCTATGAGTTATTTAACCGTTTCATTATGGATGGATGGAAAAATACTAAGGTAGTTTTTATGAAATCTTAGCGGACAGTTTAACCTTAAATTTTTATTTAAATTTGTTTGGGATGAGAGTCATATGACGAGAAAGGTATTACGAATGAGTGTGGAGGGAAGTAACGGGAGAGGAAAACCGAGGAAAAGGTGGATGGACTGTGTGAGAGATGGTATGGAAGAAAAAGACATGCTGCGCCGACCCCAAATGAATGGGATAAGGGCAAGCGAAAGATGAGCTGACAATTTAACTATCGATATTTTATTTTATCATCATGTCCTTATTTTGCTTCTTAAGATTAGAGTTAATTAGTCTCATGCATTAAAACCTACGATGCGAGCATGGCATGCATTAAAATACTAAAATAGAAAAAGGAGACAGAAGAGACCTGCAATTAGCCAGTTCCATGCGAAGGGTTCGCTTTCGAACAAAGACAAAAAAAACTGATAAATTTGAGAAATTATATTATAACCCGATTAATGTCAGCCGCGCCATAACATCGAATTATTTCCTCCTGCACCCAAATCGGTTCAGACGTTTTGATGAAAACAGGTAAAAAAATACATCGCATGTTTTTGTGTCCAATATTTACACCAATATCGAGTCCAAGTCCATGTTACACTGGTTTGCCCGAAAATTCTAACCGCTCGTGTTCGTGTTTCTATAGGATTACGTTCTGCGCATGAGTCTAGCTTATATAAAAGCTCGCCTAGAGAAGCTGCCAAAGCAAAGTAATATGACAAGTTGACAGCAAAGGCGAGGCTTAATTGCATGCCCCTGCGGTAAGAATAAATGGACATTTTACCCAAAACGAAATTTGCGAGATTAGACAATTATGCTAAAGTAGCGCCTGGGATCTACAACATAAGTAACTATCTAACTAAAGAACAGGTAGGATTAAGAAAGTATACTTCTTAATTACATTTCTAACTTCTGCCGTAATTTTAGTCTTTGCTAGTTTAGTCTCAATTATATATAGTTGACTATATACCGTGTGTGGCCTGTAACCCGTAACACAAGCATAAACTTTAACTCAAACTTAATCAACATTTGCTCAGCGACTTTTATTTTGCTCATGTTATAAGGCCACACCCGGAATAAGTAATACAAATTTAGACTAACTGCTAACCAACTTAAAAAAATATATTAGAGAACTTGCTTATTTTTCTAACTATATGTCTGATCTAACAAAAAAAAAAGGAAGAAACATTGTATATAAGTATTGTATGTCATAATATGGGACTTGTCCTGAAATTAACATTATTCATTCATTCATTCATTCATACTTATATTTTGCTACGCAAAAACATTTGGTGCAATATTTTGTTTAAACGAGAAATTGACATATTTTTTTTCATTTCTCATGCTCTGAAAGAGGGTCATTGTTGTTCTAAAAGGTGCGCAGAAAATGATACGTGTCTGCACTAGAGCATTTTACGTTCGAAGTACGACTTTTTTAATTTTTTTACGATACGCAATTGAAATTTGAGTTTAAATGGATTTGTAATAAATTTTTCATTTTGATATTTGACTCTCCATTCCATAAATAACGATACTTTTGTCTGAATTGTTAATTGAAAGTACCCTCAAGAAATACTATAAAAATGTATACTTAGTCATGTTTTAAAAAAAATACATGCATTTTACTTTCCTCGTATTCGAAATGAAAAGTAGAGTGTTTAACTCGGGTGAAAGGCATCATTTATGCCTCGGACTATTGGCGCTCTCACTGCATTCGAGCGCCTAAATACCTCGGCAGAAATGAGTGCCTTTCGTCCCTTGGTTAACAATCTACTTTTAAAAAGCTAAACCTTGGCCTATAGTTTCCCCGCACACAAGTCTATCATAAAAGTAACTGTAATTACATTCAGTTCCCTATTTGGCGGCCATTACAGTCAACAAAGCTCGAGCTGATAAAGGCAATGGCACCTTGTGTGGATTTGAGCTAGCTACAGTCTGGCAAAAAGGGTAGAAGTTAAAAAGTGGCAACACTGTAGTGTCGTCCCTTTCAAATCAATCTAAGAAAAACGGGACGACACTACAGTTTTGCCACTTTTTAATTTCTACTCTTTTTTGCCAGACTGTATCATCGTTTCATTTAGGAACACGACTAAAGTGTATCTTATCTGTGTTGTCACACACACACATACAGGGCAGTTGTTGCAAGATGAAAACTACAGGTCCGCAGGTTTATTCAATATTTTTAAATAAAATTATTTCTTCATATTGCTAAAAAATATAATAATAATAATAATGTTATGGCAGGTGTCCGGACTTCTTTGCAATAGCCCAGTCTTTTTTCCACCCAAACTTAAACCATAGACCAGTACTCTGTCCATATTCTCTACAATAGCTTTCAATGCCTGCTGAAACCGGTTCACGGGTATCTATTGTTGTACCCATGAATGGGTTCCAGCAGGCGTTCTACATGACATCAAATCTCTCCAAACGGCCTCTACGTGTTGGATCTATATCCCCACGCACGCCTTATAAATGACCGGGCTCGAAAGACCCGAGAGTTTTAAAAACGGAGATACACATAATAATATAATGCTTTATTGTGCACACTACATGAAAAAAGATAATTTGCTTTGTAAAAATAATGTGACGATGAAAAAACCAGCCGTGCGAGTCGTCGCACACGAAGGGTTCCGTACCATTTACACAAAAAAAACGGCACACGTTTGTTGTATGGGAGCCCCACTTAATTTTTTTTTCTGTTTTTAGTATTTGTTGTTATAGCGGCAACAGAAATACATTATCTGTGAAAATTACAACTGTCTTGCTATCACGGTTGATGAGATACAGCCTGGTGACAGACGGACAGACAGACAGACAGCGGAGTCTTAGTAATAGGGTCCCGTTTTTACCCTTTGGGTACGGAACCCTAAAAAGGAAGTTATGCCTCTCTCTTCTCTTATATAATTTTAAATAAGCTCAGTTTCACCCTATTTGGCGGCCATTATAGCCAACAAACACAGACCACCCCCAACAAAGGATGCGAGCTTACTCTAACAATGGCAACTAAAGGCACCACAATACCTTGTCTGGACGTGAGTTCGTTATACATCATCGCTCTCGTTCGGATACGCGGTTTTGGTTATTAGGAGTATACGGCGAAAAAAAAGAGTCGCAAAACTGAAGTACCATACATCATTTTACAATGAGCTATATAAATATCTTAAATAGGGCTGAAAAGATTATATCAAACTGAGTTCGTGCTTGCAAATGTTCATGTTTGGCTGTGCAAGAGTAATTTTGCACATCATACATTTTGAAATATAACTGATTAGTCAGACTGGTCAGACACATTTCCTTTGACGTCATTTGTAAATTTTGTTACGCAATCAAAGTACAGTTAATGTTAGGTAGGTGCTATTAAAAGACTCGTAATAGTTAAAACAATTTGCCAGCTATTTTAAAATATTTTTTTCTTTACATATGTGTTGTAATTAAAAAAGCAGAAATTGATGAGTCAGTTAATAACAATACGATAATCCATCTATAGCTTTCAATATGTTCCTTTTCATAGTAATGTGGTGTAAGTTTCCGCCAAAATTAGTTAGTTCTCTAATAGTTTGTAGCAAACATTAAGCAATTTGATTTTATTAAAAAAAAAATTATAGACCCAATAAAAATAGTTATTCACAAGTTTTGTTAATTAAGAAAAAAAGGCTAAGCGATTAACAACTAATTTCGTATCAAGAATTAATTAGGATACATATGTAGATACAAAAAACTATAACGGAACTCGGTCCCTGAGACAGTTTTGTAAAAAATATAGTCATGATACATTATATTCTTTGCTGTCCACGTTGAAAGGTTCAAAGTCGATGACACAAACTTTATTATGCGGTCATAATAGCTGTAAAATCAAAGTATTACGGTTTAGTTTTTAGACATAACAGTGATTATAAGTTTGTAAGGTGTAGTGAGTGATAGTTGATAAATTCAATGGTTGTTGGCAAGGCTGGCGGCAAGGCCGCGGGGTGGGTATCACGATAACTGGGCTAAAATAAACATGTTAAGAAAATAAACATTTTGAACTATTTTTAGTACACATTATTGGTACCCATTTAAAATCATTATATGGGTAGGTACTAATTAAGTAATATGTAACTGAGAGGTGTATTTAATGCAGATCTCTACGTTAGCTATAATGTTGATTTTTTGTTGAAAATTGTAGACCAATTTCAGTTCATTTTAGAGCCTTCTTTCCATAGCAAACTGTAGCTAGACGCTGTTCTGCTTCATTTTTGTTAGAGTTAAACCAAGATAAGTCTGCAACGATTTTGATAGCACACGCAGTGCAAGTGTTATTTTAAACGTCAAACTTCTATGAATTTATGACGTATAAATAACACTTGTACTGCGTGTCCTATCAAAATCGTTCCAGGCTTATCTTGGTCTAGCTCTAGAAGGTTCTGATTTTTAGTAAAGTCTCTACGTCTACTTGTTTGGTAATAAATTGTCATTTAAAATAATAATTTTTCTAATAAAGTTGACATGACATAATTCACATAATTTTAGGACAACATTGTCCGTGCAATCGTGACACAAGTTATGCGATAGAGTCAAAGTTGACATGGCCGTCCTTTAATTGATATTCCATTAATATGTCATGACCCTTTAGTGTCAAACGGGTAACGATTCTAACTGACCTACTCGTGCGTGTCACACATGGATCGAAAATTTATTGATATTTAATTCGGTTTCATGAAGGGTGAGGGGTGAGTCAACTTTTTAGTGTCACTCGTTGCCATGGTTACGTTTCCCTGTACAACCTGGATTATAGGGTATTTAAATTTACCAAACATGCAGTTTTGTGGCTATTTCCATAATCTGCCGTCTACTAAGTATAGTAGAACGTGATAAAACATGTCTTGTAACAGTTGTAACAAACTATTGTCCCTTGGACAACGGGGCAGAATAACAACACATAAAAGATGATCCACTCACGAGCATTACATCGATTTCTTATATCGCAAAGTGCCTTTAGTGAACCTAGCTTTCCACTGCCGAATGTCTGGAGGTCGAGTTTGTATTTGTATCGCCACACAACTTCCTACTACCGCTTAATTGACCTTTCTTCTTACAGGAAAAGTAGTAGATGGCAATTCGGCTATGCGGGAAGGAAATGAATATCTAGTACCAACAATAACATGTTAATGATATAATGATTAAAAATTGAATTTGAAATGCAAATTTTCCCTTATTTATTTTTTACATTGTGTTTACTAGTCCATCTACTGGGCCTTACTGAAAATCAGCGTCGCAGAGTGTGCCATGTTGGCTCACACCGTGACACCAAGCTGAGTAAGGACCATTTAGCGCAACCTCATTCTGTTTAATTATTTCTAGTTTTAGTCTTGTTATGTTGTGCTAATAAATGCTTTTTCTTTCTTTCTTTCTTTCTTTCAAATCACTAAGCAAACTTGATTATACCGACCATTATACTAATACCTACCTACTATTATACCTACTTTACATACAATAAAGTATAACTAAGGTTTATATAATTTTATTTTATTAATATTAATTTCATTTACTAATGTTTGTTAAATCACAATTATATCTTATCTAAAAAGTGAAATTCAATATTCAGTAGTATTGAAAAATATTTGATACTTTGACATTTCATATAGGTATTGCTTTATGAAATCGTATTCATGTCAGTTTTAAGTACGCATTTTTACGGGTCACAGTGTGAGTGACGTGCGATCCAAACTGATAGCAATCTAAACTCACGAACTTGGCGCTTTTTTGCGAACATCTTGCATATCCGCATTTTTCCAAACGTGTGGTCTTGATATTGAGCGAATTGGCCTACTCGCTGGCATGCCAATGTATTTACAACTTCTGAACATCCCATTGCGGGAGGAAGGCATCTCCACTTGATCTCCATGATTGCTTTTTTCTGCCGGTTGTTAACAGTGTCTAAGTCGTACCGCCATCTTCATCTAGGCTTGTCTCTTCTACGATACACCCATCTTGTGTTGTTGTGTTAGACTTTTAGGTGCATGCAATAGTGATCTGGCCCAGTTTCATTTGAACCTAGCAGTTGTATAAGTACATATTTAAACGTTTCGCGCGTCGTGCCATTTTTACAATATGTTAAATTAAAGGGACATTCTTCTCCGGCAAGCTCGGTTCTCCATACAAACGTAGTTCCGCTCTCATTTTAAAACGACTAACTAGATTGCTTTGAAACTTTGTACTTACGAGAGAATAAGGTATATCTATGTCTGTAATTAATTTATGTAGCTTTAGATACCATAGTTAAAAAAATACAGCAAATTGAAGTTTTTCATACAAAACTTGTTTTTGCTCTATTTCGTTTGTTTTATAAACTGGAGCTATAAAAATTAATTTCAGACCTAGATATAACTCATGTTATTGTATGTGCAAAGTTTCATTACAATCCAACACGTAGTTTTAAAATGAGAGCGTAACTACGTTTGTATGGGAAGGTGCAATTCGGCCGAGCTTGCCGGGGACTCTTAATTATTCTGTAAGTTATCAATTCTTTCGAAAGGTAAGTTCCGCGAAAGAGTTTGTTGTTATATCTATTATGTTGAATACTACGCTGGAAATTGGGAAATGAATGATTTCAGAGTAATTTATATTGTACCAAATTGTACTTATGTATACTACCTCTTCATACCTCATACTGTAATATATGTATTTCATTAAATATAATATTATGTGTCTATAACGTTGAACAATAATTAAGAAACAATTGCTCCACAACAAAACCTACATTCATCTAGATATATATCAGGATAATCGTTATACAACCATTAGACTGGCCGCAAGTGATACAAATTATCAATGATAATTTATTCATATCTAAATCAGAACAGGTGGCAAGTACAGCCTGCAACAAAAATACTATATTTATATTACAATAGGGTTGAAAATGGACACCAGGGTTTGTTGCCTAGTGTATTGTGGGTAACAATTATTAGTTCTCAGGCGGCCTTAGGTCTTGAAGGTTATCTGGTGTTGGCATCCGTAACTGGGTGCTGGTCAAGTATGACTGTGATGCTAGATAGCGTTTCTGGCAACTGCGATGAATTTATTAGGGTAATGAATGAGTGGTGAGCATGCTACGATTACGAATGCACAAAGTAGCATAGGTTAGCAGTTAGCAGTTGTTATGTAACAACTATTGGTTGTCATAAGCTCTATGATAGTAATGCTAATATGCTGATGCAGTTGATTAGACATAGGTACTCGTATTAACGACGTACTCATTATTCAGTCAATAAAAAATGTACTTAAGGTATGATTGAATTGAATCGAAACGCCTTCCTTAACAGCTGGCCGGAAGAAGCGCTTAATCGGGAGTTATGGAGAACCAGGGGAGAGGCCTTTGCCCAGCAGTTGGACAGTCAAGTAGGCTAAGAAAAAAAAGGTATGATTGAGCTATCACAGGCTAGGTAGGGGTAGGAGAAACGGTAGAACTACACCAATATAAAGCTATATCAAGCGCGATTCGTCGTCGTTGCAATTTGAAATTCCGGTCCTTGGACCCACCATCAATGAATAAGGCTATATTGAATTAAATTATACTTAGTTCATTCAATTTACATTGAGCAAAAACTTTCAATAATTACAGCCCCTCTGTCGCAGGCCACGAAACCCAGACTCGTGCCTCCGCGAACGCAACGGCGCATTTTCGAAACCCCGGCAAAAGATTTTAATTACAATATTCTATTATTCGTAACATTGTAAATTAGGTAGGTATCTTAAATGATTAACGAACTAAAGAAATAATAGGAAACGTACTCCGTTAACCAGTGTAAGAAGAGCTATTTATTCTTAATTTTTCTAAAGAGTTGTGGTTTAAAATAATGCTGGTTAAGTAGGTATTTTTAGATGAGGCCGGGTGATAAGAGTTTCTTAACTAAGTTCGCTAATAGCCAGCTAATGTGTGAGACTCTGGCCTTGAGATGAGATGATTGTGTTCTGATAATGGTACATGTGTAGTTGCATGTTTGTATGAGAGAGTAATAATGCAAAAATGCATCGTCATGATCGTAGGCAGTTAAAGATTAATATTTTGCATAAGTACATAATTGTTTAATTTAAATTTAATTATTTTGACGTAATGTATGAACTTATTAATTTGATTATCTCCAGCAATTCAAGATATCCTGCCATAATCTAATTGCCAACTGGTCATTCAATTACCGCAAAATATAAAAAATAGCATTAATTTATGCCAGACAACATAAACGGGCATGAATAATTGATGTAAGTACCTAAGTGATTATGATTTAATAATAAATATTCTATGAAGTACGATTTAGAGTTCAAAATGGATTAATCTCGTTGTTGAACTATACGAACTCTCTAGTCACATAACTCCAATATGGGGCGTAAGAATTTGCAGCACTTCCTAGTACCAAGGTCGTATGCGGGCGGCAAGTGCACGTACGTATTTCACGTATTAATTCTAAAACTACATTGTAATTCAAACCTTCATACCTTATTTTAAAGTATAGAATCGATTGTGCACATACAATCTTTCGCTTTAACCTCTAACCGGCCAAGGCATCAAAACTTGCCAAGGCAAAAGCAATTTTCATTTGTCAAAATATAGATCCAAAATATAGAATGGGGTACCTTTTTATGGGCCTCTGGGCGGGTAAAGGTTAAAGTTGTCGCAACTAAGATTGTTTGTCGATGTCGATAGCGTTTGCCCTCTAGAAGACGTTCTGATACTAACGCCGGCTGTACACACTCGTCGAGACACCCCGAGACAGGCCGAGAACGAGTGTGTATATACATACTGCTCCCTCCTCGTCTCGTCTCGCTTTCCACCGATTGGGTCGGAGCGGTGACGTGTGGTGTGATGTGACAAGTGACGTTATTGGTTGAAGAAACGTCACACTAGGCTTGGTTAACCTATTCGTTGAATTGGTGAAGTGACCTGACATAGTTTAATGTGCTGGTCATGGAGACTGTATAAAGGAGCCAAATCTCTATGTATGAAAAGTGTCCATCAAAAAACAGTAATTAGGCGGCGCCACCATACACCGAAATACTACCAAAAACAACCTACGTAATTTGGTCGGGTTATTTGTTGCCTTATATGGTTCATGTTATACTCATGTCCCAGAGCCTAACTAGCGCCACCGGAGAGATTAGGAACTATTATTTAAAGCTTAACGCGGTCACTTTTACAACAATTCTGCCATAAGAGATTGCGATCCTTTCTATACCATCCATAGTGCTGGTGTTTTCGGGTAAACGCCTTAGTTTAACACCTCAATATAAATGTTGTCACCTCTTTTTATAACAAACATGCATGGCAATAATGGCAATAGCTTTGTCTCATTTACGTTACAGTAATTATTAGCACATAATACGAGTATATATCTTATAAGAAAATACACACTCTTCCATAAAATTAATTAAGTGATTAAAAACTGTAATCGGAAAATCTATATTGCGTTAAAAATTTCGATAAAGGAAAATACTAACTATGCGCTAGCTGCAGTTTCTCTTTAGGTTTTAAATGTAAATTTAATTAATAATTACATCCGGTATGGCTGGACGGATAAGACTATTTCCACTTCCAATATTGTCTATTAAAACATCCAGGAAAATAAATTATTGTCATTCTTCTCGTTATTTCCTGTTTAGTATATTTTTAAATGCCGCCCGCTAGGTTAAAAATTGAAATCAGGAAACACGCCCGAAAATTTTATTAGGGAAGATGGTTTTAACTTATCGCCAACTTATATGTAACAAATATGGAGTTGCAAAGATAGGCTTGCTTACAATCAGGCGGGCCGTATGGTTGTTTGCCACCGATGTAGTTTAAAAAAAGGGTATTATTATTACTGACTGATAATTTGAGAAATCGATGTTGCAGACCCTGGAGCCAAGGCACTTGGTTACCGCGATAATATATTATGGCGGTAATTAATTTGCAAAAGCCGCGTGCGCAATCGTATCCTAATTAGAAAGGTCATAAGCGCCTTAGAATTTCTATCGAATGATGCCATTTCGGGTTATCGCAAAAAAATTAATGAATATCGTAATGTAGTTCTAAATACTGAAATAATAAATGGTTGGTTGAGTTCTGTTAGCCAATTCTATGTGTAATCTAGTGAAATATTAAAAAGTTGGTGTTTTAGATTGGTGGCGCTACTGCGCCAAATTCCTTTTCGGCATAACCTCTTTTAGATAGAAACTAAGGTGACTACTGGCCACCGAGACAGGTCACTGACATTAACTGACATATTAACAGACTGACAACGGACTTCACTTGAAATTTAATTATCGCAAGCTACACGTATATTATATTGATTCCGCCCCGCTAACTTTTACCTGTATCAACGCATCGCCGCCGCTATCGAAGAAATAGTTAAATTTAATATTGAACAACCGCTCAAGAAGAATTTTGGAATTGATAATTATTAAGTCATAAACAATCAATTAAAACCATTTTCAAAAATTAGTCAAATAGCCTATTGGAGGAGGGTAACCCAATGGACCAGCAAGAAACTCGGCTGTATATAACATTCGAGCACTTTAAAAAATGAATAATAATAATATTTGTTTTAAATACGCCTAAGCAGCAACACACTAGCTAAATTATTATTACACTTGTTCAATAGTTATACTTAAATTACTTCCTTACAGGGCTATAGAAATAGTGACACGTAATTTTCATCTATTATCAAGATAACATGACCTAGCATAACTTCATTGTCATCTAATAACATTATCAGTACGTTACATAATATATTTAATGCGATTTAAGACAACATTGTAAATCTCCTATCTCGTAGAATCATGTATTCAAAAACCGACCTAATTGCTAGTTATTGTAGTTCAAGATAGAAATAAACAGCTCTATAATAAGAACTAGCGAAGGTTACCAATGTAGTAACACGGTTTATTCAGTTTATTGTACAGGTATTTATTTCAATTGAGGGTCAACCGTTTTCTCGCCATTAGAAAGTAAGTTCTGTGTCTATAAAAATAAGGTTGTGAATGTAAGTGGTCAATTGGGGGTCAGTAATTCGGGCAGTGGACCGCCGTGCGAAATGGAAAGTGGTAACCTACTTCGGTTTTGGCCAGTTATGCAATGGATGCAGGCTGCACCGGCGGTGGCGGGCAGCGAAGCGAGTAATGAGTGCCAGTTCATTTAGAAAAGAACAATTAATAAAACGATAAGATAAAAAAACAGTGCCTGGTAACTAAGTAAAATTGTATTAACGTCCCAGTCCTTTACATTTTTATGATACTTACTTGGGTGGTGGGTTCCGTACTTTTTAGTATTTGTTGTTATAGCGGCAACAGAAATACATCATCTGTGAAAATTTCAACTGTCTAGCTATCACGGTTCATGAGATTACAGCCTGGTGACAGACAGACGGACAGACAGCAGACAGACAGACGGACAGTAGAGTCCCGTTTTTACCCTTTGGGTACGAAACCCTAAAAAATGTTCCCGACATATTGAGAATCTCTTCCTTTCTTGAGCTCGGTTAAAATGTACGTTTCGTGATGATGCATTAAATAGAAAAGGAGAGCCTCGCAAATATGATATGTCTATAAATTAATCCCTAAAGGTCGGCCGCGCAGACGCCGACAGACACACCGTATAGAAGAATATCATTTAGTCTGCCACGGCACGTGTCTGGCGTGCTCAATGTCTGTAGATATAAGTCGACCTTAAATAGGCAGGCCGTCAACGCATGTTCCAAGACGTAGCCTTAGTTACCTATTTTAATATCGAATCAATCGAATGCGAATTTCATTGGAAATCGTGACTACAGAGGGCCTACCGCGAACGACGTTCGACGTGTTGTCTCTCTGTCGCACTTGTAAGTTTGTACGTAAGTGTGACAGGGAGGCAACACGTCGAACATGGTTCGCGGTAGGCCCCCAGGAGATCAATTATATAAATTTACTGTCCGTGAAACGATTAGACTGAAGTCGTATTAAATTAATTACTGCAGTACTTCTATGCATAGACTATTGCGGATTCGAAACAATATACAATTGTGTAAAAATGGTGGTGTATTTCCATATATTCCCGCCGGGCACTGATGGGAATACATGTTTTCATATATCATCCTCATTTCCCCGCCTCACGCATGGCGGCGGTCACGTGGGGCGGGGACAAACGGGAATACACAAAAATTCTATTCTAATGGCATTGGACGTTTGATGATGGCAGAATTGGCAGATAATAGTAGACACAAGATCAACAATTTTTTTATTATCGAATTGAAACTTTAATTCAATAAAGCAGCGTTGTATGTCTAGCTAGTACCAGGGATGCGAAACTCCTCGCTTCGGGCAAACTCGGCTCCGTTCAGCTCAGCATTGCTCCGAGCAATTATTAGGGTTGGCACAACTTGACGTCCCTTTGCGTTCACGACCACAGATAAGATAATGACTTGAGTTTTGACAACCCTAATAAATAGCCGAAAGAAACACTGCCATATATTAGAAAGGGAAAGCATGATTCGACCCTGAACCGCTATCAAACTTCGGATTTGTATGAAGTTTCCTTTCTGTACGGTAGTACTATTATTTATTCTGTGCTAGTACGAAGATCCCGAAGTAGCTTCGAACTTTCAAACTGCGCTTGTTTTAGATCTCAACGCGCAGAGATATTGCTATATTATTTTTACAACAATTTAAATTTAAACATACAATTTAGATTTATACAAGTTACTGGCAGCAACTCTGTAAATTGTTACATGATATATGGGAATGTTACATGTATATTAAATCAGTGAATTTTGCTTGTATTAAGCAAATTTACAGAGTAAAATTAAAATGAAAAAAATAGCACAGGAAAGTTTTAATGGACTTTATGATCGGTAATCAGTATGCTCATTATAATGAGTCAGACCAGAAGAAAACACTTAAGATCAACGTTAAATCCATACTTTAATATCAAGGAAATACCACAAGCATGTTGTTGGTCATTATTATGGTTTTGTAGATAAAACTGCCAATATACGAGTACAAATGTGAGATGTTTAAATGTCAAGGGATGTTTTGGTAAAGGATCATGGGTCATTGAACTAAAAAGAGTAGATTCTTGAGGTACCAATACCTCGCGAGTCGAATGATGGTCCCTGTGACAGTTCATTTTTAGGGTACCGTATCCAAAGCCCCATTCGTACGAGAGCTTTTTTAAAAAGCGTTGCTTGTGCGACGCACCCACAAGTAAGACTCGCAACGCTTTTTAAGGCCGTTCCATCGGTTTGCCGCTGTCTCTGTCACATTTCGCAAGAAAGAACGGGAAAGATCATGCGCGCCAAGTGTCAGTTTTGATCGAATTTTGTCGATTTTTATTTATTTTAAAAACGTTACACTACAATATCGAAATTCGAAAGCTATGAAATTACTATTTAAGTTAAGATTGTTTATTCTTCTTTTTTTGTTTATAGTATCACATAATAAATAACCGAGTAAAGTTGGATTAAAAGTCCGAGTTAGATGTTACTTTGGGAATTAATTGTATCGAGCGAAGTGTCACAATTCGTGTATCGGAAGCTATGATATTAAAGATAATATAGTCAATAACTACATATATTTTTTCACGTCTACGAATATCAACTCCTCTCTCGTACGAATGGGGCCGAAGGGTAAAAGCGGGATATGAAGGTAGCAAATTTGATATTGAAATGGCTAGTCTCATTCCTTACTACATAGGTACAGTGGAATCTTACAATCAAACTGCTTACACCAATCTGCGAAAAAATATAATAAGTCGTTTTGCACATTGATTGTTTACAACTTTAATTTCAATTTTTCAAAAAAAAAAAAAAAAAAACTGTAACTTACCTATAGTGGAAGAGCGGAATTCTCTTAATACAAGTATTTACAATACTTAAAAAGAGATACTAGCCCAATTACCGAAACATTGTATGCTACCAAATAAATAATTTTAATTTAATTTAATTTAATTAATGTTCAACCAATACCAAAAAAAATACCCATAGGAACAATATCTCGCCCAATGAAAACTACGTTTTATACATGTCTGCAAAATAAAGATAATAAGTAATTTTGCATGTATACATACATATTGTTCAAACCTAACTTTTAACCAAAGTACTTACCCATGAAAACAATAACCGCACAATCAAGTATCAGGAAAGTACGCCCCGTAAATCCTTACTTAAAAAAAACTTAATATGTAGGTTTGTACATTCATTGTTCGTAGATACGTTCTAAATATTTAAGGTTCTAATCCATAGTACCCCTAGAAACAATAGCTCGAAAAGTCAAACTGTATCAGTCAAAATCCCCCCCTTAAATCCTTACACTAATATCAATTTACAAAAAAATATATTGAGTAAGCTAAGCACTTAAGTAGTTTTGCATTTGCACGTCCATGTTATTCACATGTTCATAACTACGTCTCAATATTTAAGGTCCAATATTCAAAGTACCTAAAAACTATTAGCTCGCAATCAAGCCGTATCAGTCCAATTCCCCCCTAAATCCCTGACATTTCGCTTCCGCCCCACCGGCGCGCGCGCCGCGGACTGTCACTCGCGCGCCGAGCCCGCGCGCCATACCATGCGTCGGTCGTTAAGTGTAGTGAAAATTGTATAAAGTTTAGTGAACAAAATGATGCTCCCAGCTGTTGTGTTTGTACTCGCTGTCGCTTCAGGTAAATGTGCTTCGATATTATCGATGTGGTTGTAACGTGAAAAGGGAGCGTTCGGGAAAATTTAATTTTCTAGTGAGAAAATGTGATGTGATTTTATGAGATTTTTTGCATGTGTTAATGTTAATTATAGGTACTCTTAATGAAACTTATAATATTTTTATTCTAAGGAAATTAATAAATAGGGTTAATTTTATAGTATAAAAATAGACGTTTTAAAGTTCACACGACACAAATCAATTTTTTTAAGACTAGCAAAATACAGTAAATGTTAGAAAGAGAATGAAAGAAAGTCACCTGCACTCTGCGAAACACTTGATAAAAATAGTTTTCACACATGAATGTAATATGCTAATTAATTGTAATATGTTAATTTATTCGAACAACTACTCTACTACGCAAATAAATATGACATATTACTGTTGATTCTAATCAATATTCATAACTTTCTTCTGATGATGTAAGTTTTAGTTTTCATCATAATTATATTTTACATGCATCAATCAATTACAAATTAAACCAAACTGTTATTATAAATCAATAGACCCCATCAAATAAAAGAAAGAGTAAATTAACAGTCCAGAGATAATCATTAATTGAGCATAATCACTCACTTTCATTGCTAAGAACAATACTAACAAGATCTTACCAATAGTGCGGACCTCATTGAATGTTCTGGGAAAAACGTAGTTTTTATTCAGTCACGTGGAGTGTTATTAATATCATTAATATCATACACTCATTCATTTTATTAGGTTAGTCTAAAAGAAAACATAGACTTTATTCAATAGTTTAGCTAATCGGCTTTTGTACTCCCAAAAGTAAACTGTCTCGTTTACATAACTTAAGTAAATATTCTTGGTCAACAATATACCTCATTTCCAAACAGTATCCTCAATTTAAAATTCGTACGTTGCAACTGGCCGTCGTTGTTTTTTCGCAATCCCACTCTTTTGTTTTTACCGCATACGTCGTCGCGTGCGCCGCGATGCATCGGTCGCGCCGGTGAAAATTAATCATGTCTTTTCCTTCTTGCGATACGTCGTGTTATGTACTAGTTAAATGCTGGAATTGAGAATGTGGAATTTTTAATAGTTCGGTTAAATATGCCAGGGACTAATGGAGTAATAGACATTTACTAATTCCAATGGTTCATCTTCATAATTTATTATATTTTTCCTCGTTAAATGATCTACTGTAAGTAGGTACATATAGTAAGTAGAAGTAGTATTAACGCAGCGAGAGATCATTCGTACAAAGGCAAACATGTCCCTGTAAGGGATCTCTTTCAGTTAACGTTTAACCTATGTAACCCATAATTACTAGTGCTCAGAATTTGTATCTTCTGAATAGTCAAGCGTTCATAAACAACAATAAAACCATTAAATTCAAAGACTTTGACCCGTAATAAAACCTCTTTTCCAATTTGACATGGTGACACATTACAAACCAAACATACAATAGCATAAATATTTCATCGCATTTTTCGCACCACAATAGAATAAGAGTATTAGAGTAATATACGCAACCCGTAAAATAGCCACGTTTTACAGACATAGTATTTGTCGAAAAACGACAAAAGGAATTACTTCACACTATGCAACGATTGTCACGGTACTGTTATGCAAAGCAAGTAAGCAACCATTCAGTAAGGATGGTCGTAAAGTCATGATAAACTTCGCGGTAATGTGAATCGTGAGTGTAGTGAATAGGGATTTTCTGCATTATTTAAAGTACTTACTTGTTAATCATATTTTATGCTATAAACGTGTGTAAGAATGTTCCGCTTTTACTCTGTATGAAAGCAAAAAACATTGCAATTTTAGCTAAGAGCATTAAATTTATATATATTTCTAAATCTAAATTTAATGCTCTTAGCTTACTGAGTAGGTATACTCTTTTTTGTCTTGGATGACAAGAATGACGGGTGTCAAATTTAAATATTTTTTAGTAATATAATAGAAAAATACTGAAATGACTTCTGCCATTCAATTCATGTAAGCAAAAACACAATTAATTATATTGAATAGACATCGATTATATTTATCAATATACTCGTAAAACAACATTGCACTCTTTTGTGACCAGTTGTGTAAAAAGTGACAGCTAGTTTCGTCGTTAGTTTTTTGTTTATTTTATTATTTTGTACTATTTTAGTATTTTCAATTCTTAACATAGGTACCTTTAATTATGTTTGTACCAATTCAACATTTTTGTAATAATCCATTGTGTTTACATTATAATTTGCGTTTATAAAATGTATTTCTTTACTTATAGAAATGATATCCAATCCGAAATAATAATATATCAATTCTTAAATCCATGTAATTTCAGTAAGGCGGTGTTTATAATTATATCAATGCCAACTGTTGGCTGGACCCCACTTTTCACTCTTTACCAAACGGCAGGAAATATCTTGAGCTTAACATAAATTAGGTATGTTTAAGATTTTATTGCACTAGGCAATGTATTGAGTAAACATATACCTATGCCTCTTTAGTTGCTTTAACTATGTTGGTTAAGAATGAAACATGTGCAATTGTGCATTGTGGAGTATAAAGCTTTGAAAGACAGTGTAAGTTCTAGCTAAGTACTACCCAAAAAAAAAACATAAATGTGTAATCAGGCCCACGTTCAGTATTAAGAATTTATTTTATTTTATTATTTATTCCTTATATGGACACTAACAGAAAGGCTATACGTGTTAATTAAAGAGGAGGGTATTTTTTCCATCGAATTATCAATATTTTCAGTTAAAAAAATAAAAAATATATGAATAAATAGGTTTCAAGTTATGAAGGGGCCAAAAGTAGCTCGAAATGGTTCATGTAATATTAATACATGGTGGCTGCGTCGCCAGTTCCTTTTTCTTTGACCTTGGATGGACACGCCACTGCGTGTCTAGATTATCTAAATAATAAATGAAAGAGAATCAACAGGAAATACTAGAAAAGTTGACCGTTTAAGATGTATACTAAGGTCTAAGAAAAAACGTGTCCCATATATGTTTTGTGGTAACTGAAATACAGTCGCCATCAAATATATCGAAGCGGTCAAGGCGCTCACAAATATCTCAACACGCCTCTATTGTCAAGGCGTTAGAGTGCGTGTTCAGATATTTTGAGCACCTCGGCCGGTCCGATATATCTGATGGCGACTCTACATACTGTTATTACTTTTGACAACCAAACTTATCGTAATAATCTTCGTAATATCGTACGGATCTTGTACACAACAACTCCATCTGCATTTTAGCTGTTAAATTCGATTTCTATGAAATATTCCCAGTTATAATTTTAAAGAAAGAGTTATAGACTAAAAACAAGGTTTAATAATTATATAATTTTATATCGTACACTTTGTCGCATGCAATTTTTTGTATATATGGCCGATAAATAGATAAATTATCAAACACAGATAATAATATATTCGTTTAGAAACTCCATAGAAGTTGTACCTACACGATATCTATAGATCATATTTCCATAGAAAATATTCCGTAGACTATCTCAAAAGCATCTTACAAAACTGTCTCAGTGCTATTGAGCCGCGCCGCATGTCGGCCAAGGTTGGTTGCAGTTGGGCCGCCGATTAGGTATTCCACACGCCGGCGCCTAGGAACAAAGCGTCTAGGTCTCTTATGAAACTTAGGAATGTGCGGAATATTCAGTGCCTAATGTGCCTCTAAAATAGTGCTTAGTGCTAAAGTACTAATTTGGCGAGTAAATTTCGCTTTGACGAGGTCCTTGGGTTAGTTGTAACACTTGTGACAGCGATGTTACTAGTGGAATTAAATCTCTCATATTTTAATAAAAAAAATGTATATTATTTGGCTTAATCCATGAGGAACCGGGGGAACTCCTCAAATGTCAAAGGCATACATATAGTGATTTTTGTATTTTTAATAAATCCAGCATTTACATGTAATAAAGTGATATTTTATGAAATGGAACTGCTGATGATGATCAGAATGGAACCCTTTAACGACACATAGTTAACGTTTGGCGATTTATTCTCTTCATTATGGACCCAGACCCAAACTTGGGTCTGGACATGGACCCCAACTCGGGCCTGGACCCGGACCGAAGTTGGACCCGGACTTGAACCCAGCCCCGACTCGGAACCGGCCCCAGACCGAACTCGGACCCAAACTTGGACCCGGACAGCCGGACACGGACCCGGGCTTGGATCTGGACATGGTCTTGGACCGGAACCTGAACCTGGATCCGGACCCGGCAATGCTACTAGAAAAGTGGGTTAGGGTGGGTGGGTTTGAACTGCGATCCTCACAGAACCGAACTGCTATCAGAAAAGTGGGTTAGGTTAGGTTAGAACTGTGACCCTTACAGAAACGAAATGCTATCAGAAAATTGGGTTAGGTTAGGTTAGAACTGCGACCCTTACAGAAACGAAATGCTACTAGAAAAATGGGTGGTTTTACCTCCTTTTCTACATAATTAAGAAAAAGATGCTGTCTTTTTCATTTCATTGTCTGCATAGAATCTAAGAGTGCATTAGCAACAATAAGTAACCTTTCAACGAAATCCCCCATTGAAGTCGGTTTTTTTTTCTTAAAAATTATTATGATTAGCTTGATTATCTTTGAAACTGTTTACTAAAGTTAAAGATAAATTTAGACACTATCTAGTACTAGACTTATACGAGTGTAGGTTTACTAAATTACTCATAGTTTTTATATTTTTAAATACCTCTATAAAACCCTTCTTAACCAAGTTGATTAAAAACCCAGCAGCATAATTAATAAATTCGTTTACGGGTTGACCTTTTTTACGTTAAATTCTAATAAAATTCAACAAAACCAATGAAATTGAAGTGATCACTGGGTCAAGGTAGTCATAAATCACGATTGATTTTGTCGCGATATACCCAGATTAGTATAATTAGACGGGCAAACAAACATGTAAATGGCAAATCATCACACCCAATTTACATTATAGTATCATGCAGAATTTATTTAATTTCGAGCTAAGGATTTACAACATCCTTAAATGTGTATATGTAAATAGTAGTCACGGTCATAAACCTTCACGTTATTTCAAGTAATAATATCCTATTTTTATTCACAATATACCTAATACCGGATGTAAAATAATATAAATACGTATTTTTACGGTCCACGTTCCTGGACTTGCTATAACTTTGTTACACGTTTACGCTTCATTCAACGACTGCGTTTTGATTCTTCATTACCATCACCACATTATTGGCCGTTTTATAAAAGCAAACAGAATCATTGTGACAAGAATAGCAGAAGCACGGGAGTGCTACAAGATAACCGACAATGACTTCACCATTTATACGCAGTTCGTCAATAACTGCAATGAAGCGTTAACGTGTAACTAACAAAGTTATAGCAAGTCTAGGAACGTGGACCGTAAAAATACGTATTTAGATTATTTTACATCCGGTATTAAACAACAAGGTTTTTGTACTGACAAAATCGCATAGAAGCAGTCGGACCAAGCTAACTCTGCACCGACTTTGACGTGACAATATGGAATTGCCATAATAAACGATGTTATTTAAAAAAAAACGTTTATGTTGACGCTTCCACACTTTATCATTGCAATGCCAATTATTTCAAATTCGCGATATCTTAATATCTTAAAATATCGGGTTTTGTAATTCGACGAATTGCATGATGCTACTTAAGCTTTGATCATATACGAATTTGTCGACGAATATAAACTTCCAAAATCTGCCGAGCCTTACCTATTGCTAACGGAGAAAATCAAGTTTACTGAGAGTAAATGGGCTATTTTGTATTTATTCTAGGTACAGTCGCCATCAGATATATCGGAGCGGCCGAGGTGCTCAAAAATATCTAAACACGCACTTAACGCCTTGACAATAGAGGCGTGTTCAGATATTTGTGAGCGCCTTGGTCGCTCCGATATATCTGATGGCGACTGTACAACGATTTTCCTACATACATACGTCTAACTTCTGGACGTAGTCTCCTTTAATTAGGGACATCAATATTATAGGCCAATATCATTATTAAAAGAAAATGTTTGTAAACAATATATGTAATACAATACATTATATCTACTCTTTATTGCACTTCAATAAAAAACACGTACGTATACGTCAGAGATATAAAAAAAAAATTGTTTGACTGTGTAAGGTGCAAACTCATTATTGGCAATAAAACGAAGCGTTTATTTCATAACGGTTTTAATGCATAATTCCCGAAAAACCTAATTGCTTACACAATACGAACATAATCGATGATTTTGGTTTTGTCTTTCGCAACTACGATTGTGTCATAACACGTGTACGTAGGTGTAGGACCTAGTATTAAGCCTTGGTTTTAAATACCTATCTAATAATAAAATGACACTGATTGGTAATCCTATTGTTATAAACAATATAAACATATTCATATTATAAAAATAAGTTAATGAAACACTAAAATAGTTATTTACGATACAAGTGCGGAAAAGAGGAAATTCGAAACGAGTGGCGAATGAGTGGCGATAAATTAAAACACGACTGCAGGAAGTGTTTTAAATCGACACGAGTTGCGAATTACCTATTCGCACGTGTATCGTACAACGTTTTACAGTACATATGGCCCTTTAAACTTTCGACATATGCACGAAAAGTGCTCTTTTACGCACTAGTGCGAGAAAGTAGCACCATATGTACTGTAAAAACCTTTACAATGCATGTGCTCGAAAAGTGCGTTTCCTACGAAGCCATATCATGCGGAAAGTACTACTTTTCCGCACTAGTGCTTTTTGTTTTCAATATTTTTTTTACAGTACATATGGTGCTACTTTCTCGCACTAGTGCGGAAAAGAGCACTTTTCGTGCATATGTCGAAAGTTTAAAGGGCCATACGCACTGTAAAACGTTGTACGATACACGTGTCGATTTAAAACACTCCTTTTAATAATTAAACTTATTTGCCATGCTATGTTTTTTTTTTATTTACTCGCACAATGCATAGTAAAACATTTTATGATACACGTGCGTAAAGATGATTTCCGACTCGTATTCCTTTATACACTCGCTCGCACTTTCCGCACTTGTTGCATAAATAGCTATTAAAACATTTTCACTCCTTGGAAACCTTGCATTTGTGCACTGTCATGACTCACGAGAGTAGTTGCTAAAATTGATCCACGACTATCGGTATTATTACTACTAAGAACCAGGGTGCCTAGCCAAGATGCCAATCGTACATCCACAAACGCCGACGAAAATAAAAATGTATCGGAATGACAGATGCTATGAAAAGTCACGTGACTATTTCCATACATCGTTTTCTATCAACGATATAATCTCATAATAAGATTAATAAGATTTGCACTTTTTATCCGCGCGCTTAAAAGTTAGGGAAAACCTGAAAAAGGAATAGAATAGAATAGAATAGAATATTTTTTATTTTGCTTAAAAATGTGGTACAAGAGATGTTATAAAAAATATATCGTGGTCACAGACATTCCAACAGAAACAGGCATGCAAAATTTAAAGTACCTAAATATTAAAAGAAAGCATGCAACGGTACGCATTTAGAGTACTTACAACTAATATCCTAGTGCTCTTAAATCTAGCGTATTACTAAAATGTCAAAATTACAATTATATTACCAATATGTCATAACTACAATACAGATTCAATAACTAATTATATCATAAAATCACAAGTTTGATGTCTAAAGTAATCGAAATATTCTTTAACAGAGTAAAAACATTCTTGAATGAGCCAGTTCTTAAGTTTACGCTTAAATAAACTAATAGGCAGATCTTTAATGTCATCATGCAGGCGATTAAAAATGTCAATGGATTTACAGTATGCGTTAATGCTGTACAATTGTGTCTTACGGCCAGGGCCAGCGAGACGATCTGGGTACCTTGTAGGAAAGTTGCATATATCTTTAAATGTTTTGAAGAGTTCTGGGTGGGCCTTAATGAATAAACAAACTTCATATATATAGATACCTGGCACAGTTAATAAATTCAGGTTTAGGAATAGCGGCCTACAAGATGTTAAGACATCTACGTTGCAGATCGCCCTGATGCACTGTTTTTGTGCTGGAAAGGTTACAATGCAAATGAAAATGAGTATTACATAACAAGAATCCAGTGAATACACACGAGTGACAATCACATTCATTTGTTTATCTGAAAACATTTAATTCGCGGGTCATCTTCTTTAACTTAAGGTTATGTAAGAGGTCAGAGTTTGCTCAACTACTTCAGTGTTAGCTAATTTACTTATTCGCAAGGTGATCGAGTGTGGCAACGATAATATTTGTGGGGACTAGAGTCATTGTTTCAAAATATTGGCTTTTATTTTGGTGTAAGAACGCAAAAATTGTATATTCAGTTGTTTTATAGACTATAATATATCCAGCGTATTATACATATTTGCATTATTTGATTATCCTTGTATTTTTCAGTTAATAAGCATGCTATGCGAATGGTAAAGAAAAAATAACTGATCTTATTTGAAAGGACTAGGTATATAAGTAATCTAGTATAGGTTTAAAGTTGATAAAGTTTCACCCTATATATTTTATATGTAGGTATCTATTTTTCTTGAAGAAGAGCGCTTCTTGACCTACCCCAACTGTCTAATGTACAATCTATTACTGGGACTTGTTTTGTTACAATGTTTTACTAAATCATCAAATTATATTTAAATCGGAACGGAACGGAAGGTTCTGATAGGTTTGCTTGGTTTGCAATTTGATTGCCAGTATCTTGGTCCAAAATTGTTTCATTTGCGTTTTTTTCGCCGTACCAATGCGCAAACGCAGCCAACCGGGCGCGCTAAACATTGTTATGCACAAAGTTATAATTTGACCGTTACATCACCTCACTTACATCGTCCGATGCAAACCTGAGTCACGGAACTTTTTTATTGTTTTTATTGTTGGCGAATCCGAGCGCACTTTCACGGTCACGCGTACTTTCTTCGCATTGTTCGTTGACAGGTGTACTACTGGGCTCGTTAGTTTGTCATTGCGCAATTTTTAATTGATACTAAGTTTGAAAATTCAAGATGTCATTCGATTTAATAACAATTCATTCAAAAATCATTCCAGATACCTTAGAACTTTATAGCCAAATAACAAGAAATCAGTCAACGTGGCACATGCTCAGTATACTCGTAATCCCAAAACCTCCCTGGCAACGGGAATGCACTTATTAGCCACCATGTATATTTAATGAGAGTTCGACTTCATAGTGGGCCCGATCTCCTTATCGTATGGTGTTAGGTTTGATGCACACCATATAGATAAAGCATTTCGTAGGTACTACGTATTGATGATGATGAATATGACATGTAATAACTTCATATAAATCGATAAAATATTCTTAATAAATTTACTCTAAGACACAACAATTTCAAATAATTATGAGCACCTGTTGAATTCTATGCTGACGCCACAACCACAAAATAAACAATTCCTAATTTTCCTGCACACCTGCATAGTTATTTCTTGCTCATACCTATATTTAAGGTATCCGGTTACGTGCCAATATTGGCAGTGACATCATAAGGAAAAATACAAGTAACTTATAATATTTTGTTCTCTATCACTATACGAAAATAGATATGAGTGCTAAAAATAGGGTGCTCAATAGAGCGAAACAGTACTTCACACCAGGTCACCGGCTTTCGTTATACAAAGCGCAGGTTCGACCACATATGGAGTACTGTTCTCATCTCTGGTCTGGAGCACCGAAATACCAACTTCTTCCACTTGACTCCATCCAACGTCGGGCAGTTCGTATTGTTGGCGATCCCGATCTCACAGTCGGTTTGGAACCTCTTAGCCTTCGGAGGGACGTTGGCTCTCTGTGCGTGTTCTACCGTCTGTACAATGGGGAATGTTCTGAAGAACTTTTTGATCTGATGCCACCGTCACGTTTTTACCACCGCACCTCCCGCCAAAGAAACAAAGCTCATCCTCACTTTCATGACACGTGGCAAACCAAAAACAAGCGGGCAACTCGCTCGTTTTTGCCCAGAACGTGCAAGTTGTGGAATGAGCTACCTTCTGAGGTGTTTCCCTTGCGCTATGACATGGGGTTCTTCAAGAAGCAGGTATTTAGGGTTCACAAAGGTGGGCAACGCATAAGTGGCTCCTCTGGTGTTGCTTATGTCCATGGGCTGCGATGACTGCTTCCCATCAGGCGGCTCGTCTGCTTGTTTGCTTCCTATTCATAAAAAAAAGATGCGATTAAACACTTGTTAATTCTCACAAAGAGTCATTGCTCATTATCGAATGTTATGTGTGCTTATTTGCTTTGTTAGGAGATGTTCACATCGTCTCTTGTGCCGATTATTTACACTTTATGAGGCTAATAGAAACTATTAATCTGAGGGAATGGTTTGATAGACATACTCGTATGTAGGTACTTTTGTAAAAATACAAAACAAAATGTTTAAGTGATTTATAAAATATGATTTTTTAATATTTTCATCTGTTTCCTCAAATTGGATCTTCACTAATCAAAAATAATCTAATTGCATAACAAAAGTTTGAAAAATATTGCTAAGGTTGTAACATAGGCCTTCAAAACCATTTACTCTGAATTAAGTAGTTAAATATTTGATTAGCATTATTCAAGATAGTACTTTTGTATAATAGATAATAAGAAATTTCAATACTTAAAAATTTGTGACTAGATAATGTATCAAATATAGGTATGCACTATTTTTGCTCATAAGTAGGCTTTGGGTTATCATTATCAAACAATTTAGTTATATAAAAACAATTTGAAAAATAAATCTCAAGTAACCGTACATGTGACGTACAGGCAATTGCGTATAAAAGTGATACTCACATTCGCTCAAACACGGCCGATTTACCGCAACCTTTATGCAAAGTCAGCGAGAAATCGTCGCGCGCGCATTTCGTGTGTATCGGAGAAATGGCGGTAACTTTCGCATTTCTCAACGGTTGCGCAATCACTCGAATTCTAATTATATCATATCTCATAACTGACAATTTTGCCGATCTGTGATGATGTGCTGACTGCTGACATTTTGAGGGAGAAATTACTCTGGCGCAGAGTAGTTCAATTAGTTCAGTTTTTTACTTAACCCGCGATGCAAATATGTACAAAGGATTTGTGAACATAAGATACATCAGTATGCAGTAGCGGTTCTTAGATAGGTGTTATGTTTAACTCGCCAGAGGGCGCTGCTATAATCCACTGAAAACAGTGTTGGGTGACCATTTCGCGAAAATATGCTGTACTCGTATCTTAAATATCGTAATATAATAAACAAGAACAACTTTGACCGCCTTTAACTTTCAAACAGTTTTTAAATAATACAAGAACCGGACAAGTGCGAGTCGGACTCGCCCACAGAGGGTTCCGTACTTTTTACTATTTGTTGTTATAGCGGCAACAGAAATACATCATCTGTAAAAATTTCAACTGTCTAGCTATCACGGTTCATGAGATACTGCCTGATGGTGATAGAGAGACAGACGGGAAGACAGACAGACGGACAGGCGGACAGGGAGTCTTAGTAATAGGGTCCCGTTTTTACCCTTTGGGTACGGAACCCTACATAAAAAGGAGGAAAGAATTTATATGAAATATTTGCATATTACCCTCATAAAAATAGGCTAATGGATACCTTTCACTGTCAGTGTCTTTTCCACCGCGATTTGAATATTGCTGTTGACTGAGTTTAGTAATTTAGTTTCTACTTTTTCTCAGATTAACTATTTGAACCTAAACAGTGATCATTTTTATTTTTATTCTTACCATTTTTCATTTAACGGTAGCCGGTAGAGGGTACGTATAATACATGTATTTTGGAATTTTAAAGGCCACTTGTAGGTATCGATTTCTGACTCTTAAATTAATCAAAATCCAATTAAAATCAATTACCATTGTCTTGAACTTGCTAACAATTTCCTTGTATCAGGGGAAGTTAAAGCCGATAAAATAATACGGTTCCAATCTAATGCCTACTAGTAAATCATACTGTGATAATTAACTTCCAAACTTACAGTGCCAATCAATCGAATAAAAGCATAATCGACATTTGAAAAACCTTATTAAACCCACTAATAAATCTTGCCTCTACTCATATCGTTTAATGATAACCCTCAACGTACTTAATATCACCAGTAATGGACTTATGTGCTTTCAAAATTTCATTTTAAGCATCGAAAGAAAGTTCACAGGCCGGCTGATTAATTTTGTTGCAGTTGCACTTTCGGATTAGTTGAAAGTGATACCTACTGCTTGGAATATTATTTTAAAAATAAGTTTTTAGGCCAATGGTCCAAGCTAATAGTAAGATATTTTCTTTAACACGCCTTGTATTGAAAGTAATTCACCATAAATAATAAATTAAAAGAATCTTAACTTAAAAAGATCCGGAACCACTAAATAAGTTTCAGAGCAAATTCTCATCAAGAACAAAATAAGGTAAAAAGTTTTATCATTTAGGCTTTTTTGTCATCCGGTACATAAATACACATCAAAACATACTCGATAACTATCGCTTTGCAGAAACGAGAGTCACCCACACATGCCCACTAATTATACGTTTATTACGTTTGTGTAGCAATGTGTGTGTTTGCGCGCGTTTCTCCAATCCGACTGGATGGCCTGGTGGTTTAAGGTTTCATATTTTATGGTCAAAAGTATTATATTACACATGAATATGCACTATTAAATTGTTACGTCTAACTCAGATTATGCAAAAAAAAACAGGACACGTGCGAGTCGGACTCACCCACCGTGGGTTCCGTACTTTTTAATATTTGTTGTTAGAGCGGCAACAGAAATACATCATCTGTGAAAATTTCAACTGTCAAGCTATCACGGTTCATGAGATACAGCCTGGTCACTGACAGACAGACGGAAAGACGGACATACAGACGGACATTGGAATCTTAGTAATAGGGTCCCGTTTTTACCCTTTGGGTAGGGAACTTGAAAAAGGTTGTGATAATATAAATATTTTACCGGAAAACGAAGTACCAACAAGAGTTTTATCAATTATCATATATTATATATCCCTATATTTTTTAGGGTTTCGTACCTAAAAAGAAAAAAACGGAACCCTTATAGGATCATTTTGTTGTCCGTACGTCAGCAAGACCCTTTATCTCGGGAACGCGTGGAGGTATCGAGTTGAAATTAAAACCATATATTCCTTGAAGCTGCATGTGAAAAAATTAAACTTCTAACATAAATAAAGGTACGGGCGTTTATGTCGCAAAAAACGTAGATTTTGGCACCCTCAACGGAATCTAAATTCATAGGGTACTTCCCGTTTACCTAGAACTACGAAATTTGGCAAGTAATATCTTCTTACATTACAAATACAGGGAAAAATCTCAACATCTCTAAATAATTCTAAATTTGTAAAAAAAACATAAGTTAAATTTGTACAGAACCCGCGGTGGGTGAGTCCGACTGGCACTTGTCCGGGTTTTTTATTTAAAGCTACTTAAGACAATTTGTATTACATCTACTTTTACAATTATATTTTGTCCATTGCTGATCATTTATCAACAAATAAAACGAACATTGGAGTTGCGACTTTGTATTTAGATTAAAGGTATTTTCAACGCAGCTTTTCTCCTAAATCGAATATATTCCTAAACATCATTCCAAGTATCCGTAAGGCGTAAATATAAATAAATAAATCTGGCAACAACATGATAACATTATTATGATTAAAGTCTCCGTCCGTTTTTCGTTTAGTGTAATAGAGATACATAGATTGATATGCTTTTTAAATCGGAATGTGCTCCGTTTCAAATATAAAATAGAATAATTACTACCAGTGTTGGCCGAACGCTAATGCCATTAACCATTAAAAATTAACAATTAAAAAGGTTAATGGCCATTAACCATTAGCCATTTAATTCGGATTAAAGTTAATTCGGATTAAAGTTAATTCGGATTAAATTTTTGAGACGTTAATGGCCATTGAAGTTAATTCGGATTAACTTTAATTCGGATTAACTTCAATGGCCATTAAAGTTTCAAAAAATTTATTAGAATTACTCTCAATTGCATCAACGTCTAATAAAATTACATTCGTGATATTTTAAAATGAGACAGCAAAATGACCCTGACTGAACCCTGGCAGTAGTAGCAGTACCTACCTACTACCTAGTAGAATTCTGGTTTGGTGCAACACAGACATACGCGGTTTTGGTCATTTAAATCGTCTTGATGAGCACTTCGGAGAGCCGTACCCACGATAGAGCTGATGCTGAACCCTGGCAGTACCTAATGGATCTAAGGTTTGGTGCAACATAGGCACACGCTGTTTTAGTCATCCGACTCGTCTTGATGAGCACTTCGGAGAGCCATACCCATGATAGAGCTGATGCTGAACCCTGGCAGTACCTAATGGATCTAAGGTTTGGTGCAACATAGGCACACGCTGTTTTAGTCACCCGACTCGTCTTGATGAGCACTTAGGAGAGCAGTACCCATAATGGAGGTGATGCTGAACCCTGGCAGTACCTAGCGGAACTAAGGTTTGGTGCAACATAGGCACACGCTGTTTTAGTCATCCGACTCGTCTTGATGAGCACTTAGGAGAGCAGTACCCATGATAGAGCTGATGCTGAACCCTGGCACTACCTAGTGGATCTAAGGTTTGGTGCAACATAGGCACACGCTGTTTTAGTCACCCGACTCGTCTTGATGAGCACTTAGGAGAGCGGTACCCATGATAGAGCTGATGCTGAACCCTAGCAGTACCTAGTGGATCTAAGGTTTGGTGCAACATAGGCACACGCTGTTTTAGTCACCCGACTCGTCTTGATGAGCACTTAGGAGAGCAGTACCCATAATGGAGCTGATGCTGAACCCTGGCAGTACCTAGTGGATCTAAGGTTTGGTGCAACATAGGCACACGCTGTTTTAGTCACCCGACTCGTCTTGATGAGCACTTAGGAGAGCAGTACCCATGATAGAGCTGATGCTGAACCCTGGCAGTACCTAGTGGATCTAAGGTTTGGTGCAACATAGGCACACGCTGTTTTAGTCACCCGACTCGTCTTGATGAGCACTTAGGAGAGCGGTACCCATGATAGAGCTGATGCTGAACCCTGGCAGTACCTAGTGGATCTAAGGTTTGGTGCAACATAGGCACACGCTGTTTTAGTCACCCGACTCGTCTTGATGAGCACTTAGGAGAGCTGTACCCATGATAGAGCTGATGCTGAACCCTGGCACTACCTAGTGGATCTAAGGTTTGGTGCAACATAGGCACACGCTGTTTTAGTCATCCGACTCGTCTTGATGAGCACTTAGGAGAGCAGTACCCATGATAGAGCTGATGCTGAACCCTGGCAGTACCTAGTGGATCTAAGGTTTGGTGCAACATAGGCACACGCTGTTTTAGTCACCCGACTCGTCTTGATGAGCACTTAGGAGAGCGGTACCCATGATAGAGCTGATGCTGAACCCTGGCAGTACCTAGTGGATCTAAGGTTTGGTGCAACATAGGCACGCGCTGTTTCGGTCATCTGACTCGTCTTGATGAGCACTTAGGAGAGCGGTACCCATGATAGAGCTGATGCTGCACCCTGGCAGTACCTAGTGGATCTAAGGTTTGGGGCAACATAGGCACGCGCTGTTTAGGTCATCCGACTCGTCTTGATGAGCACTTAGAAGAGCAGTACCCATGATAGAGCTGATGCTGAACCCTGGCAGTACCTAGTGGGTCTAAGGTTTGGTGCAACATAGGCACACGCTGTTTTAGTCATCCGACTTGTCTTGATGAGCACTTAGGAGAGCAGTACCCATGATAGAGCTGATGCTGAACCCTGGCAGTACCTAGTGGATCTAAGGTTTGGTGCAACATAGGCACACGCTGTTTTAGTCACCCGACTCGTCTTGATGAGCACTTAGTAGAGCGGTACCCATGATAGAGCTGATGCTGAACCCTGGCAGTACCTAGTGGATCTAAGGTTTGGTGCAACATAGGCACGCGCTGTTTAGGTCGTCCGACTCGTCTTGATGAGCACTTAGGAGAGCAGTACCCATGATAGAGCTGATGCTGCACCCTGGCAGTACCTAGTGGATCTAAGGTTTGGTGCAACATAGGCACGCGCTGTTTTGGTCATCTGACTCGTCTTGATGAGCACTTAGGAGAGCGGTACCCACGATAGAGCTGATGCTGAACCCTGGCAGTACCTAGTGGATCTAAGGTTTGGTGCAACATAGGCACGCGCTGTTTTGGTCATCTGACTCGTCTTGATGAGCACTTAGTAGAGCGGTACCCATGATAGAGCTGATGCTGAACCCTGGCAGTACATAGTGGAAGTAAGGTTTGGTGCAACATAGGCACGCGCTGTTTTGGTCATCCGACTCGTCTTGAGGAGCACTTAGAAGAGCAGTAACCATGATAGAGCTGATGCTGAACCCTGGCACTACCTAGTGGATCTAAGGTTTGGTGCAACATAGGCACACGCTGTTTTAGTCACCCGACTCGTCTTGATGAGCACTTAGGAGAGCAGTACCCATAATAGAGCTGATGCTGAACCCTGGCAGTACCTAGCGGAACTAAGGATTAGTGCAACATAGGCACACGCTGTTTTAGTCATCCGACTCGTCTTGATGAGCACTTAGAAGAGCAGTACCCATGATAGAGCTGATGCTGAACCCTGGCAGTACCTAGTGGGTCTAAGGTTTGGTGCAACATAGGCACACGCTGTTTTAGTCATCCGACTCGTCTTGATGAGCACTTAGGAGAGCAGTACCCATGATAGAGCTGATGCTGAACCCTGGCAGTACCTAGTGGATCTAAGGTTTGGTGCAACATAGGCACACGCTGTTTTAGTCACCCGACTCGTCTTGATGAGCACTTAGTAGAGCAGTACCCATGATAGAGCTGATGCTGAACCCTGGCAGTACCTAGTGGATCTAGGGTTTGGTGCAACATAGGCACACGCTGTTTTAGTCATCCGACTCGTCTTGATGAGCACTTAGGAGTGCAGTACCCATGATAGAGCTGATGCTGAACCCTGGCAGTACCTAGTGGATCCAGGGTTTGGTGCAACATAGGCACACGCTGTTTTAGTCATCCGACTCGTCTTGATGAGCACTTAGGAGAGCAGTACCCATGATAGAGCTGATGCTGAACCCTGGCAGTACCTAGTGGATCTAAGGTTTGGTACAACATAGGCACACGCTGTTTTAGTCATCCGACTCGTCTTGATGAGCACTTAGGAGTGCAGTACCCATGATAGAGCTGATGCTGAACCCTGGCAGTACCTAGTGGATCCAGGGTTTGGTGCAACATAGGCACACGCTGTTTTAGTCATCCGACTCGTCTTGATGAGCACTTAGTAGAGCAGTACCCATGATAGAGCTGATGCTGAACCCTGGCAGTACCTAGTGGATCTAGGGTTTGGTGCAACATAGGCACACGCTGTTTTAGTCATCCGACTCGTCTTGATGAGCACTTAGGAGTGCAGTACCCATGATAGAGCTGATGCTGAACCCTGGCAGTACCTAGTGGATCCAGGGTTTGGTGCAACATAGGCACACGCTGTTTTAGTCATCCGACTCGTCTTGATGAGCACTTAGGAGAGCAGTACCCATGATAGAGCTGATGCTGAACCCTGGCAGTACCTAGCGGAACTAAGGTTTGGTGCAACATAGGCACACGCTGTTTTAGTCATCCGACTCGTCTTGATGAACACTTAGGAGAGCAGTACCCATGATAGAGCTGATGCTGAACCCTGGCACTACCTAGTGGATCTAAGGTTTGGTGCAACATAGGCACACGCTGTTTTAGTCATCCGACTCGTCTTGATGAGCACTTAGGAGAGCAGTAACCATGATAGAGCTGATGCTGAACCCTGGCAGTACCTAGTGGATCTAAGGTTTGGTGCATCATAGGGACACGCTGTTTCGGTCATCTGACTCGTCTTGATGAGCACTTAGGAGAGCGGTACCCATGATAGAGCTGATGCTGCACCCTGGCAGTACCTAGTGGATCTAAGGTTTGGGGCAACATAGGCACGCGCTGTTTAGGTCATCCGACTCGTCTTGATGAGCACTTAGAAGAGCAGTACCCATGATAGAGCTGATGCTGAACCCTGGCAGTACCTAGTGGGTCTAAGGTTTGGTGCAACATAGGCACACGCTGTTTTAGTCATCCGACTCGTCTTGATGAGCACTTAGGAGAGCAGTACCCATGATAGAGCTGATGCTGAACCCTGGCAGTACCTAGTGGATCTAAGGTTTGGTGCAACATAGGCACACGCTGTTTTAGTCACCCGACTCGTCTTGATGAGCACTTAGTAGAGCGGTACCCATGATAGAGCTGATGCTGAACCCTGGCAGTACCTAGTGGATCTAAGGTTTGGTGCAACATAGGCACGCGCTGTTTAGGTCGTCCGACTCGTCTTGATGAGCACTTAGGAGAGCAGTACCCATGATAGAGCTGATGCTGCACCCTGGCAGTACCTAGTGGATCTAAGGTTTGGTGCAACATAGGCACGCGCTGTTTTGGTCATCTGACTCGTCTTGATGAGCACTTAGGAGAGCGGTACCCACGATAGAGCTGATGCTGAACCCTGGCAGTACCTAGTGGATCTAAGGTTTGGTGCAACATAGGCACGCGCTGTTTTGGTCATCTGACTCGTCTTGATGAGCACTTAGTAGAGCGGTACCCATGATAGAGCTGATGCTGAACCCTGGCAGTACATAGTGGAAGTAAGGTTTGGTGCAACATAGGCACGCGCTGTTTTGGTCATCCGACTCGTCTTGAGGAGCACTTAGAAGAGCAGTAACCATGATAGAGCTGATGCTGAACCCTGGCACTACCTAGTGGATCTAAGGTTTGGTGCAACATAGGCACACGCTGTTTTAGTCACCCGACTCGTCTTGATGAGCACTTAGGAGAGCAGTACCCATAATAGAGCTGATGCTGAACCCTGGCAGTACCTAGCGGAACTAAGGATTAGTGCAACATAGGCACACGCTGTTTTAGTCATCCGACTCGTCTTGATGAGCACTTAGAAGAGCAGTACCCATGATAGAGCTGATGCTGAACCCTGGCAGTACCTAGTGGGTCTAAGGTTTGGTGCAACATAGGCACACGCTGTTTTAGTCATCCGACTCGTCTTGATGAGCACTTAGGAGAGCAGTACCCATGATAGAGCTGATGCTGAACCCTGGCAGTACCTAGTGGATCTAAGGTTTGGTGCAACATAGGCACACGCTGTTTTAGTCACCCGACTCGTCTTGATGAGCACTTAGTAGAGCAGTACCCATGATAGAGCTGATGCTGAACCCTGGCAGTACCTAGTGGATCTAGGGTTTGGTGCAACATAGGCACACGCTGTTTTAGTCATCCGACTCGTCTTGATGAGCACTTAGGAGTGCAGTACCCATGATAGAGCTGATGCTGAACCCTGGCAGTACCTAGTGGATCCAGGGTTTGGTGCAACATAGGCACACGCTGTTTTAGTCATCCGACTCGTCTTGATGAGCACTTAGGAGAGCAGTACCCATGATAGAGCTGATGCTGAACCCTGGCAGTACCTAGTGGATCTAAGGTTTGGTACAACATAGGCACACGCTGTTTTAGTCATCCGACTCGTCTTGATGAGCACTTAGGAGTGCAGTACCCATGATAGAGCTGATGCTGAACCCTGGCAGTACCTAGTGGATCCAGGGTTTGGTGCAACATAGGCACACGCTGTTTTAGTCATCCGACTCGTCTTGATGAGCACTTAGTAGAGCAGTACCCATGATAGAGCTGATGCTGAACCCTGGCAGTACCTAGTGGATCTAGGGTTTGGTGCAACATAGGCACACGCTGTTTTAGTCATCCGACTCGTCTTGATGAGCACTTAGGAGTGCAGTACCCATGATAGAGCTGATGCTGAACCCTGGCAGTACCTAGTGGATCCAGGGTTTGGTGCAACATAGGCACACGCTGTTTTAGTCATCCGACTCGTCTTGATGAGCACTTAGGAGAGCAGTACCCATGATAGAGCTGATGCTGAACCCTGGCAGTACCTAGCGGAACTAAGGTTTGGTGCAACATAGGCACACGCTGTTTTAGTCATCCGACTCGTCTTGATGAACACTTAGGAGAGCAGTACCCATGATAGAGCTGATGCTGAACCCTGGCACTACCTAGTGGATCTAAGGTTTGGTGCAACATAGGCACACGCTGTTTTAGTCATCCGACTCGTCTTGATGAGCACTTAGGAGAGCAGTAACCATGATAGAGCTGATGCTGAACCCTGGCAGTACCTAGTGGATCTAAGGTTTGGTGCATCATAGGGACACGCTGTTTTAGTCACCCGACTCGTCTTGATAAGCACTTAGGAGAACGGTACCCATGATAGAGCTGATGCTGAACCCTGGCAGTACCTAGTGGATCTAGTGTTTGGTGCAACATAGGCACACGCTGTTTTAGTCACCCGACTCGTCTTGATGAGCACTTAGGAGAGCAGTACCCATAATGGAGCTGATGCTGAACCCTGGCAGTACCTAGCGGAACTAAGGTTTGGTGCAACGTAGGCACACGCTGTTTTAGTCATCCGACTCGTCTTGATGAGCACTTAGGAGAGCAGTACCCATGATAGAGCTGATGCTGAACCCTGGCAGTACCTAGTGGATCTAAGGTTTGGTGCATCATAGGGACACGCTGTTTTAGTCACCCGACTCGTCTTGATAAGCACTTAGGAGAACGGTACCCATGATAGAGCTGATGCTGAACCCTGGCAGTACCTAGTGGATCTAGGGTTTGGTGCAACATAGGCACACGCTGTTTTAGTCACCCGACTCGTCTTGATGAGCACTTAGGAGAGCAGTACCCATAATGGAGCTGATGCTGAACCCTGGCAGTACATAGTGGATCTAAGGTTTGGTGCAACATAGGCACGCGCTGTTTAGGTCATCCGACTCGTCTTGATGAGCACTTAGAAGAGCAGTACCCATGATAGAGCTGATGCTGAACCCTGGCAGTACCTAGTGGATCTAAGGTTTGGTGCAACATAGGCACACGCTGTTTTAGTCACCCGACTCGTCTTGATGAGCACTTAGGAGAGCGGTACCCATGATAGAGCCTTACCACCTACCTTAGATCCACTAGGTATTGCCAGGGTTCAGCATCAGCTCTATCATGGGTACTGCTCTCCTAAGTGCTCATCAAGACGAGTCGGATGACCAAAACAGCGCGTGCCTATGTTGCACCAAACCTTAGTTCCACTATGTACTGCCAGGGTTCAGCATCAGCTCCATTATGGGTACTGCTCTCCTAAGTGCTCATCAAGACGAGTCGGGTGACTAAAACAGCGTGTGCCTATGTTGCACCAAACCCTAGATCCACTAGGTACTGCCAGGGTTCAGCATCAGCTCTATCATGGGTACCGCTCTCCTAAGTGCTTATCAAGACGAGTCGGGTGACTAAAACAGCGTGTCCCTATGATGCACCAAACCTTAGATCCACTAGGTACTGCCAGGGTTCAGCATCAGCTCTATCATGGGTACTGCTCTCCTAAGTGCTCATCAAGACGAGTCGGATGACTAAAACAGCGTGTGCCTACGTTGCACCAAACCTTAGTTCCGCTAGGTACTGCCAGGGTTCAGCATCAGCTCCATTATGGGTACTGCTCTCATAAGTGCTCATCAAGACGAGTCGGATGACTAAAACAGCGTGTGCCTATGTCGCACCAAACCTTAGATCCATTAGGTACTGCCAGGGTTCAGCATCAGCTCTATCATGGGTACTGCTCTCCTAAGTGCTCATCAAGACGAGTCGGATGACTAAAACAGCGTGTGCCTATGTTGCACCAAACCTTAGATCCATTAGGTACTGCCAGGGTTCAGCATCAGCTCTATCATGGGTACTGCTCTCCTAAGTGCTCATCAAGACGAGTCGGATGACTAAAACAGCGTGTGCCTATGTTGCACCAAACCTTAGACCCACTAGGTACTGCCAGGGTTCAGCATCAGCTCTATCATGGGTACTGCTCTTCTAAGTGCTCATCAAGACGAGTCGGATGACCTAAACAGCGCGTGCCTATGTTGCACCAAACCTTAGATCCACTAGGTATTGCCAGGGTTCAGCATCAGCTCTATCATGGGTACTGCTCTCCTAAGTGCTCATCAAGACGAGTCGGATGACCAAAACAGCGCGTGCCTATGTTGCACCAAACCTTAGTTCCACTATGTACTGCCAGGGTTCAGCATCAGCTCCATTATGGGTACTGCTCTCCTAAGTGCTCATCAAGACGAGTCGGGTGACTAAAACAGCGTGTGCCTATGTTGCACCAAACCCTAGATCCACTAGGTACTGCCAGGGTTCAGCATCAGCTCTATCATGGGTACCGCTCTCCTAAGTGCTTATCAAGACGAGTCGGGTGACTAAAACAGCGTGTCCCTATGATGCACCAAACCTTAGATCCACTAGGTACTGCCAGGGTTCAGCATCAGCTACATTATGAGTACTGCTCTCATAAGTGCTCATCAAGACGAGTCGGATGACTAAAACAGCGTGTGCCTACGTTGCACCAAACCTTAGTTCCGCTAGGTACTGCCAGGGTTCAGCATCAGCTCCATTATGGGTACTGCTCTCATAAGTGCTCATCAAGACGAGTCGGATGACTAAAACAGCGTGTGCCTATGTCGCAGCAAACCTTAGATCCATTAGGTACTGCCAGGGTTCAGCATCAGCTCTATCATGGGTACTGCTCTCCTAAGTGCTCATCAAGACGAGTCGGATGACTAAAACAGCGTGTGCCTATGTTGCACCAAACCTTAGATCCATTAGGTACTGCCAGGGTTCAGCATCAGCTCTATCATGGGTACTGCTCTCCTAAGTGCTCATCAAGACGAGTCGGATGACTAAAACAGCGTGTGCCTATGTTGCACCAAACCTTAGACCCACTAGGTACTGCCAGGGTTCAACATCAGCTCTATCATGGGTACTGCTCTTCTAAGTGCTCATCAAGACGAGTCGGATGACCTAAACAGCGCGTGCCTATGTTGCACCAAACCTTAGATCCACTATGTACTGCCAGGGTTCAGCATCAGCTCCATTATGGGTACTGCTCTCCTAAGTGCTCATCAAGACGAGTCGGGTGACTAAAACAGCGTGTGCCTATGTTGCACCAAACCCTAGATCCACTAGGTACTGCCAGGGTTCAGCATCAGCTCTATCATGGGTAGCGCTCTCCTAAGTGCTTATCAAGACGAGTCGGGTGACTAAAACAGCGTGTCCCTATGATGCACCAAACCTTAGATCCACTAGGTACTGCCAGGGTTCAGCATCAGCTCTATCATGGGTACTGCTCTCCTAAGTGCTCATCAAGACGAGTCGGATGACTAAAACAGCGTGTGCCTACGTTGCACCAAACCTTAGTTCCGCTAGGTACTGCCAGGGTTCAGCATCAGCTCCATTATGGGTACTGCTCTCATAAGTGCTCATCAAGACGAGTCGGATGACTAAAACAGCGTGTGCCTATGTCGCACCAAACCTTAGATCCATTAGGTACTGCCAGGGTTCAGCATCAGCTCTATCATGGGTACTGCTCTCCTAAGTGCTCATCAAGACGAGTCGGATGACTAAAACAGCGTGTGCCTATGTTGCACCAAACCTTAGATCCATTAGGTACTGCCAGGGTTCAGCATCAGCTCTATCATGGGTATGGCTCTCCGAAGTGCTCATCAAGACGAGTCGGATGACTAAAACAGCCTGTGCCTATGTTGCACCAAACCTTAGATCCATTAGGTACTGCCAGGGTTCAGCATCAGCTACATTATGAGTACTGCTCTCCTAAGTGCTCATCAAGACGAGTCGGGTGACTAAAACAGCGTGTGCCTATATTGCACCAAACCTTAGATCCACTAGGTACTGCCAGGGTTCAGCATCAGCTCTATCATGGGTACTGCTCTCCTAAGTGCTCATCAAGACGAGTCGGATGACTAAAACAGCGTGTGCCTACGTTGCACCAAACCTTAGTTCCGCTAGGTACTGCCAGGGTTCAGCATCAGCTCCATTATGGGTACTGCTCTCATAAGTGCTCATCAAGACGAGTCGGATGACTAAAACAGCGTGTGCCTATGTTGCACCAAACCTTAGATCCATTAGGTACTGCCAGGGTTCAGCATCAGCTCTATCATGGGTACTGCTCTCCTAAGTGCTCATCAAGACGAGTCGGATGACTAAAACAGCGTGTGCCTATGTTGCACCAAACCTTAGATCCATTAGGTACTGCCAGGGTTCAGCATCAGCTCTATCATGGGTACTGCACTCCTAAGTGCTCATCAAGACGAGTCGGATGACTAAAACAGCGTGTGCCTATGTTGCACCAAACCTTAGTTCCGCTAGGTACTGCCAGGGTTCAGCATCAGCTCCATTATGGGTACTGCTCTCCTAAGTGCTCATCAAGACGAGTCAGGTGACTAAAACAGCGTGTGCCTATGTTGCACCAAACCTTAGATCCACTAGGTAGTTCCAGGGTTCAGCATCAGCTCTATCATGGGTACTGCTCTCCTAAGTGCTCATCAAGACGAATCGGATGACTAAAACAGCGTGTGCCTATGTTGCACCAAACCTTAGTTCCGCGAGGTACTGCCAGGGTTCAGCATCAGCTCCATTATGGGTACTGCTCTCCTAAGTGCTCATCAAGACGAGTCGGGTGACTAAAACAGCGTGTGCCTATGTTGCACCAAACCTTAGATCCACTAGGTACTGCCAGGGTTCAGCATCAGCTCTATCATGGGTACTGCTCTCCTAAGTGCTCATCAAGACGAGTCGGGTGACTAAAACAGCGTGTGCCTATGTTGCACCAAACCTTAGATCCACTAGGTACTGCCAGGGTTCAGCATCAGCTCTATCATGGGTACCGCTCTCCTAAGTGCTCATCAAGACGAGTCGGGTGACTAAAACAGCGTGTGCCTATATTGCACCAAACCTTAGATCCACTAGGTACTGCCAGGGTTCAGCATCAGCTCTATCATGGGTACCGCTCTCCTAAGTGCTTATCAAGACGAGTCGGGTGACTAAAACAGCGTGTCCCTATGATGCACCAAACCTTAGATCCACTAGGTACTGCCAGGGTTCAGCATCAGCTCTATCATGGGTACTGCTCTCCTAAGTGCTCATCAAGACGAGTCGGATGACTAAAACAGCGTGTGCCTACGTTGCACCAAATCTTAGTTCCGCTAGGTACTGCCAGGGTTCAGCATCAGCTCCATTATGGGTACTGCTCTCATAAGTGCTCATCAAGACGAGTCGGATGACTAAAACAGCGTGTGCCTATGTTGCACCAAACCTTAGATCCATTAGGTACTGCCAGGGTTCAGCATCAGCTCTATCATGGGTATGGCTCTCCGAAGTGCTCATCAAGACGAGTCGGATGACTAAAACAGCCTGTGCCTATGTTGCACCAAACCTTAGATCCATTAGGTACTGCCAGGGTTCAGCATCAGCTCTATCATGGGTATGGCTCTCCGAAGTGCTCATCAAGACGAGTCGGATGACTAAAACAGCCTGTGCCTATGTTGCACCAAACCTTAGATCCATTAGGTACTGCCAGGGTTCAGCATCAGCTCTATCATGGGTACGGCTCTCCGAAGTGCTCATCAAGACGATTTAAATGACCAAAACCGCGTATGTCTGTGTTGCACCAAACCAGAATTCTACTAGGTAGTAGGTAGGTACTGCTACTACTGCCAGGGTTCAGTCAGGGTCATTTTGCTCTCTCATTTTAAAATATCACGAATGTAATTTTATTAGACGTTAATCCAAATTGAGAGTAATTCGGATTAATTATTTGACTTTCATGCCCATTGAAGTTAATCCGAATTAAAGTTAATCCGAATTAACTTCAATGGCCATTAACGTCTCAAAAATTTAATCCGAATTAACTTTAATCCGAATTAACTTTAATGCAATTGGTTAATGGCGGAACTAATGGTTAATAAAATTGATCAATGGTTAATTAAAATTATCAATTACGGCCAACACTGATTACTACCGTAGCACGCGTCGCACTGAAGATATAAATATCTTGATCACCTTAAAACTGTCGAAGGCTTTTAACGAAATGTAACAAAACTGGTTCCTCAGTTACGGTTTTACTACGATCGGATTCTATAATTATAATATTTGGATGTCATATATTTGTGTATTAGTTGAAAATTAACACTTACTGTAAGATCCGGGTTGACTTGTAATTGCACCATTTTGATTGAATATCAATAAAATTTCTTACGCATAAAAAAAAACAGTACAGTATCTTTCAAATCTGAGTTTTATTTCTGTTCTAATAAGATTTTTAATCGATTATACCGGTAAGTCATTTCGCAGATATGCCAGTCAACAATGGGATGGGAAAAGTTTTGATATATAATCGTCACCAAGTTAGAAGTTTGCAACCTTTTTAATTAACTAACACAAAAGTGGGTTACGTGGACCGAAAGCGAGTCTTCAATTAGACGTTGCACCGGGCATGTGCAAAGCGATTGTGCTAAGTGTGGTCTTTGTTTCATTATCTCACGCCGTTGCGAGTGTCTTCTCACAGAACTGTCTATGATTTAGTCAGTTGCAGTCAACCTTTTCCCATAAGAAATGTGGTCATCACTAACCAACATATCTTGAACAAATTTCAACTCAAAATAAACCTATTGCCAGCGTGGTAAGGACTAGTACATTGATAGACATGATGGTGGATTCAGCTCTGTCGTTAGAAGATTACGCTAGGATGTTTTATTGAAGGCATTGTTAGTCATCAAAGATTGTTAACATCTGTTTGCATGCATAATCTGTATCATTAATGATTTCTCACTATATAATATTTCTGATGTGTCTCCGCCCACGCAATAGCCATGGAATTGACAGCAAATCCTTTGCCATTCCCACAGTGCTTATTTATTTAAGAAACTTTAGTATAATTATTGTTATTTGTGTTTCAGGTAATTTTTGCAATAACTTCAACATTCTGTGATTCCTGTCTGATTTCATCTGATGGGTTTTCAACATACTTAAGGTAACGGTAAAAGGGCCGACAACACCAAAACTTGAGGTAGAATATGACAGAATGATGCTTTAAAAATACTTTAACATTTTGTTACATAAACATTGTGTCAGCATATTTCATGTTTCGGAGGTGTCGATCAGCTTCATTTAATGAAAAAATATTTTCAACCTTACGTTAGTCGATCTTAATTACAGTATTGACAATAGTATATACGAAGTTTAAAGAAACTTATGTTTTAATGTACACTCTGCTATGCAATATGTAATGCTTACGGCAAGTTTTTCTTATAGAACAAATGAGACCATCTGCTTGCTTTTGGTAGTATATCAAAATCATATTTGACTAACATTATAATATAATTTCTTCAAAGACACTTGATATTGCGAAAAACATTTAGTAACATAGCAATTTTCCCATGCAAAGGTATTAATTCGTCTTTAGATATCACTTAATAGCACATTACAAGTATGTCATTAACGCGCATCGGTTTTGTAACGCATCTTCGATAGTTAATATTTTGCAAGGTTCGTGAGCTAACATTAGATTTTAATCACGTCGCCATCATATAAAATTCTGTAAATTATGATTTTTAAAAGGTTAGTTTACCTATTATATCACATGGAGTATTTAATTAACTCGTAATTTTACTACTTCTACCAATTTTGTTCTACTATGTTAAAAAACGCTATGGTAATATATGCAGGGGATATTAATAAGACTTCACATTTGGCTGTGAAAAGAAGGAAAACCAGTTAAGTTGTTGTCATACCAAGGACTAGCTAAAAATGCTAAAATGACGCACATACTTATGAATAAGGCATTTAGTATGCAGCTTCAAAATTTATTACCAAATTACCCATACATTTAAATGCAGTTGACATGAGATAATAATTCACGTTTACTTTAAATTGTGCAACGAGCTTCACGCCACGCACAATAAGTTAATCAAATCTTATTGGTCTTTATCTACCAATGTAGATATTTAACTACTGTATTTTACATCTTAAATTACTCATATTAAAGTTTTTAAAGGTCGTGTGACTAAAATTCATATACTTGTGTTCATTAGAATTTTTTTTAGGATTAACAAGTTCTTTACGCCTACTTAAAGGTACATGTCAAGTATTTTAAAATGCTGGCTAAAGAAATCTACACAGTACATTACTCACTTAGTGGACTAGCTAACAGGCTGAGCCAAATTAGGCAAGGCCTGCGCATAACCACTTGCATAGATCCGTTGTACGGTTACAGCAACTTTGACGGTTAGGTTTGAAATGAAAAAAATAATTAGATTTATAAAACAACGAAATACTTATTTAACGCGAGTGGGTTTTAAATATACTGGTTAATGATTAGTAACTATAAAAAATATATTTAAATAGTCATGCTGAACAACTTTTCCCTTGAAAATAAAACCCCTGTCCCCAATACCTGGAATAGTTTTGATACGATCGCTCACGCGCGGTTATTAGCGCATACCGTACGAGAATAGGGTAGTTGACAATTTTTTTAATGGTATCAGGCGATCAGGTTTGTTTTGAGGATCATATGTCTGTATGGGACCCATTGTCTTAAAGCAATACAAAAGTCACAAATGATGGTCAAAGTCTGGCATCGCCACTTTACTAAGCAAAAACGCTATAACTCAAATGGCAACACACCGTGACGTCACTGTGTCACTTTGCTTAGAAGCCATTCCGATGTATAGAAAACAAGGAAATTGCGATTGCGATTGCGAGGAAATTGTGAAATGTTGCTATACAATATTTTTCTAAATAAAATGTAAGGAATCGAATGCTACCGTTATTTTTTTCCTATTTGAAAGTTTAAAAAAAGACGTAACGTCGGGATGTATTATAAATTCAATATACGCGATATAATCCGTTTTCATAGTTTTATTTCATGAGTAACTATTGCGGTTACCGAAGACAATATAAAAAAAAGTTTTTTTCGAAACTTCGAGGTCTTGTATTTTTTTATTATTCCCATATATTTTATAATTTTTCAATTTATTGTAATAAATTTAGTTATAAAATTAAATATGTGTCAACTACCCTATTATACATTATTATAATAAAGATAGAATTTAAAATTCGTCTCTGTTGACCGATGAAGTCATCATAACTGCACATCATTATTGTCAAGGAAAATGTTGCAATTAACGCGTTTATGACTATTAACATCATCGTAGTAGGTTTAGTCTTAAATCATCGATGATCAATGAATGGCGTAATTACCTTGAAAAATAAAAAATCATTAATTACTATTCGCTAAAACAGTATTGTCTTCGGTTTGATACGTTTGATTTAGTGCTTACCCAAAATATAATTGTTACACTCTCTAAAAGTACCTATAAGGTAAATGCGGCCAATTCCGTCACACGGAAAATTCCGTCAACAAGCGTGTTTTTTCTAAAACGTACACATTTGGTAATTTCCTAGACAAAGCAGCGATTGCAGTAAACTAAAAGCAATCGCTGCTTTGCCTTAATGTGTTGTATGTTGCATAAAGGTTAAAAGGTTAAACAATACATTTAATTTCCAAACATGTAAACATACTCCAACACCAAAGTAATAAAAAACCGTTCTTAATAGAAGAGGAAAAAAAATATTATACGACAGATATTTCATCATATCATATTGTTCTATAAACATGTACAAGTATTAATCGTTTTTTAGGGTTCCGTACCCAAAGGGTAAAAACGGTACCCTATTACTAAGACTCCGCTGTCCGTCTGTCTGTCACCAGGCTGTATCTCATGAACCGTGATAGTTAGACAGTTGAAATTTTCACAGATGATGTATTTCTGTTGCCGCTATAACAACAAATACTAAAAACAGAATAATAGAAATATTTAAATGGGGCTCCCATACAACAAACGTGATTTTTTTGCTGTTTTTTTCCGTAATGGTACGGAACCCTTCGTGCGCGAGTCCGACTCGCACTTGGCCGGTTTTCTTATGTCTTTACATAATTATATATATATATATACCGTTTCCTCATTGAAATAATGAAAAGTAAAACAGTTCGATGGTAGAATATAGGGTTTGTTTCATCGGATAAACCATAAATATAATATAGTTATATGTAGATATAATATATAATATATTATTATTATGTGGAGCATTTAAACTGCCAGCACCAGTTATAACTACGTAATCTGCTTTAGCTCAGCACTATGCCGCACCAATATAATATATGGGGTATTTTCTATTAAAAGGGACCTTATTGTCGATGGTACTTACGCGTCGCGCAGCATTATATTTATATATATCGGAGCATCGTTTATAATGGCGTAAGCGCCATCGACAATAAGGTCCCTTTTTATAGAAAATACCACATATAATAACCACCGTAGGTATCAAAAAGTTAAAAACGAATTTAAAGCGCACCCTATACGTGATGAAATTATTATAAATTAGGCACCGGAATCTCTATGGAATATGCAATATTAAATTTATTCCGTGACCATAGAGCTTCCTGTGCTTTATTTCTGATAATTTCAGCCCGTGTGGGATGCCCCTAATTATGTTCGTTAATCTCAAAAGTCATACAATGGAATGGGGTTTCAAATGCAGGTGCAGCGGATATGTTTAGCTTGTCAGTGATGCTTACTACTGACAAAAAGTTATTAAATGAAAAGAGTTGCCAAGTCTGAGAAAAAAATGTGCTTCGATTTCGTCAACTGATTTAGATGATATACCGCTCCAAAAGGTGACATTCGGATATGAACTGCAGCTGCATTACTGTTGCGAACTTACTGCGGCAATTGCGGTTGTCAAATATACACGTTTGACAATTCAGTTATATACTTACAACAAAATATATGGCGGCTCTCAAACTCGGGGCAAGATTTTTTCTTAAGGCCGTTCCCTGAGCCAGAAAACGAAACATCTCCTTATGTGACCATATTTTTCTAAGAGACGTTGATATTCGTAGACGTGGAAAAAATATGTGTAGTTCTTGACTATATTATCTTTAATAACATAGCTTCCGATACAAGTATTATGACACTTCGCTCGATACAATTAATTCCCAAAGTAACTTCTAACTCGGACTTACCAACCGACCGGTCTGGCCAAGTGGGTAGTGACCCTGCCTGTGAAGCCGATGGTCCTGGGTTCGAATCCCGGTAAGGGCATTTATTTGTGTGATGAGCACAGATATTTGCTCCTGAGTCATGGGTGTTTTCTATGTATTTAAGTATTTATATATTATATATATCGTTGTCTGAGTACCCATAACACAAGCCTCCTTGGGCTTACCGTGGGACTTAGTCAATCTGTGTAAGAATGTCCTATAATATTTATTTATTTATTTATTTATTTATTTTAATCAAACTTTACTCGGTTATTTATTATGTGACACCATAAACAAAAAAAGAAGAAAAAACAATCTTAACTTAAATAGTAATTTGACAGCTTTCGAATTTCGATATTGTAAGGCAACGTTTTTAGAATATATAAAGATCGACAAAATTCGATCAAAATTGACACTTGGCGCGCATGATCTTTCCCGTTCTTTCTTGCGAAATGTGACAGTGATAGCGGCAAACCGATGGAACGGCCTTAAACTTTACAGCTCTTCAATAACTCTGTGCCACTGACTTGATATACACCCTCCCTCCCTCCCCTCATTCTTCCCTCTTAACGCTTGCCACATCGTATTTAAGTGTCAATTGGCATTAAAAGCTTATTACCAGCAAGTGTTAATTCCATGTATCTTTTATCAGAATGCTCATAGGAATCGATCATCACTTTAGGTAATACTGCTTGAGTCACAAGTAGGTACATAAATCGGTTACTCTGTTGAGTAGTTTACGATGATACCAAGGCCTTAAATAAGATGTACAGATAATATTTATTGATGTATGGATCTTTATGCACATTTGCATTCAATATTTTAATAGTTATTTGTTATACAAGGGTGCAAAGTTGTATTTTACCCGCGAGTGTTTCAACACAAGAGAAGTAAAATAAATTTGCACCCGTGTGTAACACAAAACTTTTCCCCTCACTATAGCGAGGAAAGTGCAACATCCACAGGCGTTAGATCATTTTCATCACTGGAATCACTCATTTTTTTACGATAATACGATATTATAACAGAAAACTCTGGAAGTTGTGTATTTTTACGTGTCGGAGTCGGTGAGAAATTTTTTGTTGACAATGTTGACATTTCTGACGATGCGTTTCGAAATTGCATCGACTCAACTTGTGCGTTCAGAATTACATGCAACATCATTTGAAAAAAAAAAAACAAATGTTTCTTATGGAATTTATGGTTTATTACTTGAAATCATTAAATAAAGCTAAATTTGGTGTTTTTTATTAAATTCTCAAACCATTTATTTATGATAATTAATATCGAACGAACCATTATTATGAGCGTTTTACGTTTTGTTATCTGTCAAAAGTACTTAAACACGCTCCATCCAAGGTCAAATTACTTTCCCCACTAGTGGATAAAATGCGTTTTTCCCCGCTTGTTTTAAAGGATAAAAGACGGCTTTCCGAGCTAGTGAGGGGAAAAGTTAATGCTAAGCGAATTGTCAAAAATATCCTATATTTTACGGATAATCTATGTGCTGCAAGTAGTTAAGTACGCGCATATTATTAACTAGTGCAACGTAAGACAATAAACTATTAATATTAATCAATGTTTCCCTATCCGTCAGGTAACGGTTGCCGTTCCTTCCGATAAGTGCATCTATGTGTATACGCGACAAGAAAAAAGTCCACTAGTGAGATAACTCGCTTCCTGGCTCTGAGAAAGCGGTAGAGTGCGGTGAGACAAAGGCGAATGCGACAATTTTATACTTAACTCACGTAACTTATTCACGGTTATTCTGTAACAAGAAATTCCATGCTTTTACTTGGTAAATCTCGGTAACAGTATCAATGGTATACTTGTACATTAAAAAGATATCTGCACGTTTATACCAAAAATAGGGTCCAAAGAACAGTACTATTCCATGAAGGACCAGTCATTGGGTAGTTTACCATAGATAAATTCGCGATTGTAAATGGGCGTTTTGTAAAATAAATATTGAAAACCTGAATCTCAACAGATCCTGGTGTTTTGTGTTCTTTCAACTCAGAATCACTAGAATCTTCAATCCTGATGATTAAAAAAATGTCTCAATTTTTTTAATGAAAATTCTACATTCCACTACGTCACGTACATACAAATGAAAAAAAAACTCACTAAAACGTGACGTAGTGGAATGGTCATTTTGGGACATCTTTTCTTAATGGTAGGATGGAGAATGCTATCGATTCTGAGTAGAATGAGCCCAAGAATGTCCAGATTTGTAAGAATCAGGTTTTCAATATTTATTTTAGAAAACGCCCAAATGCAAATAAGTACGATTTATAAAGCATAAGTAGCGGAAAACGAACCAGTGAAAATTAATTTACTATAATGGAGCACTTAATGGCCCTGTTCCAGCCGATTATTCAAACTGATTGAAGCTGATTTGAACGTGAAATGCAGATTAGTTTTAATTAATTTAATTATGTATTAATAAGCCATTAAGTTGGGCAAAATGTATAGTTGTATACATGTGAATCAAGTTATTAAGAGGTTGTGTCTTCACAAATTGACGTAACACATTAAGAGTCCCCGGAAAGCTCGGCCGAATTTCACCTTCCCATATACAAACGGAGTTTAGTTATCATTTTAAAACTACGTGTTGGATTGTAACGAAACTTTGCATATACAATGACATGAGGTATATATAGGTATAGGTCTGTAATTAGTTTATTTAGCTCCAGTTTATAAAACAAACGAAATAGAGCAAAAACAAGTTTTGTATGAAAAACTTAAATTCGTTTTTTTTACTATGATATCTGAAGCTACATAAACTAATTACAGACCCAGATATCGCTTATTGTAAGTACAAAGTTTAAGAGTTTAAAATGAGAGCGTAACTACATTTGTATGGAGAACCGAGCTTGCCGGGGACTGTCAAGGTGACACCACAGACTATAATGCTGCAACGACAGCAATATAGTTCTCGCTGTAATGCAACTTTTAAGACAAAAGTGAGACGCCTTTTCATACAAACGTAGTCCTCATTTTCCCTGTCTGGATATTAACTTTATTGAAAATATTTTAACACAATTTGTTGTATATCAACCACAGCTATGCCCTACGTTTTTTTTTTTTCGAATTTTTAATTATTATAAGTTAGGAGCATTTACAAATTTGTATAAAATCTGTTTTTCGTTACTAATTTTTACAATAATCAAAAAATCTAAAAAAGTTAAACGTGTAGGGGCTATGGTTAATATACCTACATCAAATAATGTAAAAATATTTTCCATAATGTTAATATCCAGAGAGGAAAATATGGACTACGCTTGTATGGAGACGCGGCCGTCTCCTTTCGTCTTAAGTAAAATAGATAACATATTTCTTACAACAACTGACACATATACAAACTTTTAACCCTCTCAACGCTTAAGGTTCCATTTTTCGAATTTCAATTCAATTTTGGAATCTTTCGCTTGCTCGGGTATCAATATTAGCACGAGAGGGTAAACAACAATTTTGCCCACTTGTAAAACAAATAACTACCTATATATTTCTCTATCAAGTTCCCTGAAATTGCTACAATAATAATATTTTCACCATTCAGTTTCTGACGTTTCCTTCTGCAATAAATTAACTAAGATAAATATAACGAGCCTTCAGAATTTACATGACAAACGCTACCTGCTCGTCGCCCACGCTGGTCTTAGCAATTACTACCACAATTTATTTACTACAGATCACTTACTCGTACCTGCAGAACAAACCATGAAAAACCCACCAAGTGCGAGTCGGACTCGCCTACCGAGGGTTCCGTATTTTTTAGTATTCGTTGTTATAGCGGCAACAGAAATACATCATCTGTGAAAATTTCAACTGTCTAGCTATCACGGTTCACGAGTTACTGCCTGGTGACAGACAGACAAACAGACAGCGAAGTCGTAGTAATAGGGTCCCGTTTTTCCCTTTGGGCACGGAACCCTAAAAAGCAACTCGTGGTTACTGCTGCACATAGACTACACACCTTCATTGTTTATATAGCACTAGCGACCCGCCGGCTTCGCACGGGTAGTTCAACTAATTTACACAAAACCTCTACAAATTATACATATAAACCTTCCTCTTGAATCACTCTATCTATTAACAAAAACTGCAACAAAATCCGTTGCGTAGTTTTAAAGATCTAAGCATACATAGGGACAGACGGACGGACAGACAGCGGAAAGCGACTTTGTTTTATACTATGTAATCGCACTGTGCCATGCCCCATAGTCGTGTAAAATAAAAATGTAACAAAAAATCAATTTTAGTGGTAAACATGAGCAGTTGCGTAATGAAATTTAGGATGCTACTGAGTGATACAGGTGATGCGATTCACGGAGCAGATAAGGCTTAGCTAGTTTTCGTAAACTGTTTCTAATGCGTAGTCTATAAATGGTTGTTAAATTACTATCACGACTTATTTAATACAATAACACAATTTACCTCGTTGACGTAACGCCGGTAGAAACGGCACTGTTGAAATGAAACAATTGTCATTTAAACTGAACCACGCAAGAATAGGCTATTGCATTGTATTGGCAACACTGGTGAAATTTTAAAACGTTATTAACACACTTATTTCTAGATTTGTGAGGTGTAATAAAACAAGGTGTGTAAATTGTCATGTCTTATTTGCACGCAGAACGCGTCTATCCTATATTGATGTGTAAAATTAGTGCCATTTTAAAATATAATTGTCGGGCATTTTTTTTCTTTAGACATACCGATTTTTATTCAACGACCAGAATTAAATCTACAGCGCAGATTTCGTCCAAGATGCAGAAGGTGCTAAGATTGTCTGATCCCAAATATACCCTTTAGTAATATAATAGTAATATTTCAGCCTATATACGTCCCATTGCTGGGCACAGGCCTCCTCTCATGCGCGAGAGGGTTGGGGACTTCACATACACCTTTGAATTTCTTCGCCGATGTATGCAGTTCCTCACGATGTTTTCTTTCACCGAAAAGCTAGTGGTAAATATCAAAATGATATTCCGTACATAAGTTCCGAAAAACTCATTAGTACAAGCCAGGATTTGAACCCGCCACCTCCGAATTGAAAGTCGGACGTCAGACCCACTCGGCAACCACGGCATTACCCAAACAAACAGATTAAACAGACAGAGTTATTTAAACAGATTTTACTACACAAATATGAAAACATAACCTAGTTACTTACTTTCTTGCCTATTTTCGGTTGCTAAATAAGTAAATAAAGTTTTATATAATAGTTACTAAACGTGGACCTTATCTCAACGAGATAGGATCTACGCATGGACAGTTGATACCGTCTCGCATGATAGATTTAAGATACCTACGTATAAGTATGTTCCTAATGCTATACCTAACTACTTAACTGCTTACTTAATTTTAGTGTACCTATTTAGTTTAAGATTATTTTAGAGCGCACCGCCAACAAACTGTTTCACAGTTTGGCGAACATTAGATTAAGGTACTTATAATGTTATAATTTTTGTTAAATTTTCAATAAAAAAAAAAAAAAAAAAAAAAAAAATACCCTTTTCACATCAACTATTTGAAAAAGGGCTTTTTCTTCCGCGCTAGGAGGGATCAAAGTGGCACTTTTCTGTTCTAGGACATGTTTTTTTTCGTTTTTGCATACAATTTTCTTAGGTTAAATAATATTTTGGAACATAACAGTTTCGTCATAGGTGATGTGAAAAACAGTATGTGTCACATGGTAGCAAAATTATTTCCACCTTGGGCGTTAACACTTGAATCCCTCACTACGCTCAGGATTCTATTTTAGAATCCCTCGCTACGCTCAGTATTCAATTATAGAATCCTTCGCTTCGTTCAAGATTCAATGTACGCCCTCGCCGTAAATATGTAATTTTGCTCCCTTGTGACACAATGTACTATTACGTTACCCAAAAAAAAAATCACTTTATTTCAAAGATAGCTGAGACGCAAAGATGCGTAGAATGCGTACACGGTGTAAAGAAAACTAGTGCCATTAGTAGTGTTGACAGGTTCCGATTTATTTATATCTATGGTGTCTGATTCGGCGTTAATTAGGGACGAGGGAGAACTACTACACAAGTACACAGTTATCTAATTACGAATATAATTTATATATTTTCTAAACTACTCTGACTAAATACTACGCAAAGTAAGACTGACCTAAATAAATCCTTACAGTAAATGATAACCTTTCATAATGTTCTTTATATCAAAGACAAAGTAACCGGTTAACTTTTAATGCGGTCCCATTAATCAAACTATCTGATCTATATTTACACAAGGCCGGCGTCCTAAATGGTTAAAGTGGGGCGGGTAGTAGTAGAAGGTTGGAAACGTAGATATTGTCAGATGTGAATAAAGATGCACTTGACACTATTGGGTGCGGTAAAAAGTCTGCGTAAAGAACTTGCTATTAACTAATAAGTTTAGGCGGCATTTACATTGGATGCGCAATCGCACGCCGCTCCGCTCCGGCGTTCAAGCGAGACATTGCCATTATAAGTTACATGCTGTCTCGCTTACATACTATCCAGTGTGGTATCCGCGTAACGTATTACCCTGACTTAATAATGAATTTTGAGACGTGAATATGGATATTGTTCAAAATGTTTTTTGACCGGAGGGTCTTCGATTTGACTGGTTAAAGTCATAGGTGACGTAGCTAGTCCGCTTTTCTTAATTAATCGCTGTGAGTCAAAATAAAGGTCTTAAATTAAATTCAGAATCTATGATCGTATAAAATTACCCAGAAATAGTGAGCAACCATATGCTGGGAGGCAAGTTGACCGATGTCAATACTATTAATCACATACATGATACATTATATGATAATGAATGAAGTTTAGTTCTATTTAATTTAATTATTGAACAATTTTCAATAATAATAATGTTATGAAATTTGAATATGAGGTCGAAATAAACGGATATCTTTATATTTAATTGGTTCGAATTAGTAGACGGAAGAAATTTAAATGCTTTCTTCGACAAATTAAATTTTCTTACAAACTATTCGGCAATACTTGGTCAGACTGAATTAATTTCCGTATAATCACTGAAGCGCAGCGCTGAATATCGCTTATCATACATAATTCATACAAATCGTGGCTGCGACAGGTTAGATTATCTTTGCATGTAAATATGCTACCGACTGTACCATGTCCGATTATCCGCAAAAACATTTAGCCATATCCGATAGTATAAAAGTATAAAGCGTCTAAATATTTTATCTTTATTTTATTAAGTTTACTGGACTATTATATAGCTATATTGCCGCACTAAACGCTATTATAATAAAATGTTATCCTTTTTAATTAATTCAATACAATAGCTACTTAAACTTTAATAACACATGCGAAAAATAAACCGTACAAAAGAATACCCGGAAAGCAAGTTTTTCAACACGATGTCATTAATCAAAAATAACTATTGATGCAAACAAGTGCTTAGACGAGCGCGGTAGCGATTGAACTCTGTCCTTTACCTCATCTAGCTAGTTACGTATACTTGTTTTCTTATTCCAAAAGATCTTATATATAATTTTTACTCGTACACCCAAGCGCCATTTTAGATTTTGACACTAGGGTTACCATTTATCACGTTTTGACCCCACCAACTACTTATATAGGTACTCAATTTGTTACTCTTTTTTTTATATCTACGGTTGGCCAAGTCACATTTTCGCTGTGAAAAAATGCAATCAATTTAATAATTTGTGAATTATTAGCAAACAGTTTTTGCTGTAAACAAAATCTGATAACCTTGAATGAACTTGACAATGTAATGTATTACCTACTTTTATAACAATACACCCAAATGACCCAAAAACAGTATGTGTTTAAGGAAACTAGCTGCTTATAATCATCAAAGGACTGGATTTATGGCTACAGATACGAATATATATATAACATCAATATAATAAATCTATATCATCTTTATATCATAGGATCTATATCATAATGGATTTACTATAGTTTTACGGATGTTTCTAGTTGACAGGTGCGTGTGTAACACCAACACCGCGTCATTGTCACGCCACGGCGGTGTGAATGTACTCTAACGAAGTACCTATTATTTAGTGCCAGTCGCTATATACGAGTATCTCTTCATTATAAGAATTATTGACATTTTAAGCCATTCATAAAACAAGAAAATTAGAGTAAAAAATCGAGTCATCCGATTTTTTACTCTAATTTTCTTGTTTCTTTGTTTGTTTGTCTGTCACTTTCGAAACTGAAACAAATCTAATGACACTTTATCCCTTTTCAGAAGCGATGATAAAGTGAGATGCAAGAATAATCATGATTACCCCCTTTATTCATTAAACTATATATGCCTCAATTATTTGATTTATGTTTTATCCCTTTCTTACAAATACATAAGTTGAAATGACAAATTAAGACAAACAATTAATAGCTATAATTGAGGCTTATAGCGCGTTTATATGCTAGTGCACCAGCTAATGCTGTTGCAAGAAATAATATAAAATGAAAAACAATAACTCCTCCTTCTTCATTAAGTATTCATGTAAAAATAAGTACGTAATACCTTATTCAACAAAATTCACAAAAATAATTGAAGATTTTAGGCTTATCTCTCGAAATGTTCCTTCTGATTCCTATAAATACAAACAGTTTATAGTGTTTATCCCTAAGTTCACGAACTGAGAGGCTTGTACGATTGCGATTCTGTCAAGCCTCAAATTTATAGCGGGAAAGGAAACCCAGCCAAGAACCGGTATGACAGGTGAACAACCTTCGGATTTAATCATCCCTACCTTATTTGTACCTAAAGTGTCGGTACGTTGTGTCAAGAGTAGCAGGTTGCTAAAAAGTTGGTGGTTTTTGCCGCCTATGGGTGAACCACAAAATTTAATCTAGTTTAATTTGGAAGCCAAGTTGAGTTTCCGAGTTCGCTTTGTGGTCAAAACATATATGTGCAAGAAGATAGGTAGAATTGTTCTCGATTAATTCTTTATTTTGTCTGAAGCCAATTATTTAAAGATTAAAAAAAATATCAGTAACTACCTATATTTTGTCAGTAACTGCCTAAGTAACTGACGATATGGATGATTTCCAGGCTTTGACTAAGTAGAATAGCTAATAAATAGTGGTTCTAGTCAGGAAAAATGTCTATAAATATTAGCTTCTCAGTGACTATAACTGTCTACTAATTCAGTATCCTTTCCTGTTTATAAATTAAAATCAAATCATAAATCAGCAAAGGACAAGTTGCTACCTCAAGTATCATTTAATCGTCCACCTTACCAAAGACCGTGAGAGGTGCACATTACTTTAAATGTGTAATATTAGTAGCGAAAGTAAGTTTCCTTTTGAGCTTCCTTGTGTTAATTGATACGTGCGCTGCTCCACGGCGTTTTACTAAGATATTTCCTTATTTTAGCGAGAATAAATATGCTTAAAACCAAGTCAACACTAATATCAAAAAGCATGCCAAATACACCTATAAATATTTAACTATAATTTTAGCGTATTGACATACAATTTATAAATTACTTATTTGTATTATTATTCCCGATTACTTTACGACCAATATAAAATTAATAAGATAATTGACATGAAACTTACTTTTACTGATAATCCTTTCGTAACAACCCTTGAAGTGTATTATTTCAGTCTATAAAATAGTTTACCAGTGAGCTTTCATTAGACATCAACGCGGTTTGTTTATCTTCATTTTGCTTCGCAACATGGTTGCGTTGTTATAACTAGATAGAGGAACTGATCAGTCGACTCAAATATAATTCTACCTCGTTTTGGTAGCAGTAATGCTGCAACAGCAACGCTGTTACAGTCATCACCCGAATGTAATCTTTAAATTCCCAGTTTTATTTAAACCTTCCTAATACACCAACTTCGTTGTAGGAAATATATATGTATTTTATACGTGATGTGTGGTCTCAATTATTATCAATATATATTCCACTAACATGTAAGAATAATTGGACTTACTTTAATTTGTGTCATCGCTTTACTTAGGAGCATTGCTGATTACTAAATTAAGTGCGAGTGGGCGTAAAGGCCACGTAGGTTGCTTCAAAGTTGTTTATCTGTGCATGATATTACTACCTTTCTCGTTCGAAAAGACGTAACCGGCGTAATTGTTACATCTACCGAGTCTCTAAGGTTTATTGAACGCTTTTATGTATATTCGTGTAAGAAGTAATTAAACAAACAAACAAATAACAATCATACAAGGTTTATACTAACGCAAATTATCCTGGGAATTCGTCTCAAACTAATCATATCTCGCTTGTGAAACAAACATGTAATACTGGGTTATTATGGCGAGTTGATTTTATATACAATACATATCATATTCAATCAGTAAATACATTATTGTACGATGTGTACCCTATTTTGTACAACATGGCAGCATTAAAATTTTACAGCTATATAATCAGCAGTTTGCACTTGAATAAACAAAGACGACTAATTAAATATAGAGTTTGTTGAGAAATAATAAAATTTAATGCGTCCCATTGCGTATAACATTTTAAATTTTAAGCTTCATACTCGAATAAGATATGATACTTATGTAAATAACAGTAGTGTTACTGGAAGTCTTCAAGCCGTCATGTTGTCGGTTACTACTTTTCGGATTTGAAGACCGGGTGCGCATTCAAATTAGCATCCATCATCTAGTGAAGCGTCATTTACATAAATGTTTGAAATGTGCCAACCTTTCATTATTTTGGTCTTTGTCATTTAGGTGTGATACTATTTACAGCCTAACTTTAATGGGGCACACTGAGTATCAGTCCGCCGGACGATATCGGCCTGTCAGTTAGAACAAAAGTTTGACAGTTCCGGTTCCGCACAACTGACAGGCCGATATCGTCCGGCGGACTGATAGTCAGGGGGTCCCTATATATATTTGTAACGAAACGAATTATTTATTTTAATAAAATAAACTATACATACCTATGTGTGAAAACATAGCAAATTGTAAAATTTCCTTGATTAGGTCAAATGGCATGGCTAGCAGGTTTGTCCACAACTAAGCTTTCGTCATATGTATGAGAGTACTCCTCAGCGTTATTCAGTGAAGTGAGACGTTTGCAAGAAGCATGTTAAATTTTGTCCTTAAAATGAAGTCATAGAAAAAATTAAGGTTAGGAGGAGAGGGGGATTAAATGCATAATTATAAGTAATTTCCTCAATTTTGTCCAACACTAGAGTGCATTCGCCTCGTACGCGTAAAAATGAATGGCATTATACAATATTAACAAGATTGCGCAACCTCACTTAAACAAAAGCATAATTATCATCTTGTTTTTGATACGTACACTTAAGACAATCGAATTAAAGTTTCATTGAGCTGGATTACGTGTTGTAATTATGTAAGTATCGTCTTCAGGGTTATTGGTTAGTAATTTGGTGTCAATGATAGGAAACAGCGATTTTTTTACCGTCTTTTGAATGAAATAAATAAATAAAACCCCTATTTTTAGATGAGCTAGGTCCATTCATACTTTACTTGATTAGATGTTTAGTAATAATTCCACCTGATACGGATTGAGAGTTGCTACCGCGGTTGTTCTCTAGTCGAATGTAGCTTAGCTTAGGAATAAGACAAGTGTAAGTACCAATGGAGTTTTCACTTTACTAAACATACAAATCAAATCTTATACTAACAGCCAAATATTCATTATTAATTTTCATAAACCGACTAGTAGGTAACATATGTTACATACAAATCGTAAAATCTCGAACAAGTTGCGCGGGATATAACCGACAAAAAGAAAAAAAATAAAAGGTTGTTCAATAAACGCTTTTTCTTACTCTTTAAGCTTAAAAAGGAGAAACTACAGGATGCGCTGAGGGTTACAGTTTTTTTCTCTTAACAAGAAACCTTCACGCCCGCTGCACCGAGAGCTAATGAAGCAATTTATAACCGCCTGTCTAATTTACATGCGTGCTGAATGCTGAATCAGACATGTTGAAATACGCCACTCAGGAGCGTACATGTTTGCAAACAAACTGAAAGATAGTGGTAGGGGGGCGTGGTAGTTGGTTGTAACGGAAATAAAAAGAGCAAAGTGAACAATAAACCTACTAGCCTCTGCCCGCGACATAGTCTATGTAAAACTAAAACTATGTCAATACCAAATTTAAGTTAAATCGATTCCGCAATTTATCCATGAAGAGGGAAGAGATAGACAGACAAGAGTTACTTTCGCATTTAAAATATTAGTGGGGTTGCCGTTGAAAACAGCGATATATCGATAGTATCGATACACTGTTTGTATCTCATACCATAAAATTGTGCAGAACGTTCCCTCGCTCGCCTACATTTAAACATACATATACACATAAAAAAACCTGTGATTGTTTTACACAATTTAACAAGACTGTGTAACAAGTGTAAAGCTTGTAAGTAGTATTTTACGTATCTATGCCTGGCTTTGTGTACTTACCAAGCATAGACTTAAATACCTTTAAATAAGGTTTACTAAATGACAGTTTGTAGACGAGTAATGTACCCCAGAGCTTGAGGCGAGGGCATTCGTGTATGTAAATTCATTGCGCAGTGCCCAGCCATCTAGGCGAGCCCCACCTTCTGTGTGGGAACGCTTTACTGCCTTAAGAAGTTTAACACTCATCTAGAGAGTGAAATTAGCATGTAACTTTCCAAGAATCCTGTTTTATACCTTCGTTTTTATAGTGCTAGCTGAAACTAAGAAACGTTTTTGAAGTTAAGAACCATCTTACCCTTTAAGAGGCCGTAGTCGATTTTGGAGGAAAAATGTAAAATTGATAGATTTAGTCGTTGAAATTATACACGTTTTGTTACGTAATATCTAAATAACAAGTATTGATTTCTATTAGCACGTCTTCTCATCTTGCCTTTTAATAATGAGGTCGGGAGCGTGCGTCACCGGTAATGCATGAAGACAAGAGACAGTATTTAAAAATTCATCAAAAAATCATGGTGGTAAATTACACAAATTGATGTATAAGAATAGTTTCAGCAAATGTTGTAGATTGTTTAAGTATCAAAATTACGTTGAAATTAAGTCGATTTTCAGAGAAATTGTCACTTGTTTTGAAGAAATTTGATTTCGTCTAACTTTCATTTACACTACTTCAAAGTCATAATAATAAAAATGTAGTCTGATAAACGTCAAGTACAGGATATGTGTAATACAAAATTACCATGTTTAGCAGTCCAAACTTTACGAAATTTACAAATAAGAGCGACAAAATCAGTGCTTTACGCGCGTTTACCTAAACGTCCATCAGAAAAGCAAACATTACTGATTTAGTGAGTCTGTTTTCAAAAAATTGATCTGATAAAAGGTAAGATAAGAAGACGTGCTAATAGAAACCAGTACTTGTTATTTCAATTAGGTAACAAAAGGTGTAAAATTTCACGGACTAAATCTATCAATTTTACATTTTAGCGACTAAAATCGACACCGGCCTCTTAACGCGAGACATCTAATTCATTTTTCAGATGTTATGGTAAAAAAAAAATCTATTTTGATGTTAATGAAAAAAAAAACTGCTTGATGGTGTTGCTACATTAGGGAGAGTCCGGGAGACTTGAACGGGTGAGAAATGTGAAATAATAATACTTTGATATTCTTTGATATAATTCACATTATTAATTAAGTACTACGTTAGTAGCACAGCCATAGATATACTTATTTATCTCACTAAGGGTTAATAACTTTTAGAAATGTATGACGAAACTGAACAATAGCGGTCTGCGTACATATAATGTTATTAACTCTCAAGCGTGTTGTGTGGATAACGGAAGAAATTAGAGCTTCTTCCAACTTCTCACAGCCATCAACTGTCACATCCGACATTTTATTCATCATGACAGACATGCCTTAACAACTTATTAGCTTCACGTGTCAAGCTATAATAGTCTCTACATCGACGTAGGTACCTTTATGATAACTTAGCCTATCCGTAAGACACGTACAGTGAAATTATTCCAGGATACATCCGTTCATGTAATACCAGATACATTTTCGTATTACATCTCACATTGTGGCTTTCTTGGTTGACAGTACAGTGAAAACTGTTGCGTAAAAGATTATGATCTCGGTTTTGGGCATTGTTGACTAGACTGGATTGTTTGTTTGACTGTGTGCTGAACTGGAACTATTATTTCTAAGAATTTTATCTTTCATTGTTAAAGTCGTTGAAGTTAGGTAAATACTTATCAATAGAACCAACCGTCACCCGTTGACCACGAACGCTGTAAATGGTTCGAAACGTCGGGATGTATTTTTCAATGTACGCGATATAATCCGTTTTCACAGTTTTATTTCATGAGTACCTATCGCGGTAACCGAAGACAATAATAGAACCAACATTTTGAAACAAATACCTGCAGGAAAAGTTACATGTATGAAATAAAGAAATCGATACACGTTAGTTGTACCAGGAGGTGAAGGAACTTGCATTGAAAAGAACATACGGAATAAACTGCGAAGTTTCTCTTCTGATAGAACCTGCACTGGCAGGTAAAATCAACAATGAATGGAGAAATGAGAGCTTTATTACAAGGTGTCGACAACCTATCACAAAATAGGTATCAATAAGCAAGTTTAAATCACATATTATCCACATAATGTAATTAATTATTATTCCATATTTCGTGTACTTAATAAACATATTAACTCTAAAGCGAGGTTTAGACTAGCAAGCACTTGCATGCAATTTACGTTACATTGCCGACTACTAAGGCAAACTGCATTCAAAATGTTTATCAGATACCGCAATGTAATGAAAATTGCATGCAAGTTCTTGCTAATCTAAACCTCGCTTTAGAATTAAAACGTCATATACGCTTATTACATCTAACGTACTCGTGGCGTTACTCACCAAAAACACAATTTTTAAGTAAGACCAGTGTTGTCATTTAACCGTTACCCTACCACCTACTACCGCATTAATCATTTTTTATGTGCACACATGATTTGAATAAACACCTCAACATATCAGACAAATTAGAACTGTCAGCGGGTGACATAGAATTGGAAATTGCGCGAACGGAGTAGTTTTGAAACTTATTTGCCAATGCCACTGTTATTATACCTAGGTGTCCTAGGTGCATGTTACGTGACTGTGTGCCAAAATTAGACTTGATTTGCATTTTGCGATGGCCATTGGCCACCCTGTTTTTGCTAATATGATAGTAAAATTATTGTCTAATAAACTTGGCAGATAGCCAATTTAAAAATTATTTATTTTTTTCTAATTCAATTATGGTCTTCCGTGCACAAAAAAGGTCCACCTTTGTTAGTAAAATACCTCCTGTAGATTTATTTTATGAATTAATGAAAATGTTTTATTATGATACAGACACCTTAACTGGTGTATATATTTTTTATAATATGTTATTTAGATGAATACTTCGGATTTATAAGGGGAAAGGTGTGTTCATGTCCAATAAATTCACCTGTTAAAGTAAAAACCTGCTTCGTAGCTATGATCCTGAGGAGCGCTTTCTCGCAAATTACTCTCTCTTTGCTCTTATCTAAATACAATCAATGACCTTTAATTATAGAAAATTGCACTTTATTGCTTTATTTGAATGTATTTTAAATTCAATCATAATGTCTATTTAAAATGTAGTCAGACGATGTTCGTGCGTTCTGCAAAAAACAAGACCGGCGGGAACGTGTTTTCGACACTTAAAATTATGTACAATATTTGCAATAACAAAAATTGTATAAACACTGATGATGACGTTATGATTTTTCACAAAAAGGCTACATGATATGAGGTCCCCATGTGAGGTAAGCACAGGCTTTCTTTTAAATATTGTGCATATACCTGGAGAAAATTGGCGTAGGTACATATAAAATTATATTAAGCAATAAATTTAATTTTTAATTGCCCTAAACAATTTCTCACTTCACAACTGGTCTGTTTACACATTCATTTCGAGCTCTGTCTAAGTCACGATCTTGTTTAGGGTAGTAACGATGCGCACTTCCGCGTCAAGTATCAAGATCGATCATCTTTCCGATTATTCGCTTTCCCAACCTTATAGCTTTCGGTCGCGCTGCTTTTAATTATGAACGGTATTTTGTACACCGTAAGATTGCTTTTTTAGTAACGTTGTCTTAGAAGATACGAGATTAAGTGAGTTACTCTATTTTATTCAAATGATTGATTGGGATCACTTTATTCGACCGCCCGTCGAGTTTGCTAGTTTGTTAAACAAATATAGATTGGAATTTGTATCAACATTATGTAATATCTCTCTTGATGGTTCATTTATCTGATCTGCCCAATTGCTCCAATAATGCTGATGCTGATTTTATAAAGTTAGAATAAACAAAAAAAAATATCTGGTTTTAGTTTAACTACGTCCATTAAGCTTAGAAATAAATTTAAATTGGAAAAATTCACTAAGAAGAAAAAAGAACAAGAGTTTAAGAAGTGTTAACACATACGGTAGATGACGGTAGAGCCTCCCTAATGGCTAATATATGGTGGAAAGATTCGCTGCATTGGGTACGGTCTTGGTGGCTCAGATGGTAGAGCACTGTACTAGTCATTCAGTGGTCGTGGGTTCAAGTCTCACCCAAACAGTGAAATTTTCCACTTTTAATTTATTACTAAGCTTAATAGCATCGTTCGCAGACGTTTCTGCTTGATATGATACAAAATTAATTTAACTACGTCCATATCTATTTTATTAACCGTGGGTATAAGGATTTTGTAGCTATTTATATTAATTTTAAACTATCGAGATGTGAACTGGTAGCTATATATTCCAATTAAATTTCTAGTTTTAAATCCTATTAATTAACAAGCCCATAAACAATTTCGAAATGAAATGACGATTAATATAAATGCCATCTGACAGTAGCACCTTGATTACAGTGATTAATATCAAAAACCAACTATTACCCTTCAATTAGATTAACCGTAAACGTAACTAGATCGTAATTAATTAATCGATTAAATATTACAAAATCGGGGTCACGGAATTGTCTCATTCACCTGCGAGCGAATAATGGTCAAAAGTAGTTCAACGACCAGTGACGTAACTGTGGGAGTCGATTGTCGATGGCCGAGGGGAACGAATCGAGTCGAGATTAAGGGTGTAATCGATTTGGACCGTGAATTGGGCCGTCGATGTGTGTCAGTGTTCGAAACTGGCGAGTGTGAAACGTTTGTTGACCAACGGGGTTTGCACAATGCGCATGTAGATAAATGTCGGAAAAAATTGTGAAATACAAAGCTTTGTTGCTGGTATTATTAAGTGCTTGCATTAAAAATAGAATCCCAATCTAATGCTAAGCTCATCGCAATCTTACGCTCAATCAATTAAATCTATGCAAGTTATCACTACACCGAATTAAACGTATTCTGGAACTCTTATCAAAGGATAGGTTAATACTCGTATATATGGCTTTCCATCAAAGAAGGTTTCTTAAGCTTCATGAGCAATAGGGACCTTTTTATCAGAATTTCTGTTGGAATATCTGATAAAAAGCCACATTGAGGGAAAGCCACATCACATATTATGGTATCGTATGGTATCGGGATTTAGGAGTTATTCTGGATGCGAACCTTAACTTCCATGAGCATATGTATACGCTGGCTCGTACCTGTTACAAGAGACTAGGGTTCGTTACTCGGATGACTAGGGATTTCATAGATGCCAGGTCAATAAAACTCCTTTACACCGCTCTTGTCAGAAGCAAGCTTGAAGCGGCTTGTGTTGTTTGGAACCCCTATGAAACAACCTATATCCTGCTGCTAGAGCGAGTGCAAAAGGCGTTTCTACGCTCCCTCTACAAAAAAATATACGGATATTACCCATTTTTATACCCTACAAATTTTTTGCAGGGTACATTAGGTTTTAACTCAATGGCTTCAAATTTGGCTTCCGTGCGGGACGATCGACAATTGACGCAATAGACCACCTGAAAACGCTCTCAAGAGAGGCTACAGATGGCGGAAATGTAATGCTGGCAGTCTCCTTGGATGTCAAGAACGCTTTTAACAGCCTCCCATTAGAAACGCTTAAGGAGGCACTTCGTTTCTTTAAAGTACCCACCTATTTGCAGCGACTGTTGAACAACTATCTGGAAGATCGTTACGTAACGTGGGAAGACGGAAATTGTCAGCTTCATCGGCGACCGGTTGAACTGGGGGTCCCTCAGGGTTCTGTCCTGGGGCCCACGTTATGGAATGTAGGGTTCGACTGGCTATTACGGGGCCCAGTCCTGCCTGGAATGAATATGCTGGCCTATGCAGATGACACTCTTATCACGTGTCGGGGTTCCTCCTATGAAGATGCAGCGAGGAAGGTGACCATTGGGACCTCACTTGTGGTTGAACGAATCCACCAGCTGGGTCTCCAGGTGTCCCTTCCAAAGACGGAAGTTCTGCTCTTCCACGGTCCGAGGAGAGGACCCCCTCGTAATGCGAGCATTAGAGTGAATGGGGAGGTTGTGGCAGTTAAGGCCCAAATGAAATACCTTGGCCTCCTTTTAGATGGCCGTTGGCAATTTAAGGCGCACTTTGCCAGTCTTGCCCCTAGGCTGATATCTACAGCTGCAGCCCTCGGCCGGCTGCTTCCCAACGTGGGCGAGCCAAACTCTACATGTAGACTCCTTTACTCTCGTGTTCTGCGGAGTATGGCCCTATATGGCGCTCCCATATGGGTTGACGCCCTCTCTGCCGAAAATAGGGCTCTGCTCCGCGGACCACAGAGGACAATATCTTTGAGAGCAGTGCGTGGGTATCGTACGATATCGTTCACAGCGGCAACGGTCCTGGCGGCAGACCCTCCCTGGGACCTTCAGGCTCACATTCTTGCGGAGGTTCACCGCTACAGAGCTGGAAGAAGAGCGGCGGCAGAGTTCCCAGATGGAGAAGAAGTCCGAAATATCCGGGCATCAGCGCAAGTGGAAACACTTCGCCGATGGAGGGCAGAGCTCGACGATGCAAAATATGGGCTGATAACGGTAGACGCAGTACTGCCGCATCTGGAACGTTGGGTGGAAAGGAGGCATGGTACGCTAACTTTCCATATGGTGCAGATACTTACTGACCATGGATGCTTTGGTAAGTACCTGCGCCGCATAGAGAGGGAGGAATCCCCCATGTGCCATGAGTGTGGCGCACCGGTAGACACGGCGCGTCATACTCTCGAAGAATGCCCTGCATGGGGGCCCCAGCGGGCCATCCTTCAAACTAAAGTAGGAGCAGACCTTTCGTTGGCGAGCATTGTTAAGGCCATGCTCGACAGCGAGGAGGCATGGAAGGCGATGGCCTCCTTCACTGACGAAATTATGTCGCAGAAGGAGGCAGCGGAGCGTGCGCGTGAGAACGACCCTAACGCTCATCCACTCCGCCGACGACGGGCTGGGGGCAGAGCCAGGCGCTATGCGCGCCTGCTGCCTCCACCGTAGCGGGCTGCGCAGGGCTCCGGGGGAGTCCCTGCGGTTCTTCTAGCCCACAGGACGGGTCACTCACCAAGTGGCACCCAAAAATGCTCACGGCCTGCGGGCCGCCCGCCGGGGCGCTTGCGGTCGAATGCTTTTAGCGACCCTGCGGCACCCCATCTAAGGCGGATTCGGCACTCGTTGGTGGTTTTAGACGGTAGTCCTCTGGTTAGTCCGTCATCCCTCCTGGTTCCCCCGGACCAGGTGGCATGCGTAAACGCATTTCCCCAACGTTAAAAAAAAAAAAAAAAAAAAAAAAAGGTTTTAACTCACTTGAGGTGAGGCGAAATTACAGACTATGTACTTTAGCCAGTAGAATTTTACGTGGGGATTCTGACTGCCCCGAACTAGTAGCTCAGTTGCTGCGTCTATATGTTCCCTCACCGACTAGAGTTCTGTTTCGACCGCGTTGTCGCCATTTGTTAGCGCTGCCACCAGTACGAACTGTGTCCCGCCGTAAATCACCGCTTGTTCAAGCCTTGCACCTGCTAAACTCGCTCCTCGAATCAGCACCAAACTGTGATGTGTTTGCGAGTGGATGGTTGGACGTGTGTTATGAATGCTTGAGGTTCTGCGAGACGAGGAATGAACGGCCTTCTTCTGTTATATGTTAATTTAGATTTGTGTACTATGTGTATGAAATGTCTATTGGTTTCACAGTGCTTTGGATCACTGTTATGCTGTGAAAAGTAATGAATAAAAAATAAAAATAAAATAAAATAAATCGTATAGAGGCGCTGATGACGTCGTAATATGTAGACAAATAGCTATTTGTTACACAAAGGGGCAAAGTCGTTGTTTTCAAAATTGAACAACGAGCGTAGCGAATGGTTCGAAAAGTGTAATCTCAAGATCAACGCTCAAGCGTTGCGAAGGTTTCAAGGCATGAAGGTTAAACAAATTTTGCCACCGAGTGAAACACAAAAAAATTTACCACACCAACGCGAGGAAAATACGAAATGTAAAACATCATACAAAATGAAACCAAATCAAATCCAAATGAATGTTATTAAATATTTATCATTCTAAATCATAATTTATAACTCAATTATATCAGCTAACATGAATAAATAACTCAAAATAAGCATCAGATTACTTTGCCTCACATGTAAATAAAATGCAACTTATCAATTTTGGAAGTACAAAGAGAGCCTGTCCGAGCTGGTGTGGTGAAAATATTCTTGCACCAATTTTATTTCAATGAAAATCTAGTGTTCTGCCAATACCTATGTCTACAGGTGCGTGTTTGTACACTATGACATTTAAGTATAATTATACAACTATACATCTCTCTTCAAAACAAGAGTTCTTCCACGTGCCCACAATGTCAAAGTCAAATCAATCTACAAAGTAAGTGTTAATTGTGGCTGGTTACATAAAATGTAAATTCTTGGGCCCTTGACCCGCGCGTAAACTGCCGCCCAAACGAGTTCTGGCAAACCGCGGTTTTGGCGACACACTACGTGCTATGGCTTGTAAACGACACTTAGATCATTGGACAGATGTTAACAAGATTGTTAAAATCTATAACACAGGCATGAATGACTAATTTTTGGGTCATTCATTGTGGTTACTTAACACTCTATGGTACCCAACGAGGTACGAATCTGGTTGAGTACTATAGAGTAGGTAGATAATGCGTTAATGCGATAAAACCGATGTATGCTAATGGTCGCAAATCATACCATTTTCCTCCCTGAGAATATCTATTGCTTTGTTCCAACTTGCGAATATAGTGCAGCAGGGTCAAAAACTTTTTAGTGTGATTAAGGTATGGTCTTTCTGTCTTCATGATTATTAGATAGATTAGGTAACTAAATACTTAGTCTTAGCCTTAGCCTTTTGGTCACCTTAGTACCTTATATTTCTGGCCATACATTGTTTAACTGCACGTAAGGAGAAAAAGTACCTTGTATTTAATTAGTCAATTTAATACCTATCTTGATTCAGGGCGAATAATGTTTCGATTTAAACATGATTTAATATTTATCACTACGAGTTTTATGTGTATCATTGCAACATTATTGATGTGTTTATTTTGTTACTTACAGGTAACGATGATCGAACAATGCGCTTGTGAGCTTGACGGCGCATTTACATTTTAAATCGCCATCATGGAGGTTTGGCATAACATAATCAACGATAGCTGGCTATCGATCGAGATGTTTTAATTTATATTCGATTGTGTAGCGTGTATAAGCTTGATTTGACATGTACTAATGACAGCTCATGACATGGCCACTATAAAACTATAATGCTACTTTTTAGGGTTCCGTACCCAAAGGGTAAAAACGGGAACGGGACCCTATTACTAAACTAAGACTCCCACTGTCCGTCTGTCTGTCTGTCTGTCACCAGGCTGTATCTCATGAACCGTGATAGCCAGACAGTTGAAATTTTCACAGATGATGTATTTCCGTTGCCGCTATAACAACAAATACTAAAAAGTACGGAACCCTCGGTGGGCGAGTCCGACTCGCACTTGTCCGATTTTATAACTGACGGGATCAACGATGTCACACAGTTATTTGTACATAAAAAAAATCTTACACAGAAAGATTGCCTGAAAACTAGGATATCGTGAGGCGACAGACAGACGTACCATGATCTCGTTTCTCGAGCACTACCTACGTCCTTGTTTCTGGGTGAGTGGTCCTTATTTCATCGAAGTTACATATATTTTTTACGGGGCACCGCTTAATGTAAAATCAACAACTAAAAAACCAATTTTTTTTCAGAATTTTTAAATTTTATACATTTTAGGGGTCGCTACCGCACTGAAAATTTGGGCCCTCCATACAAAATGTATTTTTTTTTCTTTGTGGGAGGATGAGTCAGGCTGTATTAATGTGCAAAATTACACATTAACATAAAATAACGCGGCAGATTTTTTTAAATTATTTTATTAATATTTTAAGGGTCTATCTAAGTATTGATTTAGAGGTGCGCCCATACTTTTCGTTCCTATAAACACAAATAAAAAAATAAAAAATAGCAATGTTATTTATGTTAAATTGGACACTTTGAATCGTCGTTGCACAATAAAAATATAGAAGAAAAAAACATCTTGTATGGAGGGTCCAAATTATCATAGTGCGGTGGCGACCGCTAAAATGTATTTAAAAATGGAAAAAAATTACATTGGTTTTTTAGTGGTAGATTTTACATTAAGCGGGTGCCCCGTAGAAAGATATAAATGACGAAATAAGGACCGGGCTACTGCCTACATGATTAGGCAGCGCTCGGGGTTTTAAGAGACGTACGAGAATACGAGCATTATGCTTTATCATATCGTACCATGTGCGATAAGAAGACCCTGCTTGTACCTGTATACAGTTTATACTAGTCAATAGACATCATAAGCTATTTGGTTTCTAGTTTGGGTTATGTAGGTATGTTTGTTTATTAGGTTGTCAACAACTCTAACAATTTCTCAAGCAAATTTTAATGTTTAACAGAAACTAGTAGAAAAGTGAGAACAAAACATTACTTAAGTATGTATGTAAGTAAAGATGTTGCGATAAAATAGGAACCTACTTACTTTTGTCAAGTCAAGTGTTTTAACTGAACCAAACTACATAAAAGATAAATGAAAAAGCTTTCTTTTCTCTTTCTAGTTATTTAGGTACCGCATAAATGAGGACATGCTATTTGCAAATAAAAGCCAAGATATAAACATACATCAACTAATCAATCATCATTATAATCCAATGAGAACAATAGACTTTTAAACAATATTCGTAGGTACTTAATGCTTTCAAATTATTATAGAGAACAATCACTCGAACTATTAGGGTAATAAATCTGTGACGTTTCATCACTAGTTTGCTGAGGCATTTTGACACTTATCACTTCCTATTTAAAACGATGAACGATGATGATGCTGTGTTGAGGAGAAATGGTGTTGCATAACCTTTTCGTACAACCTTTTTAACCTTCTTTTCGGGTTGCATTGTACGGCAATTGGCGTCAATTATAGGGTTTATTGTGGCATTTCCACACTCTCTTTCTATTCTTTAAATTCTGCACACTTAGTTTGGTCAGACTCTATTATTATTTTACTGACTGTACTATTTGACAACACAATCTTAACGAGCCCAATGATGTATTTTATTACCTTCACTGATAACTGGGGACAGAATGTTATCCACATTAGATAAAGGAAATATTTCCCAATTCCTTTGTCTAATGTTACCCTCTTAAAAGGTAGCAGTGTACTTTTTATAAAAAAAAATTGAATCAGGATCCCAGCTTTAGGGTTAATTTTTCAACTAAATTAGTTTATAGTTAAACAAGAATGTCTAATGTTAACTCTCTGTCCCCAGCCCTACCTGACGGTACCGAGTTCCTACGGCTATCTTCAGCTGATGGTACCAGAACAGCATTTTCTATTTAGTTAACTATTTAGGTACAGGTACCTCTGCCTTCTAGTTCAATCGTGAACCTGTATCAATCAATGTCAAGAGAATATCTTTATTATTATATTTATTAAACCTAACAAAGCTGCAATACACTTGTAACACGTCCCTTGTCCATTTAGTGCCTTTAGTTATGCACTAGCGATTAATTGAATACTATAAGGATACAAGCACATACATATCAATTATTCTACAATCGATGTGTTGAGTTTATGACCGGAAACATACGAGTAAGTATGATAAATCTAAGGCACACGACACAAGAAATTACTAATCATAGAACATTAAGATGATTAAATCGCTAAGAAATTTAATAGGGTGTTACGCAAGCCTTTATCAAGCCAGTTTCAGAGATTGTGAACCTAAACCCGTTCCCGTATTGCACTTGCTCCAGTTTAAACGGGTATGGTATCGGTTGGTGACACCTGATATATCGGTTCGAATTGAGAAAGATACTTGTGAAATATGAATAAAAGCTACTTATGCCAGATTTGTTTTGGTGGAGTAACTTTAGAAGGCTAGAAATGGTCGAGCCTAAGTATGAAGAAAAGTTAATATTAAATAATTCGCTATTGTATCTAACCACAAGTAATCATAAAAGATTATCAACAAGATATCTCTTCCGTTTAGTTTCTTTGCTAACACACGGCCTAATAATGTCAAAATTAAAACCATCTCTAGATTAGGGTTATAGGATAGATTCTAGGGTTTCCTAGCTCAGGATACAGGGTCGTGATTTATTGTATACTCAAATTTGCACAATAAACTTTTTTCATTTTTTCATTTTCATTAATTAATGAAATTAATTTTGGTGTTAGGTTACCTGTTACTCTTTTTGACCTTGGTACGTTTCTAAATAATGTTTCATCAGTTTTTATACCTATAATCTTTTCTACATAAGTTTTCTAAGCTACAATGAAAACAAACTTTTACTTACCCAGTCATTATCTTCTGTACTGTTATTTTACTATAATATTGTCTCTGTTTTGCTCAAAAAGGCTTCATTGTAGCAGGTATTTCGACAATGTTCTCGCTATTTCACCCTAGTTATGTCACACACAACAAACTGTAACGGCTATCGAGAATTGTTGAACGGCTATTGCGAAATTGTATCCCGCTGACCATTTCCTGGCTTGCTTGTTGGTTCATTCGGATTTCTGCGGTTTCAAGGATTGCATTTAAGGCATAAGTAGAAGCGGATAATTTTTTATTATGAAACGTGGGTTTTTGTTATTGTTTCCACCGGTAGATGTTTATCCTTTATGTGTATCCTTAGTAAACTTTAGCGTCTTTTCGGACATTGCTTGCAACTACGATTTGAATAGAATATTCTTTATTGCGAAACCATGGTACATATAAAACACTGATTTAAACTCACGATTGTTACTCATTATTATTCACAACTAGCGACCCGCCCCGGCTTCGCATGGGTGCAATGCTGATGTTATATATATAATCCTTCCTCTTGAATCACTCTATCTCTTCAAAAAACCGCATCAATATCCGTTGCGTAGTTTTAAAGATCTAAGCATACATAGGGACAAACATACATCCAGACAGCAGGAAGCGACTTTGTTTTATACTATGTAGTAACGGCGGATTGATTGAGCTTCACAACCTTAGAATACTTTCTACAGATCGTGGGTTTTATACTAGAAAAATCCGTGAAGCCATTGAAATCAATAAACATACAAATTTCAATCGGACGAAGGTTTTAAGATCTCATCCACATGGAACCCAGTCATTCGTAAATGTAAGCGAAAACAAATATCGCAAGTTGAAAAATCGAATATCGTGAGTGTTGTGTGTCGATCTGGTGACATCCCTTCTGCACAAAACGTTCAAGTTAATAAACAAGATCAAGTGCGGGTAGTTCGAACAACTCGCGCGCCTAAAAGATGTTGATGTCAACTTTAGCCAGTCTTTACCGAGACCACGGGGAGAACGCCGTCTCGTAAAGTCGGATGTAAATTTAAAACTTAAATTTACGCGATTAAGTCCCGTCGTTGTGAATAATCATTGTACATATATAGTCGTTATAATAAAATGTATGAAATATTAAATATATTAATAACGGGTCACTCACGTGTTTTAAGTTGAAAACGCTCGACATGTTTCACTCCGTACCGAGGAGCGTCATCAGGAGCTTGCGTCGACGGTGACGGTGACGGTGGGTGAGTGACCCGTTATTAATATATTTGTCTGTGTCTCAGGGAAGTTTTGTTATTAAAAATGTATGAAAACACATTATTTATTTAGTCGTATGGCATATATACATTGAGGGCAATCAGAGTGTAGCCTTGAGGTTGCCAAGCCAAGCAACCAAGTCAGGTGTCACGGTGCTCAGATCCTCAGCAGGCCCAGGGCATGAAAACACATCGCACCCTGTTAGGGCATTGCAAATACATCTTACATACATCTATGTAGTTTTTGAACATTAGGACTGTTAAACATGATCAGCAAAAACATTACAAACAGGCTTATTTTGGATAATTTTTGACAGATACTGTACTAGTACATTACTTACTTCATATAATCAAAGGCTGAACGGATGACATTAAACTACTGACCATGTTATCCGTATTAGCCTGTGGCAACTTAAGACCTTAAAGCACTTACTGGCCTTTGTTGCACCCAAATCAGTGCAACTGCATATTGCAACACTAACAAAAGGTTATTTTACTGTATAATTGAACGAGCTGCCATGCTTTTAAGCCTTACAGGCAGATAGAGATCTAAGTACTTAGGCAATAATGGGTACGGTTTATGTAACACTGGAACATGCTGAAATGCTTGTCACCTGTATTTTGAACACCACCAATGGCCCGCTTGTCGATGTCTCTCAAATAACACGATAGACTCTTGTTATGTTGTTTCGAGCAGGTGATGGGAGTTGTATAATGAAATACCTTAAGTGTGATAGAATAAGAACGTATATTAACTAAATACCTGCCTATATATACATGTTAGGTTGCGCTGATACAAGCAATATGCGTTTATGTCACAGTAATCCAGTTACTGCTAAACACTGAAAGTGGCTAATTGCCATATTACACCTCCCCCGAAAGTTCCCATCACCATCTGCAGGTAGTGGCGGGCTCCGGGGGCTAATTGCCATATTACACTCGAATAAAGCTTGTCTTTGCGAATAACATTTACGTAGGTGTGTTAACGTCCTATGTACCACCTCAATTATAAATTCCTATTGTAGTCATTCCTCTATGAAGTCTTCTTCGATACTTTTTGTATGTATAAATACTTTCATTAGTACTGTAAGAATATTGTATGCGCCGTTAAATTTTCTTTGTAGAAGCATAGAAAGAAATAGAATTTGTATAATTTCAAAACAGAGCTTGAGATTTTTTAACTGCGTATTTATAATATATCCTTTACAGCAGCTGTTTCTCTTTTTTCTATTAGTTAGGTACCTAAATTAACGATGCTCACTAGTGACTATTAATAAAGCGACATTATTTAAAAGCAATATTATTTATGCGAAAAGTGTAACTTTATTCATGAGTAGGTACCTAGTGTACCTACAAGTGCTTGAACAATATTAGATAGTTTATGTAATAATCTAACTATAGCAGGCGCTTACGTTGATACCCACCTGTCGTCTCAACTTGCGTGGGGATTATGTTGAGCTTCAACAGCTTTCGACGACTTCCAACAGGGGTGCCACTTACAGTTATAGTTATAATGACATCATTTTGAATATGAGCGAATCTAAAACAGACAAGGTGAACTTCATAAATAAGTATCATTAAACATGTGAAACACTAATACCATAGAGTAACTTATACTAGAGCGGTACTGTCATAGTAAATTTTGTAACCCCAGTAAATTCACTGCCATCTGTCGACACACTTTAAAACTAAAAATAAATATTTATAAAAATACGATAAAATGTATTTAAATATGGATAAATGATTTTTTTATTTGCATTAATTATTTTTATATGATTTTGACCCATGTTCTTTCACTGGTATGCGTTAAAATTATAAATAACAAACGAAACAGTCAACGCCCTCTATACGAGTGTAGGCCAAAACTAGTGGCGCCATCTGATCGAGAATCAAATTTTCGTGATTTTCGAGGCACGTTTTTTCCTTAGACTGTATCCATCTATTACGGAGTTATATCTATCTTTGCAAAAAAATTCGAAAGAAAGAAAAAAACATTTGTAACTTCCCTTAAAGGAATATTTCGGTCACTAACCTTAACAAATCCGTGCAGGTTATATATCTAAAGCTACGTCGGATAGCATGATGTGGTCTTTTATACATCAATATGCTACAATATAAACACAATGACTTCGCGGGGCAATGGCAGATGGCCTGATAGCGATCAGATCGCGTGTCAATAGCCTTGCTGTTTTAGTTTTATTTAGGTATCAACAAGATTATTATTTTCGTTTTAAGAGACTCGTTAGGTTTCAAACATGTTTGAATATGACTTTAATGATAGTAACAAACAAAAAAACAAGTTTTTCTTTTCGGTTCAAGTTATAATAAATCAAGCATTTTTATCAATATTTTGAGTCCATCGATATATGCTTGGACTGCTTGGTGACCGTGTAGAAACCACATGATTCCTGCATTTTCAATATTTTAAAATAGTGTCCTTTATGTTTTATTCGAGAAATCTGTTTGCAAGTATGCATTACAAGGTTTTTGTTCCTTTAGTCAACCCTATACAATCATAAACAATCCAATAATCAATCAGATACTTACACAATTCACGTTGCAGCTAACCACAGTGCATTACCGACATTACTCCACATTCCCTATTCTTCTAACGTTTGTCGTTTTCGCGAACCGCCGGGGGTGTCGAAACAACTCCCGCGCCACCGATATGGGCCGGCAATTTCTCAGTCAAGTAAAACTTAGCTCTATGTTATTAGGGTTCAAATTAGCGTGATTTACCTGTACTTTAACAGACTATACTTTAATCCGAGCCAGTCAACTTATCCGCACAGTGACGAAAGGCTTCCTGTATGTCTCGTTTGCATAACAGCTGGACTTTAGATGTTATTTCAATAATAACGGGTAATGTAAAATCGGTAGGTATTTGGAATTAGAAAATTAGAACTAATCACACGAAGTTAATTTAAAGGAGTGACTTAATTAATGCCAGAAGATAGAAACGTCAGTGATGAATATCCTCTTTTGGTGAAACTAATTCCGTTCTGGTTAGAAATTTGTTTAGATAAACATAGTACCTAGAACATTTTCATGGTCAGCTCTGATGTTTTCTTAGCTCTATCCGAAAAAATATACGAAACATTTTACAGGAGACGTATCTAAGTAACAATTTAGGCTTATTTAGGCTTTCCCCCTTCACTTTTCCAGCGTTTTCCCGTATTTTCTATTCACCTGTGCGGCCACTCTTCCGCGTCGTATCCCGCGAGCCACGCATTGTTTACCAAGTTAATAATAGCCGTGTTCTGAGAAGAGTTACTAGAAGAGACTGTCTTCATTTTAGTTGGGTGTTCACTGGTGCGTGTGACAATCGACGTGACGACATGAAACGTAAACTTCTACGGAAATAATTAATTATCGTTCCTAATAGGTTGCAGAAAAAAAAGTAATAGTTTCTTAAACTATTAAATAGGCACAGCTCTATGATGTTTTTGGCTTTTTTATGGCTTTTGGCTTTTTTAGGCTGCTAGTCATTGCGTGAGCCTATAGATACAAGATATTGTTAGACTACTGTTTTCACTAGTTCGCTTGTGTGAAGCATGCTGAACGTGCTAAAACTTTTATTAGTTTTTTTTTATTATGACGGTGGCAAACGAATCACAACTTGCAAGTCCAGTGTTTGAAAAATTCGCTTTCCCAGCACTTTAAAAACCTTCCTTTCTTTGAAAAACCTCCATGCTATACGCGGAAGGCTCTAAAATTTCGTGACCATTTCGGTTTCAGACGGAGGATCCAACAAAGTATGGCTTGGAACTGTACCTGTATTTGACTTATTTCATTAGCTTATTACTCTTCTATCGTACCTATTTTGATACATAATATGCACCACGTCAATAGTTTGTGAATTCGATAGTCTCTAGTTAATAAAGTTTTTAATTACACTTGACATTGACACTTCCATCACACTGTCATTACACTCATTACTCACTCATTTATTTATAAGTGTAACAAAAATAACTCTTAATTTGTTTTTATAATCCGGAAATGTTCATATTTATTAAAAATCAATTACAGTTTGCTAGCGCTAGTTGCTAGCGTCCTTGCGACCATGCCGGAAAGGGGTGATTTGGGGGAAGTCTTTTATATTTATGGTTTAGGTTTTGTTTTTAGCATAAGTTTAAATTGTACTTGGATTTTATTGTGAACGGATTACAGTTTTAATTATATCGTTAGTAATAATATCTTTACCATATTAAAAAAACAACTACTATTAGCTGCATAGTTAAATATAGCTCTTAATGGCTTGAGTTAAGATGCCTTAATTATTTATTGCTGGTTACAGATTGTCTTGGGTAATATTGTTTTATTGATATTCCAGACCCTTTTTTCCTTTTTGGAATAAAAAAAAAAACAAATTTTGAAACTTATATTATTTTAATATCCACATTATTGTGATAAATTGCTCATTTGCTACCTATTTTACTAGATTTCGTTATAAAATTCAACATGTGTCATCATCCCTATTGGTTAAGACAATATTAGTCCTCCTATCCATTTGTATTATTACCTATTCTGTACTTTAACTACATCCACCCTAATGCCGCATCCAGTAAATGATTCTCTTAGATATAAATCTTATAATTGTACCATCTGGAATGTATTTTCACTCGCATCAGATACTTCCGCGGTTCCGCTGCGATGCCGCTTGAGAACTATTTATGGTCAATATAGCAAGATGTAATCTTTAGATTTAGATACTATGGGTAAATGATTTACAGAGCGTGTAAAAAACTAAACAACAAGATACCTGACCAAAAAATATGCTATCCCTCCCTAAGGCTCCATTTTAATGTACGATCAAGCTGGGCGGGTTTCTTTCAGTCATTGGTAGAGTGTTTTTGATCTAACATGGAAATGTAACCTGACGCGTAACACATTCTATACTTATTTTGACTCACTAGAATTGTTTGTAAGTTTATGCATAATTCCCTTCGTCCAGCGCCAGCGCTGTCTAAAATCTTGTCAAAATGCGACAAATCCAAAAGGATGTTTGGCGCAACTATTTACTGAGCCCACTCGTTCATTCAAGTGATACTGTCAAAGCAAAATAAATCTCAAATTCTATAAATAACTACGTTCAGCGTCCCACCGTTTACAGTAAACGTCTTGCAGATCTTATAATTGTTGGTTGGAATGTATTTTCACTCGCATCGGATCTGATACTTCCGCGGTTCCGCTGCATAGTGCCGCTTGTGAAAAGCCATTTATGGTCGACTCGATATAACCGCAGGGATCAGTGTATTATAGAGCGGCATTAAGTAAATTACTGTGAATGATCTAATCAAAGGTTGATTTCTAAAAGGTCGTCGGGCTCTTTATGTTTGACAAAGTCTTAGACCTTACACGTTACACCTACCTTTAATAATGTGCCTAAAAATAATTATGACGAACTAAGTAATTAACATCTGGAAATACTAAATTCGATGGTTTCAATACTTATTATTCTGCAGTGTTCATTGTTAACAATTATTCTGATTTAATAACAGAAGCAACGCAAAATGTTTAAATGTGTGCTATATGAAGAAAAAGGCACCTTATTGAAGAAATAAAATTATGTAAACGGATTATATCGCGTATAATGTATTTAAAATACATCCCGGCGTTTCGTTCGAATCCTGTACAGCGCTTACAGCGTTTGAATCCTGTATAGCGATCGAAACGTCGGGATGTATTTTAAATTTATTATACGCGCTATACGCCGTTTACGTAGTTTTATTTTATGAGTAACTATTGCGATAACCGAAGACAATATCACCAAGTTTGGTATTTACTAATCCCCTCCCCCACCAAAATAAAATAGTTGGATAATGAATATTTTTCCTAAACTGTAGTCTGTCCTATTTGCACTTTGAAACTACACTAATCATAATAAGTGTTAGTGCAGTTCTATTATAACTTTAAGTTATTTGAGTGAGAGAGAAGTTATAAATCAGGAGTAAAACCAAATGAACCGACCATTCGCAGGCGCTTCTCCGCTTACAATTTAGTCTTGCAGAAGCCATCGGAGCCCTAATTAGTCTAATTTGACTTGCGTCATAGACGTTAGGTAAGGACTGCCAAAGAAGTTACTAACTTACTGAGTTTACTATTTATGGGTGTTTTCGATTTTCTGCAGCTAATGGAAATAAGCCATTGGGCTTTTGTATACGGTTTATAATTATGTAGAAGGAAATTTGCGTGTCTTTATATTTCTATGTAGGTATATGTTAATACATAATTCTATATCTATGTCGCAAATTTAATTTTATGTCAACATATACAGCAATTTGCTTTACAAATTAGGATTTAAAAGGATTAACTCGTTTTAGGACATAATAATAATAAATTTTGTCTATAGATAAGCGATAGAAGAAATAAATAACTGTATTTGGCTTGCTAAGTTTGATTTTATTAAATTTTTGCCTTTTTTGGGTGAGGTGTAATTATAAATAAATTATTATTGCAATGAGTTTTTACCAGTCGCTTTTTGGTGAAGGAAAACATCTTAGCAGGAAAACAGCGTAGTAGCTTTCGTAAAAACTGTTGCCTACGCCAATTCTTGGGATTCGTTGCCAAGCGGACCCCAGGCTCCCATGGGCCGCGGTAAAATGCCGGGACAACGCGAGTAAGATGATGATTGCAGACATATACGCATCACTTATTCAATTTAAAAAATGCACCAGTATTTCTTTCTGCCTTATTACAAATCTCCCTACCTACTCTAAAATAACAGTGACAGTGACGTCATAACCCGAATAAACACATTGGCTAATAGATAAAGCGCGAAATATGGTTGCAAATTGTCTTACTCGGCTTCGATCGTTTACTAGCGTGCATGTCTCGATGTTTATTGTACTATTTTAAATACAGCCGGCACAACAACGACTGTGTTTACTTAAGCAAACACGTTTTGCATTACCTATGGTAGTTACATTGTGTCTGAACATATTTTAAAGATAACCGCCTCACAAGCCTAGACATAAAACGCCAGTTTCGGAAAGAAAGACCTAAGCCCTCCTACGTGTACACGTTCAACGCAGCTGGCCAACTTTATTGTCACGCGTGCAATAGAATATTTAACAGCAAGTTCGGCCTGGCCAGCCACATTAGGGCTCACACTAGACAACGTCCATAATGTTTATTTAGGGTCGCCGTCATCGAAAACGATGAGGAGGACTATATACATTGCGTCTAATAAAGTAACCAACCATTGAGTACTGAAAGACGCAAATGTCAGTAACAGTGGTGAAGGTGAAACCCAAACTCTATTAAGTACTAAACACTTGGAACACGTGAGTATTTAAAACAACAAGTTTTAGCAAATCGCATACCTTTGAAAACAATTAACGTTACGATACAGTTTACCACACAAGTTGCTACACCGCACCGGCCTTGCTCCAAATTAATTGTTGAGAACAACTTGTCCTTAGTTGAATTCTTAGATTAATGGATAATGACGCGCATGGTTAGCGCTGTCGATGTCGGCGCTACTAAGGCGGCGAAGTCTACTTCGTTTCTGTAACTAAACGAAACTGCCCAGTAATATTCTGTAGATGTAAGATTGAATGAAAGTAGGTAACTACCGGATCAAATAGATATTTATGGTGAGCACACGGCTCTAATGCGTAAATTTATTTATTCGGTGAATTACCACACAGCCCATCAATAGTCTATCGAGTTGTGACCAGATAGCCACGACGCATAAGATGTCCACTTGTAACGTGTGAAGGTCCCCATCTAAATTACTGAGGATGTTCAGGCAAAGTCGCAGGAAGCAGAATAGTGTCGCTCATTATGGAGATCCTTAAGGTGACGTTCGGCTGGCAACTGGAGCTGCATGACGTTGATAGCCGCATTACTGTTGCGATTACAACGTTCAATGCGTCGCTCATTTTATCAAAGAAATTGACAGTGTCAGCGCCCGCTTCTATAGGCTTCGGCAGTAATGTTGCAACAGTAATGCAGGTGCAGTTGCCATTCGAACAGGTGAAAGCCCTCAGAGTGGAAGCTGATGTTTATCGCTTGACAAGACGATGACTATGTACAACCAGCGATGGTTCCTGGAATTAGTCACAGCCTACAAGTTTGTATGCTGAGGAAGAATTCCTTTTCTGCTGTTAGCGACAAAAGTACACGTTATGTAGGTGTACCAACATAACTTATGATTACAATTTTAACCAGAAACTCGTTCACCCGTTTCTCATGCGTGTTTGGCAAGCACATTAAGAGATCACGACACAGGGCCAGTTTTCATCTAAACACGCTCCATGTTGCAACTCGAGCAAGGCTACGTTTACGAATAACACAGTAGGAAAAATACGATTAATCTGCTTACGTTACATTAAACATGTCACTTGAATAATTCACCTTTGAAACTTGTTACTAACCTTATCACACCTAACATACATTTTGCATCTTGTATTTAACTTAAATATTGTTAGAAGTAAAGGCTCGTAAAAAACATCATGTTTCGTGAACATAAATACCCAGTAATGGGATTTACCACCTACGTCTTATAAAAAAGGAGGAAACTGCGACATAAGCGGAAGGCGCAGGTGCTCGATAAAAAAAGCTCATCCGGATCATATTAGCATAACAATGTGATTGCGAGATCACTATGATCATGTCATTTCTTATTGAAACTATTGAACGTGGGTAATTGTTACACGTCGCGTTTATGCATAACATTTGTAATTAATTACAGTCTGTCATATATTTTATGCTAGAAACAGTTCCTTTAATATCTTAAGGTATTAGACAACCGGTAGAAAGTGATATCGATTAGATATGGGCTGACTAAACTTACATAATTTTCTAGCTTTCCTTGTTTATAGAAAAGGGATTGCTGTAATAGTGCTACGGATATTCTATTTTGTAATCTTTCGTTCAGTAAGAGGTACCTATGTGAAAGTAAGTTAAGTAAGTGGCGATACCTAGTTTCGACATAAGACAATAGCGGTCTATATTGTGATTTGTTGAAATCACGTCCATGTTTAAATCTTCAATGGTACGCCAAATAAGAAGGGTAGCACTGAATGAGCTTGCTACAGCGTGGAAAATAAATCCTAAGAATGGTTTTAAAATAAAAATATGGTTTAACAGTTTAACTGATTTGACTTTGATGCCCCCTGATGATGTGATTCCCTGGATGAGGCAGAGGGCATTCAACATAAAGTGTTGCGATCCAGATTGGTAGTAAGCTTCTCGCATGGGTTTAGAAGTACTATAGGTTTTCCCAATAGCCTACATGTCTACAACAGTAGTTCTGGGATTTCCGCTTATTTTAAAGATCCCATCTCGGTCTGCCTTAGAATATTTCAGGGTCTCTCCGAAGCGTATACCCAATCAGACTTTATTTTCGACGCCGGAGTCTCGTTGTTATCGTAGATATTGGAAATTATCTCACGCTATATTTCTCGAACATATAGGACGGTAAGTACTGTACACTAGGAATCCGACAAAAAACTGTCATCACTGTGGCTAAATCTATTCAGTCGAGTGAGTTATCTCGTCAGACTAAAAGTTAAGGAAGTGACCAGTTCGTAAGGTGTCCCCTATCCGTTCTCAAAACTTGCATAATAAAATAACTTCAATACCTATCCTATAATATAATATCAAACCTTGATACCTGTAAATAACAAACACAACTGCCCATTCCCACTTACGATTATTTATGACGCGTCCTAATTTTTTATGCAATTTCCAACGTATATCAACCATGCATGGCCATTGTCCATGTCGCCTCAGTGAACCAGTTTGTCCTCAAGATCCATAACAATTATTGGAGGACCACGAGATATGTCTCTAGGTCATGTGAAGTTACGGTGTGCAGTCGTTAGAACGAGATCGAATTACGACGGAAGCCGGAAGGGGTAACCCTGTATGGATATCTTTGTTAATTCGTCTTATTACAAAACAAAACCTTTTTAAGACTGGAACTTGATGAGATAGGATGTTAGAATGGGTATCGAATCACAAAATATTTCACTAGTAGAACAACCCGACGAAAAATAAATTTTACAAGAAATTTTAGGATAAATTGCCAAAAATTGAGAGTTTTAACGAGGGTGGTTGTAAATGATGGAATAGTTGACTTATTATCTTAAAACTTTCACACAGGTCATAGAGATCCCAATTCCCTGATCAGAACTTACCTAAAAGCTGTGACCTCTTCGAACATAATTAAAAATTTATGATATTTATATATTTTTGCCGTGTTGTAATTTATTTTGATTTCAATCGGCAAAACAAAAAGGAGTGCAATATCGAGATCAACTTCCATCGGAAGTAGCCCGGAAGTGTTAACCTTGCAGTCAGTTTATCAATTTCTCGACTATCGCCTCAATGTGGATGACAGATCGGCCGCCAACGTCGCAAGGTCGCCGTCGCCGCGACCGGTTCGCTAACTAGAACTTATGCAAGCGTATTTAGGTTCTATTTTACTAAAAATAAAAGGTCAAGAAGTAAAACAAACAGTTATTTTAATTCTAAACTTAATGCTTTACTAGGTATGGTTGATATTAGATTGATTTTATCACTTGAGTTAAAGCGTTTTGGATTGAATTAAGAAGGTTCTATTTGTTTTGCCCGCCTGCTGTGGAGACTGTCACGATAGATGACGGCTTTTTGTTGCTAGTAGTTGCTAGGCTTTGCGATGTAGGTTTTTGTTTCAGAATTATGTCATGCATAAGTTCGTTGCGCTGTATTTGGAGATGCATTTGAATTTGAGTATGTATTTAAATTTTAGACGGGTAATTTTGGATCGATACCGAGAGTTTGAAAATAGTTTATTTTTAGGTATAAAAATAATCAATTACCTATATAGTCCCCGGCGAATGTTATCTTGACACTCGTGACTATAAATATATTGAAATAAACAAGATCAGGATTAACACTAAATAACATTCAAGTCAACATTCATGATTGAGATTAATCACTATTCTATGCGGAAAATCGATTACCTACGTGTTTCACTTACCGAAACATGTGCATTTAAACTAGGAGCAAATTACCGCTTATTTCAGAAGCACCAAGGCAACGTAAAACGTTTCTAATTTGACTAATCCCAAGGTTCGATTTCGCTTGATTGTGCAACAAAATAAAATCGTGAGCATGCGCGGGAAACTCTTGTGACGTATTAATTAACGTTGACGTTTAATTTTCCCCATTGTTTCATACCATTACCGTCATATTTCGTCAGACATACTGGCTTTAAATGGCGTCAATTAAGTACTGGTATGGGCAGATCAATATTGTTTTGGTAGGCTTTAAGCTCGGTTTTCCATACAAACGTAGTTCCGCTCTTATTTAAAAACGGCTAGCTAGATTGCTCTGAAACTTTGTACTGGCAATAGGATAAGGTATATCTATGTCTGTAATTAAGTTTATGAGCTTCAGATACCATAGTTAAAAAAATACAGTGAATTTAAGTTTTTCATACAAAACTTGTTTTTGCTCTATTTCATTTGCTTTATAAACTGAAGCTATATAAACTAATTACAGACCTAGATATAGCTCATATCATTGTATGTGCAAAGTTTCATTACAATCCAATACGTAGTTTAAAAATGAGAGCGGAACTCCGTTTGTATGGGAAGGTGCAATTCGTCTGAGCTTCGGGCTTCGAGCGGCCAGGGACTCTTAATGCTTGGCATTTCAGTGACATTTTAAATTAAAAAACTTCATGTTTTGATAGGTCATGACAATTTAAAAAACAGTAGTGTAATTTCTGTCTTTCCTATATCATTTTTAAACAAGTAAAAGTATTTGGCTTAACCATTCAAATAAACTGCGCAACTTTTGACAACTCAGATTTGCAATGAAATTTTTGGTTTGTTGCAAATCATGCAAAGTTTATGTTAGGTACCTATATTAAAGTTGTTTCAAGACAACACTCATTAGCGGTCAGCCCTTCTCTAACTTAACTCTCCTATTCTTATATTGAAGTACGGTAACCGTGTACCTTAGAAGAGCTGCACGTTTTTTTGACATTACATGTATTCTTCTTGTATATATTTTAGTACCTTAAGTTTGTCACTGTCGCAAGGGTGCGCGCGGCGCATGCAGCAGAGCGCGCCCCACTTCGTCAAATGTCATGCGTCCGAGCAGACCGTCTCATAAGTTGCGCGAGCGTGGGTGACTCAAGTTCTAAGGAAAACCAGACTAAATTAACTTGGAGTTCAGTAAAATTTATGCATAATCGGAGATCTACATTAAACTGGTTCGCCTGAACTTTTGATTCACGTATGTTCGGTAAGCTTTTTGAATGACACCTCAGCGAAATGTTAATCGTCTTCTTTGGTTTCAGGTAATTGTCGCGGACATGGTTTCGACACAACAGTGGTCACGAATGGGCTATTCGTGTAGATCAACGCCCTTGGTAGTAAAGTGTGGCGGTAGGTGTATTCCACCTATTGGAATCTATCCTATTGGAAGTGACATTTTTGGTGAAAAGTTAAAGACAGAGACTAGTGCTTCCTGACACCCAGAAGCCCTTGTTTTGGTTTTGAATTTGGAACTCTCCGTTATTTAATTAAATTTCAAAATAGATTGCGGAATATGTACAAAAATTTGAATGCATGGTCTCAGGGGAATAGGTTGCTAAAGAAAGCGAGTGAGTGTAAAAAGTAAGTCACCCGGTCATTTTCACAAAACTAAAATTTACTCTCGCCTAAAACTGGATGGAAAAAGGTTGCGTTAAATCGAGTTTCACAAATAATGCGCAATGAAAACTTTATTTTTATAATGAAATATTTCACATTAACCCAACCCCGTGACTCATAACTGGAACATTACAGTAACCGACCTAAGTACTTAATCTGGATTATAATCGTAACTACGAACTCCATTCAATTTCCCAGGCGTGACAAGCTTATCTAGCTCTAATCCAGTTTGCCAGCCGTGAGTGAACGGAGTGGTTGTCCTTCGACCACGCCTTAAGCCTTACTAAAAACGTACTAACAACCTTAAGGTTACATAGACGCTTGGGCTGATTTGCTTGATGATAGTCATGCGGAAGGTGCTGTGGAAAAATATCAAGTGATATAAGAATGTGGGTCTTGGTGGCTTGGATTTGGACGAAAATGGAGGAAGTTAATAAAAAACGTAACTAGTGGAAATGATTTCAATCAAGTGGTCTAGAGAAAGCTAAAACTAAATATTCTGTAAAATTAAATCTAGAGATATTTAGGTAGACATTTTAAATCGATCACTGAGACAAACCTATGGAATTCTTCGGACACGCAAAAATAATCTATGTAAATCTTCTATGCAAATTACCTATCAACTTAAAAAAAATCGCCGAATAAAACGTCAGTTGCATCAATAATTTTCATCGACTTAATTTCCATTAAGAATCCAAAATTTGGATTCCAAAATCAAAAGCTTTAAAGGTCTGGCATAAAAAGTGGGTAACCCTCACTAATCTATATTGAATTTTCTACATTGTTTCTATACTGTATGTTTGCTGAAGCATTATGCTAATAAGCCAATGATACGATTATGCAAATACATCGATAGGTCTAAAATTACCATAATGTGCGGATAGAGTGAATGATTTTATTGCGTTAAGTTATAAGGAAGAATATATAAATTGACATTTACCATACTCGTATCTAATTCACTTATCTTTAACTTGAACAAAACAAATGTTGATAGAATGCTTATAACACTTAAAATCGCTAGGTCACGAGCTAAAAGGTGTCGATTGGAATCCCAAGTCCAGGTAATTAAAAGATTTTCATGATGCTAAAACTCGCCTACTTAATCTGTATCTGCACCAGTAATCTGCATAGTTCTCGCTGGTGAAAGGAGAGTGCAAGGAACCGACCTTCGCACGCAAGGCCGTCGCGGGTTATTTCCGTGTATTTATTATAATACCAGTGGTCAAGTAGGCCCCTGAACACGCTGCGAGCGATTTTAATTATACTCGGTATATTTAAGTACTTTAAAAGTACCTACGCGATAGCATTTGTGTGGATACTATTAGGAACTGTGTTCTACTTTGTTTTTTATAACAGCTCACAGCTTCGTAAAGGTAAAGGTTTTTATATTTTTATGGCATTATATTTATTTCGAATTATATTTAGAACAGCAAACCATGATAGTACCTACATACTATGGCATCACCACTTTTCAGAAAATCCTATATCGTTACGATCTCGCGAGAGCTGTCTTGTGGTCCATATAACACTGAAATATAGCACATGTGTGCCATGCATGATGGCGGACAAGATAAATTCAATTCCCGTCTGAAGTCGATAATTGACATATCTCTCTGGATTTCTTAACCCCTTGCCTATTCATGTCACCACATTAGGTAGCCCAGCACTTAACTAATGCTTACGTAGGTTCACTCGCATACGTAATCCGGTGGGTGCTACGGCCGGGTGTTGTCAGTCATGATATACCTTAGCTACCGTAGCAAATGAGTGGCCCGCTAATGTATCGTTTTAATAAATTGTATATTAACTGATTTGGAACTAGTAAGTTTTTACCTGTATACTCAAAAACTTAAAAGCGTCACTTGTCTATGCGGTAAAATTAAAACTTTCTAAATATAATTTGATGTGCATTTATTAGACAGTACTTGCCAATTTTTTTTATTGCTGTATCAGTAGACGAAATAATATGTTTAATGTGTTTATATTTCGCAGCGGGTTGTGTTAAAGTTACGTCCATAAATTAAATGCGGTTCCTCCTTACGAAACATGGTTATTCCAACCTTTTTAATTCATTATCAGCATAAGGATGTAAACACCAATTTATCTTGAAATTAAAAAACGATCAGAAATCAAATTGGCCTTTTCCTAAAAAAGGTAGGTTTATACGTGACTGAACTTCTACAGTTTGCGAATAAATAAGTATTCATTTCAGTAACAAAAATACTGGCATATTTTGCATTGGCTATCAGTTATCAATTAAATTTTATCCTATCTTACCTACTACTTGGATATTAGAGTCTCGGTTGTCATTATATTCACAATAACCGCAAATACCTAACGGTAAATAATTAAATATATTGATTCATTTCACAATACTTTTTTTACACCTATTAATGGCTAGTCTTTCTACCGTAATTACTTGGTCTACAGTTTATCGACGAAAGACATAAATTATTGCAAAACTTAATCGATTATTGCTCATTAATAAGTTCCGTGTAAAGGGGAAAACTTACAAACCATTTTTTTTGTATTACCGTAAACGATTGAAGGTTTGTTGTTTAATGTTTAATTGTCTTAAGTTCTCAATATTCTCTTGTTTTATTTGATTCTCTCGAACTACTAAATATGCAATCCTTGCCGTTTATTACATTACAAATAAAAAAACATTGATAATAAATTAGATCAATTGATCTGTAATTTAATTAAAATAACAGATTGATAAAAATGCTTCAAGTACATTTAACGAAGCACGATTGATATTTCTGCTACAATGTCTTGAACTATTTTTTGTCAGTATGTACCAGTTTTTGTAAGCACATTCCTTCGGCCGAATTCAACATTAAATCGTCGCCTCGTTTCTAACTGGACACCTATTTTGCTAATGACTACCAGCCTTGTAATACTTTGATATATTTTTTATTAGCACTTGAAGTATTACTGTGATATAAGAAACTACTATTGCTGTAGCAATCCGATGAAGTATTAGTTACCTAACATTAAAAGCAAGTTTGACGTTGATTTATAACATTATTGATATTTAGGAATATATAAATGACTAGATTATACGAAGATAACATCTAATGCTCACAACATCCTTTATGGAATAAACGTATACCTATGTCTTAAAGCTTAATTTACATAACAAACAAGGTTAAATCAAAGGTAAGGTAAGGTCTATTATAAGGTATTGACATTATCTGGACATAATACTTTTGACTCTACCATCTTATCTGTACATAATGTTAAGCAAATAAACGCATTTCATTTCATTTCATTTCATTTCATTTCATTTCATTTCATTTCATTTCAAGCTTTTGTGTGCTATCGACAAGTATCTTGCAAAAACTGTATGTATGTGCAATCGTCTTTAATCGTAAGGTACTAGAAATGTAACTGTTTTTTGGCATTTTGGCTTTAAATTGGCATTATTAATCCCTGCTAGTCAGCATAGGATTATTTTTATCAATCATAATCCTCATCATCCCACAAAGACGAAGGCACGAGCAGAAGCTAGTGTGTAATAAAAACCGGCCAAGTGCAAGTCGGACTCGCGCACCGAGGGTTCCGTACTTTTTAGTATTTGTTGTTGTAGTGGCAACAGAAATAGAAGAAAGAAGAAAGAAAGAAAGAAAATAAATTTATTCAGTACGCTTACAGTATTGCTTAAATGTAATACACTTTTATTAATATAAAACATAAACGTCACTGAAAAGGTCTCCCCTCAGTTTGATGTCAAGTTACCTTTCAGGTATCTTGACGCTGGTCTTCCGTGGAGACCTGTCCAAGCGATCGCGTCAGCACGTAAACTTAACTAACATTGGTTAAACTAAATTGAGATCAGTAGGCCGAGCACATGATTGACGCGACATTATCTCGCGAAATACATCTGTGAAAATTTCAACTGTCTAGCTATCACGGTTCATGAGATACAGCCTGGTGACAGACAGACAGACGGACAGACGGACAGCGGAGTCTTAGTGATAGGGTCCCGTTTTTACCCTATGGGTACGGAACCCTAAAAATGAGTTGGTATTTAAAATACCTACTAATAATAGATGCGCAACAGCATAACTAATAATTTGGGTTTTGTATGAAGTCATCGTTTTCGTAAAACCCAGTGATAAAATTAACCACAAATCGCCCGAACTACAATACAATAGAATACAACCACAAATGGGATATAAATATTTGGGAATCACGACGAGCAGCCGCTGTTAAGAATACTAATTAGACCAACCACTTAGCTCTGTAGTACTTTTAAGTCAGAAAGGAACTATAATTTGATAGTTGATTTTATTGCTTATTTTATTAAACCATTCATAATGTTGTCGTAAAGTACAAGTTTAAGAGAAACTTAGATAATTTTAGCAACAGAAAGTTCAGTTTCAACATAAACCTGTCAGAGAAGAGAGTGACCGGCTGCATCTCTAAAGTTTCATATTATATTACGAGTATTTATTGCTCTTAGACGAACAAGATACATCTCCGTGTAATGAAGCGTAAGGTTTCTAACGATGCTGTAACACTGAAACAAGTTCATGACCGGCGCAAGCGGCGTAGAAAATCGTATACAAATAAGTCACCCGACCGCTTCTTTCTCCGCGATCGTGTTCGGGCTGTGAACACGGGATAGTGTTACTGAGGCGGAACTTGCTTTGGTTTTATGCAGAAAGGAACCATTCCGTAAAAATTGGACAGGGATTTATAATATGCTACAAATTCAACAGACTAGTTATTGATTAATCCTAAATTTTAAGTCATGACACGTGAGAGTTTAAGACTAAGTATAGTAGATATTATTTATATATATTAAAAAAAACCGGCCAAGTGCGAGTCGGACTCGCGCACGAAGGGTTCCGTACCATTACGCAAAAAACGGCAAAAAAAAACATGTTTGTTGTATGGCAGCCCCACTTAAATATTTATTTTATTCGGTTTTTAGTATTTGTTGTTATAGCGGCAACAGACATCGTCTGTGAAAATTTCAACTGTCTATCTATTACGGTTTATGAGATACAGCCCGGTGACGGACAGACGGACAGACGGACAGACAGACAAACGGACAGACGAACAGACGGACAGACGGACAGACGGACAGCGAAGTCTGACTTCAGTAACTAATGTCGTCATATTTCAACCAATTTACAAAAAAACCTTAACAAATTATATGCCTTAATCTTCCTCAAGTATCACTCTACTCATAGGTAAAAACCGCATAAAAATCCGTTCAGTAGTTTTCACTAAATTATTACGATTTACTTACTTCTTGCTTAATAGTTGTGACAAAATACAGGCCTATAGTTGTAACCGCTATGTGGCGCTGTCGTCGTGCACGGTCCCAATATGTCTGACCCAAATATTCCTGTAAAATAGCTGATGGGAGCCACGTCAGATTATCAGCAGGACTTGTACTATCTTTAAAGTAAATAATAATATAATCTTTAACATTGTCTAATCTTGTAACTAAATTGTTCTAATTTTAGTATAAATAATCTAAACTTGTAATTGACCAAAAGGATTTCAAGGTTATTGATTCAATGCCAACTACGAAAGGAACTTGATTAGGTCCAAATTATTACCACATCCTTGCTACCGTGTCGTGTTCTTCGTATCGAATCATCCGTGTGTCGCGGGTATTAAGTATGTCTGACGTAAGCGGGGCCGAGAACTTTCACCTTCGTCCGCGACATCCGACGCCATTGAACTTGGCGGTTGTATAAGAGAAGTATTGGCTGGCCTTTGTGGAGATAGCGAGTGACCTTGGGCTAGGGGCGAATATTTTGGAATAAGTACAAGTCTTGTGAACGCTGAAGAAAAAAGCATCCGTAATAACATATGTCTTGAACGTAGTTTCTTTGGTACAAAAGGATTGCAGTTCCCACCAGTGCTGGTCAAAATTTGAACATATTTTTATTGAATTTAATTTTAAATTATGGGCTTTAAGATTCAAAAATATTATCTAGCTATTAGTTGGATACGGGGAAAAAATCTATAGTCGTTCAGAAACTACCATTAAAAATGTTTAAAAGGTAAAATATTTTTGGTTTATAATTGTGATTTTGCGCAGCCGAAGCGAACACAATATAATTGTGCTACCTACCTCCCCATAATGAGTATCTTTGAAATGTAGGATAGAAGACAAACGTTTTTAAGACAGACGAGAGAATGAGGAAGTCTGTCTGCAAAGTTACAAACTTGATGCAAAGGATTTGTGAATTTGTGAATTTGTGAAACTTGATTTTTTTTACTAACAGAATGTATGTGTCACGGTTACACGAAATAAATGATTTCATTTCATTTCAAAGGCAATTGCCAATCTTGTTACAATAAATCAATAATGACTATTTTACTGACCTATAGTTATCTTTTGAAATAGAGGATGATTGTAAGTATGAAACAATTTGAAACATCATTTTCAATATTCTTTATCAAGGGCAAATCCATTCCAGAGGTAATCGTAACTTAAAGCGCATCGAGTAACAAGATATTTACAAAAGAAAGAACTTGATATTACGAGTGAGTTTGTCAGGAATGCAAGTGCAAGAAATGATTGCAGCAAACATCATTATTCATAATCAGAACTCCATTTGTTGCAAGTTGCAACCTTTAACTTGAGATCAGAATAATCATTCATTCTCAAAGGTGTAACTTTATATGTAAATTCTTTTACTACAACACAATTTTTCATAGACCTTTGATGACTTGTTGATGGATTAACTGCATATTGATCCGAAATTGATCGATTATTGTCCGCATTATTGTTTGGATTACTTAGGTGTCATCAGAACGGTTCCAGAAAATAAGATGATATTTTTAAGAACCATTTTTTATTGTAAGTAAATTGTTTTCGTTGCCTACGCGTGGAATATTTCCTACACCGTTTTTACGACCCAGTGAATTATTGTTCTAGATACTTGAAAGTAGGCGGGCGAAGGTCGTAATAAGCATATAATATCAAACGTCTTGCCTTGGAATATTTTTAGATTATATTGAGAGTGTGGTCTGTTTTTAACATTTAAATATCGCAGTGCATTAATCTTGTCATAAAAATACCGATGTAGCTTGACAGAAATCTAGATTTATGAAACAAGGATTCTCAAACTGGTATTGTTTAAGCATTACTTACATTGCAATGATATTTTAGTTCCATAATGCCATGAAATAGATTTACAACGAACTTAATTGCTGTAATAGAGCATCATTCATCAAGACAATCGTTGAATTTATTGCCTCATCTTTATTGTATTGTAAAATGTATTGACAACTTGACAACAACACACCTCATTTTTAATGATTAGTGTCATTGTTTTAGATAAGTTACTAAACGCCGAAAAACAGAGGCTAGATTATCGAATGCCTAGTCACAATTGAAGCAGTTTTTTTTATTCACACTTAAGAGAATATTGTTTTCGTTATACAACATCATCGTGATAACTACCCATTGTCTGCGAGAGGAAATAAGTCTGTTTCCGCTTCCAATTTTACCCTAGCTTGTTTTAGAGCAATTAATTCTTCCGACAGCCGATTTGAGCTGCTATTGTGTGTTAAAAGCATCGATCAGGACACGGTGCGTCCATTCGTCGCTATTCACTCGTCCAAGGTTTAGATGCATGGCCTTAGCTTCCCCTGGTATTCTTCAATCGGACATCACAATGCCTCCATCGCCATTGTTAGCGGCGTCCATAGCATGAACAATCGTAGGTTCTATCTCAATGACATCTGATTCTGCCGATCCATTCAGAATACCTCCTGTGCCTGACACGACACTGGTGCAAATAAAGGAAACTGCGATGCGGCAGGGAAATTAGTTGAATTTGCATGCTCATTATTTTTCTTTCGTGCTTCTCATTTTCAGAGTCTGGAGCTAGATAGCGTAGGCAGTAGCTGTTTAAAAATTTAAATATGACTTAAATGTCGATGGAAATCACGTCCCACGTCGAAACAACATTCATACGTGTCTGCCGCAATTCTGTTCTGAATTTCAATAAGTCTTTAAATTATTATCCCAGAAATACTGACCGGTTACGAATGTAGGTATTTTATTTCTTTAGTATCGAAGCCTGCATTATTCATCGCTATTTAACCTATATTCTTTAAATATTCGTTTCTTTTTGCATCACCGTTATAAGTGTCTAGCGATTTTTAGTGCCGTTGACTCTCAGGTCGTCTAAAAGTTTTGTAAAATCCCGTTGGCAAAGATAGTTAGTATTCTGCGTATATCAGCAGCAACATCCTTTTGCACGTACGCAAAATGTAACGGATGTTGTATGCAGAATGTTTTTGTTCTGGCACTTACTCGACTTGAATTTACGACTATCGATAATCTGCGCTTGCAATTCTTTATGATCGAATTTGTCAGCAAAATGATGATTCATAAGATTTTGTGTTGGATACTTGTATTTTATCGTTATTTATATTGGAGTTTATAACTTTATTGACAAGTTAAAGATACACATGTATTTATTTCTGTCAGATATTGATGGCCTATTTGAATGTATATTGTATCGTGTTTTTTTTAAAATATCAGTATCGTTATGTAAATCACATGAATCTAAGGCACGCGCATATTTATAATGGTTAGTTATGTTTACAGTAATAATGAATATGTAATATATATATTAACTAAAGACCCGCCGCGGCTTAGTAAATCCGTTCAGTAGTTTTTGAGTTTATCGCGAACATACATACACACAGACAGACGCGGCGGGGACTTTGTTTTATAAGGTGTATAGACCTGTACCGCTGGCTATATTTTGACCCCTAGGTTATAAAAATATTAAAGTCAATTCTGTTTTCGCTTATGAATACTTTGTTAAGATGTAAATCTTACATTTTGTTTTGTGTCATATATATAATTTGCTTTTCTAGTAATTTGTTATTTTGTGGTAATTATTTTTTATTTTGAATTATCTTGGAGAAAAAAATATTCGAGAGAAAACATGTAACTGTGTTGCATTTAGGATAGTGTTTTTAGTGTGAAAACATAGTTTGTGTCAATTACGTCCACTGCAATCTGATACTATGTCATAATATTCTAAATGACACAAAAAAAAATTAGAGTTAAAAAAAATTACTTAGGTCGAATTTAATCGTTTAAATAGGTCCATTAAATGATTTTGTGTCTTATTAAGGCTTAGCTTCATAAGATATTTGATAATTTTGTTGTAACAGGCTGTCACCGTTACAAAAGAATATTAAAGATATTAGAGTTTACATCTTATTAATTTGAAATGCGGGATAAATAAGATGTATGAATTTGTGTCACTTGCATCCACTGCATAAACAAATATTACAAAAATATTATTTGCGTTCAAACGAAGCTAGCGGGCGGTCTGAATGGGCAACGGAGGCCGTGCAGGGTGGGGCCGCGGCGTGACCTTGCCGTACGCAACGTATGTTTACTTCGCCTGTGCGCCAAATTAACGCAACTTATTCAAGGAAGTTACGCAAACAACACAACAACAAGCAACAAGCAAGCAAAGAATGCGTCGAATTATCTTTTACCTATTTAAAACTCATAGATATTGTACAATGTCACCATTATGCAAAAGAACTGTAAGTACATGTTTGATTTGCGAGCGAGCTGGCAATATTGCGCAGGGAAATCTTAAAAATATCGCGTTTACGTGAACGCCACATACATTTGTGACAGTGATAGGGAAAAGGTACCACTAAAGTAAAATTTGGTTATTAATACCGTGACTTTCTTTCATTCTTTGATAAAAAAAATGCTATTTATGCAACAAGTGCGGAAATCATCTTTACGCACGTGTATCATACAATGTTTTACTATGCATTGTGCGAGTAAATAAAAAAAACATGTCATGGCAAATAAGTTTAATTATTAAAAGGAGTGTTTTAAATCGACACGAGTTGCGAATTACCTATTCGCACGTGTATCGTACGTTTTACAGTACATATGGCCCTTTAAACTTTCGACATATGCACGGTAAGTGCTCTTTTCCGCACTAGTGCGAGAAAGTAGCACCATATGTACTGTAAAAAAAAATTGAAAACAAAAAGCACTAGTGCGGAAAAGCAGTACTTTAAAAAAACTTTAAAAAAAACCAGGAAAAAAACTTTATAGAGCTATTATAGCTTTATATATAGATATAATATCTCCTAAACCGTGCGTGGTGGCGCAAAAATAATAAAAATTTCGTTCCCCTTTATGAAGCCCCTAAGTAATATACTAAAAACACAATGAAAAAAAAGAAAAAAAATAACAAAAAACTTTATAGGGCTGTATCTCCTACACCGTGCATCGTAGCGCAAAAATAATTAAAAAAATCCCTTCAAGAAACCCCTAATTAAGATTGAAAAACGCAAAAAAGAAAAAGAGGAAAAAAAATCATTTTAGGGCTGTATCTCCTAAACCGTGCGTCGTAGCGCAAAAATAATCAAATTTTCGTTCCCCTTTGTGGAACCCCAAACTAATATACAAAAATCACAATGAAAAAAAAAACAAAAAAAAAAACATTATAGGGCTGTATCTCTTAAACCATGCGTCGTAGCGCAAAAATAATTTAAAAAACCCCTTTAAGAAACCCGTAATTAATACTTAAAAAAAAAAACAAAAAAACCAGGAAAAAAAACTTTATAGAGCTGTATCTCCTAAACCGTGCGTGGTACCGCAAAAACAATAAAATTTTCGTTCCCCTTTATGCAACCCATAATTTATATTTAAAAAAACGCAAAATTTAAAAAAAAAACTTTATAGGGCTGTATCTCCTAAACCGTCGTAGCGCAAAAATAATCAAATTTTCGTTCCCCTTTGTGGAACCCCAAACTAATATACAAAAATCACAATGAAAAAAAAAAACAAAAAAAAAATCTTTATAGGGCTGCATCTCCTAAATCGTGCATCGTAGCGCAAAAATAATCAATTTTTCGTTCCCCTTTAAGGAGCCCTTCATTAATACTTAAAAAAAAAAAACAAAAAAAACAGGAAAAAATCTTTATAGAGCTATATCTCCTAAACCATGCGTGGTAGCGCAAAAAGAACAAAATTTTCGTTCCCCTTTACGGAACCCCAAAATAATATACAAAAAACACAATGAAAAAAAAAAACAACAAAAAAAATCTTTATAGGGCTGCATCTCCTAAACCGTGCATCGTAGCACAAAAATAATCAAATTTTCGTTCCCCTTTAAGAAACCCTTAATTAAAACTTAAAAAAAAAACCAGGAAAAAAAACTTTATAGAGCTATTATAGCTATATTATGTATATATATATATATATATATAGATATAATATCTCCTAAACCGTGCGTGGTGGCGCAAAAATAATAAAATTTTCGTTCCCCTTTATGCAACCCATAATTTATATTAAAAAAAAAACGCAAAATTTAAAAAAAAATCATTATAGGGCTGTATCTCCTAAAACATGCGTCGTAGCGCAAAAATAATTAAAAAAAAACCCCTTTAAGAAACCCGTAATTAATACTTAAAAAAAAAAACAAAAAAACCAGGAAAAAAAACTTTATAGAGCTGTATCTCCTAAACCGTGCGTGGTACCGCAAAAACAATAAAATTTTCGTTCCCCTGTATGCAACCCATAATTTATATTTAAAAAAAACGCAAAATTTAAAAAAAAAAATCTTTATAGGGCTGTATCTCCTAAACCATGCGTCGTAGCGCAAAAATAATAAAATTTTCGTTCCCCTTTATGCAACCCATAATTTATATTTAAAAAAAAACGCAAAATTAAAAAAAAAAAACATTATAGGGCTGTATCTCTTAAACCATGCGTCGTAGCGCAAAAATAATTTAAAAAACCCCTTTAAGAAACCCGTAATTAATACTTAAAAAAAAAAACAAAAAAACCAGGAAAAAAAACTTTATAGAGCTGTATCTCCTAAACCGTGCGTGGTACCGCAAAAACAATAAAATTTTCGTTCCCCTTTATGCAACCCATAATTTATATTTAAAAAAACGCAAAATTTAAAAAAAAAACTTTATAGGGCTGTATCTCCTAAACCGTCGTAGCGCAAAAATAATCAAATTTTCGTTCCCCTTTGTGGAACCCCAAACTAATATACAAAAATCACAATGAAAAAAAAAACAAAAAAAAAATCTTTATAGGGCTGCATCTCCTAAATCGTGCATCGTAGCGCAAAAATAATCAATTTTTCGTTCCCCTTTAAGGATCCCTTAATTAATACTTAAAAAAAAAAACAAAAAAAACAGGAAAAAATCTTTATAGAGCTATATCTCCTAAACCATGCGTGGTAGCGCAAAAAGAACAAAATTTTCGTTCCCCTTTACGGAACCCCAAAATAATATACAAAAAACACAATGAAAAAAAAAACAACAAAAAAAATCTTTATAGGGCTGCATCTCCTAAACCGTGCATCGTAGCACAAAAATAATCAAATTTTCGTTCCCCTTTAAGAAACCCTTAATTAAAACTTAAAAAAAAAAACCAGGAAAAAAAACTTTATAGAGCTATTATAGCTATATTATGTATATATATATATATATATATAGATATAATATCTCCTAAACCGTGCGTGGTGGCGCAAAAATAATAAAATTTTCGTTCCCCTTTATGCAACCCATAATTTATATTAAAAAAAAAACGCAAAATTTAAAAAAAAAATCATTATAGGGCTGTATCTCCTAAACCATGCGTCGTAGCGCAAAAATAATTTAAAAAAAACCCCTTTAAGAAACCCGTAATTAATACTTAAAAAAAAAAACAAAAAAACCAGGAAAAAAACTTTATAGAGCTGTATCTCCTAAACCGTGCGTGGTACCGCAAAAACAATAAAATTTTCGTTCCCCTGTATGCAACCCATAATTTATATTTAAAAAAAACGCAAAATTAAAAAAAAAAAAATCTTTATAGGGCTGTATCTCCTAAACCATGCGTCGTAGCGCAAAAATAATAAAATTTTCGTTCCCCTTTATGCAACCCATAATTTATATTTAAAAAAAAACGCAAAATTAAAAAAAAAAAAACATTATAGGGCTGTATCTCTTAAACCATGCGTCGTAGCGCAAAAATAATTTAAAAAACCCCTTTAAGAAACCCGTAATTAATACTTAAAAAAAAAAAACAAAAAAACCAGGAAAAAAAACTTTATAGAGCTGTATCTCCTAAACCGTGCGTGGTACCGCAAAAACAATAAAATTTTCGTTCCCCTTTATGCAACCCATAATTTATATTTAAAAAAACGCAAAATTTAAAAAAAAAATCTTTATAGGGCTGTATCTCCTAAACCATGTGTCGTAGCGCAAAAATAATAAAATTTTCGTTCCCCTTTATGAAACCCCAAAGTAATATACAAAAAACACACTGTAAAAAAGAAAAAAAAGAAAAAAAACAATAAAAAAATCTTTATAGGGCTGTATCTCCTAAACCATGCGTCGTAGCGCAAAAATAATAAAATTTTCGTTCCCCTTTATGCAACCCATAATTTATATTTAAAAAAACGCAAAATTAAAAAAAAAATCTTTATAGGGCTGTATCTCCTAAATCATGCGTCGTAGCGCAAAAATAATAAAATTTTCGTTCCCCTTTATGAAGCCCCAAAATAATATACAAAAACACAAGAAAAATAAAGAAAAAAATAATAACAAAAAAACTTTATAGGGCTGTATCTCCTAAACCGTGCATCGTAGCGCAAAAATAATCAATATCCGTTCCCCTTTAAGAAGCCCCTAATTAAGATTTAAAAACGCAAAAAAGAAAAAGAGAAAAAAATCATTTTAGGGCTGTATCTCCTAAACCGTGCGTCGTAGCGCAAAAATAATAAAATTTTCGTTCCCTTTTATGAAACCCCAAAGTAATAACAAAAAACGCTATGACAAAAAAAGAAAAAAAAAACAACAAAAAAAACTTTAGGGATGTATCTCCTAAACCGTGCATGGTAGCGAAAAATAATCAAATTTTCGTTCCCCTTAAGAAGCCCTTAATTAAGATTTAAAAACGTAAAAAAGAAAAAGAAAAAAATCTATATAGGCCTGTATCTCCTAAACCGTGCGTCGTAGCGCAAAAATAATCAACTTTTCGGTCCCCTTTATGTAACCATTAATTTATACAAAAAAAAAGTTTTTTTTTATAGGGCTTGATCTCCTAAACCATGCGTCGTAGCGCAAAAATAATTAAATTTTCGTTCCCCTTTATGAAACCCCAAAGTAATATACAAAAAACACAATGTAAAAAAGAAAAAAAGAAAAAAACAATAAAAAAAACTTTATAGGGCTGTATCTCCTAAACCGTGCGTCGTAGCGCAAAAATAATCAAATTTTCTTTCCTCTTTATTCAACCCTTAATTTATATTTAAAAAAAACGCTTTCACTAAACTGCTGTAACTCGGAAACTTAGAATCCACAAAGGGGACTTTACTAAATTATGACACATATTAAAGCCTGACCAGTAATATATGATCATTGTCAAGAGGGCGCTGTTCATTCTCATGTATAGGGTGACAGTTCAGTATAGTATGAAAAAATATTGTATTTAATGAACATCATCATCAATGTAATTAATGTTGCTTGCCACGCTTAAACATAACAAAAATCACAATAAATTGCGTCTTAAAATAAACTTAAAAAGTCTACTAAAAATCGAAACAAAAGTAATTTTTAAGTCGCTGATGTGACATTCTCAATCAAAAGGTAGGTACCACTTTGTCGTTTACCATAAAGACGAAATTTGATTATATCTCTATACAAATAACCTGTCAGAGAAAGTGGTACCTTTTGATTAGGAACGTCACAAATGTTGGTCAGTATGAGGAGTGCAGCCTACAGTTTATTTTTAATTATATTTATATACCTACTACGGTAAGATTGATAAGACAATGTAATTATGCCTCCGAATGAAATAAATACACTGTATCGCAAAACTAAGTGGCGAGACAGCTCATAATGCCATCTCTTGGTTGGTATTAACAAGGGTAAAGGAGATAGTATTAAGATCTCAGTCGCCAGCTGATATTGCGGCAAGTATAATAAGCACCCCACCCGCGTAGGTACCCTTCCCCGCGCACGCCCTTCTTGCTCAATTGAGTTTTATTTTGCCAGATGGTAAAAAAACCGTGGATCAAAATGACCCAAATTATGAATGATGTCTTAATGTGGTATTATAATATTGTAGACGTAAACTTAATAATATGAATTTTTTTTTGTGGCAGATACAGGGTGTTAATTAGAAAAAAATTTTTTTTAAATAAAAGCGGTGGATGAATTTGACACAGATTTGTTTGAATAACATATAACAATGTTCTGTAAAGTACAACACTTCACTTACCGACTCTAATATTTTTTTAGGCGTTTTAGGATCAATATTAGGTATTTATTAAATGCCATTATACCCGTGGATGAAAATGACACAAAATGCGTGTGTACGTTGGAAGCCACTTTGCCTTTACAGGGAAACAAAGAATTTCGTCTCGAATATTTTTTTTACAGAATGCTGATTGAAAAAAGAAATACCTAAATTTCTACCTAAGCAAATACCTAGGATGACACAAAATATTATTTTTAGGTTTAGTATATGGTCTGGAAACTATATATAAAAAATAAGCAACATTAATATTCTTATAACCTCAGAAGTTATTGGTACAGGTCTAGTAGTGCAATCACTATAATCCTTTCGCACTTCAAGTGTAAAAATATGTATGTATTAACAATTACAGTTTATTGACGTATATCGTTTTAATTGTTTACATTGCGACTTCATGACTGATTACCTGCTGTAAATAATTTACACAGTATTAACAAGATAATCCATGTTCTGTTATAATCGTTGCACCCACTATTATTTCAGGTATTAAATTTACACATAACAATAGAACAAAAAACCTAATCGATCATTACATCAGGCTACCTAATAAGCCGATTGCTGTAATCGTTACTTTCACTCCATCGATGCGCCGGCGCGTCCGGTGCTCTCAAAGGTTGACCGACCGCGACTTCAAGATCGTCGTGATAACTCCTAGTGATGTGCCCGGGAACATACTTTTCCCTTTCCTTTACTGTTGCCGGTGATATTGCCTGGAAGTAGCAATATTAGCGGATGAAGTAGCAATATTGTAATAACAAAACTTCCGTTAGACAGACATATTAAATCTATTAAAACGGATCACTCACATTTTTTTTTTTTATATATGATGAATAGGCAGGCGTTTGACCACGATCCCACCTGATGGTAAGTGATGATGTGGTCTACGGTGGAGCACGCTTACCTATGAGATACCTATTAACTCTTGCCTTGAAGAGCTCCAAATTGTACTCATGCGGAAACACAGACTCGGGCAGGGCGTTCCACTCCTTGGCAATTCGCAAAAGAAATGTGGAAGCAAAACGCTGCGTGCGTATTTTTGGAATTCCTACCATGAAGCGATGCCGGAGTGCCGTTTGTCGTGTGGTCCGATGGTAAAAATGGGACGGAGGAATAAGGTTGTGCAGTTCCTCGGCACACTCTCCGAAATGTATCCTATAAAAGATCGACAGGCTGGCAACCTTGCGACGATGCTCCAGACTTTGGAGTCGAGTATTCGTCAGATTGCTGTCATTTATGATTCTCTTGGCCCTCCTCTCAACTGACTCGAGCGCCTCAAGCTGGTACTTTGCTTTTTAAGTATTGTTTTAATTCGGCTTAAAAATACGTGAGTGACCCATTTTAATACATTTAATGTGACTTAATTAAGTAGATTGAATTGTAAAATTTGTAAACAGCATCACTTTGTTTACTGTTTTTCATTAAAGCTCCCACTAGGAAGTCCACTCATGCGTTGGTGTGATTACCTAAAGCAAATAAATGAAAAAAATGGGTACCTACATGTAGCACAAACCAAAAAGGAATGATAAAATTGAAGGAGACCTCTAGTTGTATTTATATCTATACAACTGCGAAAAAAGGAGGCTATGAAGAAGAAAATGTACCTACCAATAATACGAGTTACTATAATAAAAAAGATCCAGATTTGGAGTATAAGCATCATTAATACTTATCGAGAATATTGCGAAGGGTTTTCCTTAAATTGGGAATATTGACCACAGCACATCACTAATAGATCCCGATCACATATCACACGACCTGCACACGTGGAAGGTGTCTAATATACGGGTTTAATTGCTTAATTGAAAATTTTAACTGTCTACCTACCCAAGTTAATGTGATGGCGATGGTGCAACGCTTAATGAATTTTTTAATGACGGTCTCAGAATGTCGGAATTTCGTCTACGGTGTGAGTTTACTACTCGTACATTTTCCTTAAAGGTTTTCCTTAGCCCAACCTCGCCTTAGCTTGGTTTTCGATCATTTTGGTGTCATCCTAAGGGTCTCTCTACATATGTCGATGCGGAATTGGCAAAAGCCGATAGAAAAAAAACCTTTATGTCTGGGAAATAAGAGCGAAAGAGTTGTCGGCGCGTCGGCAGGCATCGGCCGATGCGAGTTGAGCCGAATGACGACTTTTTCGCTCTTATTGCGCAGACATAAAGGTTTTTTCTATCGACTTTTGCTTTATTCTGCGTCGACATAGAGACCCTTAAATATGGCCCCCATTTCGGGGTGCGTTTTCTTGATCTTGCGTCAGATGTTGAATTAATTTAATGTTGTCAAAGAAATTTAACTGAAAGTAATACAATTCTGAGACTTGGAGATTCCATATTCCTTTTTCGTAGCCAAAACACTTTTTGTAATTTGAATCAGTTTAGCTAAAACGGTATTAGCCACAGGCAATAATGCAATCACATACCAGACAATGTGAGGTAATCACTAGTTGGTAAACACCCAACCAATTTCACAGATGTCGCAACATTCAATCCACTTCTAATTGGTAACCACAAATCAAGTTAACGAGATGTCAGTCTCATTGGAACTGGCAGGAGAGACAATGCATGCTGATTAAAGAAAGCAGAGGTCATGATTGCGAGCCTGGCGGCGTGTCGGACAGGAGCTACCTTGACCTTGTCGTACACTGTTGCAAGCTGTCAGTGTTAGTTTGAAGACTACAATTAGAATAACAATGTGGATGACTCATTCCATCTTTGGGTTGAACAATTCGGTCAAATGATTCGCAAGACGTTGTCAGGTAAATCTACTGACATATAGGTACTTTTTTCTGACATGTTATGGATATGGCTCCTAAATGGACAATTCAGTGTAAATTTACTTAATGACTATCATTCGTATTAAAATAAAAGAAGCTATCGAATCAAAGCTATTTTTAGTTTCTTATTACCGTACAGTATTTTATTATTTAGTCTTTTAACTGTCAATTTTACTCATGCGGTCATAAGGTCAGAGACGATTTTCAAGAAATTAGCAATGTTGATTTCAAGTGGTTTCGCATTAAACCTTGAAATTGAAAGTGAATAACCCTATCTAAAAGCCAGTTTAGATTTCATCGATTTTATAATGTGGTTACAAAATAACCTCGCGGCTATTCACCCAAACATGGTAAACACGATATATTGATTGAAGACATGTTCAAATGATGTAAATGTGCAATTTCTTAACAATAAGCGAAGACTTATGTAACACGTTCTAAAAAACATATACAAAAATATTCTGGGATGTTAATCTAAATATTTGTTTTTTATACCAAGTCAGGGCTTAGCAGGCCCGTGGATGTTGTAATAATGATATCTCACGATGGTTATTACCATGAGAATCGTAGCCAAATCACCATGAGAGCACGATGAGCGACCGCAGCTGATGCAATTGCACCGCAGCACAGACCATTTATCACCGATCGTTGAACCCGTGTTCACATGATCGACAACCCGACACCTAACGATAATTCGATTGACTTTTTGTTCTAACGATATTATTAGGGGATTAGGTTCATGTCAAGTTGTCATTTGTTTACAGAAGCTAAGTGATGAGGTGTCATTTACATTTCGTCGCGGGAGATGTCGTAAGTTCACATATTGGAGCCGAGCAATGTATATTCTTACATTGCCAGCACTCTATTGCAGCAGTATTACCTATACAGGGTTTAGATCTTGAGGCTTAAATTGCAAGGAGCAATGTAAAAGCTGCTTTTACACTACGAAAAAAACGCAATTTTTTGATATAAGTCCATTAATTTTTCAGTATGGAAACAGGGTTTTGTAAACAGTAGAGATTGTTCCACAGAAGTAAACAAAGGTTTTTATTATCAAACACTTATGATTTAGTGCATAATCCTTTGTCATCGTAATCAAAATCCTTTATATTTTCTCGGTAACGTTCGTATTAGTCATGCTACTTCAGTACTTTTTAGGGTTCCGTACCTCAAAAGGAAAAAAACGGAACCTTTATAGGATCACTCGTGTGTCTGTCTGTCACAGCCTATTTTCTCCGAAACTACTAGACCAATTAAGTTGAAATTTGGTATACATATGTACGTTTGTGACCCAAAGACGGACATGTAACGCAAACAAATGAATTTTAAACATGGGGGCCACTTTTGGGGGTAAATGAAAAAATTAAAAAAATAAGTTTGTCAGACTATATCGTGTTATATATCAAATGAAAGAGCTCATTATGAAAATCTCAAATATATTTTTTTATAATTTTAGGATAAGTAATTTAGAAGTTATTCAAGAAAATAGGCAAAAAATGACCATAACTCCGAAACTACTGAGTCTAAAATTTTGAAAAAAAATAAAGAAAGTTGATATTTACCTATAGATAACAGGAAAACCTTTTAGAAATCGCTGTAAAGCGTGAGTCGGACTTAATTACTTTGTTTTTGACCCGACCCCTACGGTTTTTTTAAAGAAATTTCACCCACGTTTCACATACAAAATACATTGTTTAAATTGTGTAATATACGGAACCCTTGGAACGCGAGTCCGACTCGCACTTGGCCGACTGAAATAAAATGACACGTTCGTACGTTTTCATAAAAATACGATGGTAAAGGATTATTGCACTACATCTGTATCAATTGAAATGTAAAAAAACGGCATTTGTAGCGTGGCACTAGATGTCAGTGTTAGGAGTATAGTCTATCCTTGCAATTTAATTTAAACCCCTACGTGGAGAGGCATCCGGTATGCTAAGCACCTCGTGTTTTATTCTTACCTAGTAGTATTTCAAAAGAACACTGTGACCCTAGTTGACCTTTCTGGTGCATTTGCCAAGCTGAATCTGGTCGTTCAACCTTATGCGTTTACCTGTACATCTTGTTTGACCACTGGCCCTTTCCGGTTATTTGACAGTACTCGACAGTAGTCACGGATTGTGTGGTTTTAAGAAAATTTTATAATTTTTGGTTATTGTATTTAGGTAATTATTTGAGGTAATAAAGGATGTAAGTGGATATTATGTTATTTCCATTAAGCAAGATAGGTATTCTATTTTCATTATGTAAATTACCAGAAAAGTTACTTATAGGTATATGGAGTTCTAGGTTTCTTTCTACCAATTGGGCTATCAGCCGAAGGAATCGAAAAATGTTCTATAGGTACTATACGAGTATTAAGGAGTTCCTCTATGCTCTGATTCTCTGCCATTATTACCATATCGTTGGTCCATCTTGTAAGAGATTTTATTAGGTTCATTTATTTACACTATCACACCGTCGGAACGCTCCAACATAATGCATACTTACTTACTCTTACTATAGGGTCGATAGTATCGAGTTGACTTGCATTCTTTCTTTCAACACGAACCGCTCGACTGTGAAGGTTTGTGGAGTAACGCATCGTATTATCATATGAGAAATACTTTCGCGTTAACGCTACTAGTTTCTATGCAGTAAGGAAGTCTTATTACTGATTGGACATCGCGACGCATTGCGACAAGAAGTGTAATATGTCCAAGTAAATTATTCGGTACGTCATTTTGATGCTAATTGGAGATAATGTATATTTTCGCACATAACGCTATTAGTCCAATATCGAATATTTACCTACTTAATATGTTTATAGCTTCATATTTATTTCATTATTGCGAACATAACCGTTGTCTTACTTGAGGAGTATGGATACAGCTGTAGATATAGCTCACTGTTTAAGTACTTATTAGCTCTTTCACCCTTGCCCATGTAGCTAGATCGTACCTCCCTACATTCATCAAGGAGTATAAATTACAAAGGAAAATGAGACAAAAACATAATTAGACCATAAACACCATAAAGAACAAAAGTAAAATCGGTTAAGTTATTGACGGAAAGTTTCCAAAATAACCAAGAGCAAGCACTCGCTTTCCGTCAACGAAATCGAAAACGCAAAAACGCTTAACACATGGCGTTTAACTAAGCAAGTACTAGTCCATTCCGTGAAAGCGATAGTGGCCTCGCACCGCTTTTCTACTGGCCGGGTTTCGACGGCGGCGGCGGTGAAAATCGTTGCCACACGGGCTGGATTACGGGGGTGCCGTTTCAAGGCCGTGCGCATTTACCGTGAAATATGTGTCTAATTGTTGGTCAACTCTTGAACAAATTGATTCATTGAAGATGATTAGTAACCTACATAATTTTAAATTACATATATTTATAGTTTTATATCAACATTTCTATACGAGTCCATGTAGCCCAAATACTTTAACATTTTCCCTAATCTGAAGCGGACATAAATAATAAATATGTACCTATATTAGGTATTACGTATGTGCAATGAGGATATAATAAGATAGAGCGGTACTGTCATATTAAATTTTGTAACCACTGTAAATTCACTGCCATCTATCGACATACTTTAAAACTAAAAATGAAGATTTAAAAAAATATGTTAAAATGTATTTAAATATGGATAAATTATTTTTTTATTTGCATTAATTATTTTTATATGATTTTGACCCATGTTCTCACTGGTATGCGTTAAAATTATAAATAACAAACGAAACAGTCAACGCCCTCTATACGAGTGTAGGCCAAAACTAGTGGCGCCATCTGATCGAGAGTCAAATTTTCGTGATTTTCGAGGCACGTTTTTTCCTTAGACTGTATCCATCTATTACGGAGTTATATCTATCTTTGGTATGTGCCTGTACATAAATAGATTCTATATTTGAATTTTTGTACGCAAATTTTTAAATAAAGGGCATTTATTACTTTTTACCAATAGCATTACAATGTTTCTATACAAATTGTATCGTTTTAGTTGTACGCATGCGCGCAACGTAATAAAATATTACGTGTCGAGCTATTAGGGTGCAAGTACGCAACTGTTACGTATAATTGCATAGGCCTTATTCGTCGGTTATATCGACCATTTTCGCCTAACAAGTCTAGGCCTATGTATTGCTTAATATAAACAACGGTGCTTAATTGTAACAAATGATTACTGCATGTTGTAACCGATCGTTTTAGACCAGTTTTGGTTTTCTTAGGATTCTCATTACTACCGAATGGTATGCGGTTTGAATTCTCTCTATCCAAGTGATTTACCAACTATTAGAGAGAGTCATGCAAAATAAAATAAATATTTGCGCACGTCGCGTTTGTTAAAACAAACAGGTACAAAATACCTGTAATTATGTAGTATTTGTGAATGTATCTTTCGGCGCGATTCGAGAAATGAATAAAAGATTCACTAGATATGAAATAGTAAAGATATGTGATATATCATATCTTTACTATTTCATATCTAGTGCATCATTAATTCATTTCCCGAATCGCGCCGTTAGACGATAATACTATTACTTATTCTGTGCCGTAAGTCTAAACACATATTATATGCATTAGTGTGCTAAACTACTGCATGAACACATCTTTATCCATGTGAGAGCGTAAATGACATTGTCGTACTATTTCAATAGTGTGGTGTTAAATTTTGACATTTTCTTGGTCACCCCGATAACTGTACCCATTATAGGCAGGCACAGCTTGGTAGGTAATCGCGTATTTTTATCTGTTTAAATAATGTATTAATATTTATTTAGTTTTAGTAGGCTGATGAACTTTAAATATTAATTTATTATTGCAAAATGCGAAACTGGCACTACCAATATTTCAAGGAAATTCAATTTCCACAGGAAACATAACTTCTTCAGCTGTAATAGGTATAATCATTGCAAATTCTAATTTCTGTTATTAATATTAATAAAACCCTACGAAGAGCTATAAATTTGTCTTCACCGATATATTATGTCATCTTGACAAGGTTCCCAGCTTTCGCCTATGCCCAGTGCCATGGCAATCCAGTTCTGTGAAGATGTTGACCATTTAGATACCTAGTGAGACTGATTCTACTTTTACGGTGTACGTTTGTTAAAGGATGTCGTCTCTAAAATATTTGAAATATTTTTTTTGCTATTTATTAAATGAAATACTGTCACTGTTAATAAAAAAGCGCCGGTGGCTTAGCGGCAAGAGCATGCGACTTGCAATTCGAACCCCGGCTCGTACCAATGAGTTTTTCGAAACTTATGTACGAAATATCATTTGATATTTACCAGTCGCTTTTCGGTGAAGGAAAACATCGTGAGGAAACCGGACTAATCCCAATAAGGCCTAGTTTCCCCTCTGGGTTGGAAGGTCAGATGGCAGTCGCTTTCGTAAAAACTAGTGCCCACGTCTTTTCCTGGGATTAGTTGCCAAGCGAACTCCAGGCTCCCATGAGCCGTGACAAAATGCCGGGACAACGCGAGGAAGATGACGATGACTGGCACTGTTAATGCAAAATAATTATGCGTGTTTGATATAGGTATCATCGCTCGTTCATAAATAAAACTATGGGTTTTGATTTGTTATCGACTTTGTTCGTCTCAGCTTTTATGTCTATTTTTTGTTTCTCGTCTCTAGTTTTCTTGTGCAACTCTTTTTTATTAGGTTTTTAGTTTTATGTCAAGTTGTCCACTCAGACCATAAATTTAACACTAGTTAAAATTCGAACCGCTATGCTCATTCAACGTAGCCGAGTTAATAAAAATCTACTTTGTAAATCTAGAAAATTAAATGTAAAGTAGAACGGAATAATTAGATATAGTTAGTCAAACCAAATTGTCAGTACATAAGAACAAAAAAAACTATACTCATCCTTTTCTTTTGGGTGCTAGTACTGGTTTAAGACAAAAATAGTATGATTCTCACTGTCTATGTTTGAAATGAGACAGTCCTTTGACAAACTATAAGTGCAACCTCGCGCGTGCTCGGTTTGTAGGCTTTGATTGCGCCGCTAGGGTCGTGACACTCGTGACATGTCGCTGTCGCTAAAGGTTTCTGAGGAACCAATGAAAACCAAGCGTGGTTATTGTTAGTAATATTTCTAAAAATGGCAAAGCTGACATTATTATCTGAAATACATAAAATAGTTTAATAAGTTCCTAATGCTCGTTCATGTTTTCATTGCCCTTTGCTACTTTTGAGAGTTACTTGGCACCTAGATGATATGGTTATGATAGTGGCACTCAAATATGTATCCGATCATGTCCTAGAGCATGCCTATAATATGTAATAGTTCATATCGCAATGCACTGACCATGATAAACAACCAGCCAGATCATATCTCTAATATTTAATTCCTTATCTACACCATTCATTATCGGTGCTGACAACCTTAAAGTAGCCAGAACTGGGGCAACAAAGTATAAAGGAGTTGCATAACACCAATTGATCCACGCCGCGCAGGATAACTCGATCGATATTCACCGCGAACCACGACTTTCACTATTGTCGTACTAGATGTCGCTGATTAAGACTTCGTGAATTGAATTCTATAGTAAATGGAGCGGAAACCAGCGGTCAGACAGCAGATACCGAATAAATCAATTATTCGATATAGCACCGTGAAGTAATGGTTAGCTCATAGTGTTCATATTAGGCGCACAGCTGGATATTAATTTCAACCGATTTTTTTTGTGCACGTAATCCAGTGAAAAATCATGAAAACTGGTTGGTTTTGCACTTTCCCACTTGTTTCTAAAGTACGTCGTATTTTTATTTTTATACTATTGTAGTACCATATTAAAACTATCTAATATGGCGAATTTTCCTCTTTTTCCCGCTTCACGGTCGAGTAACAAACTTTGACTTTATTATCAATATTTTTACTCAATTAGATTCATATAAACACATAATTAGAGCCTGTTTGGAAAAAGTGGAAATGTGTAATGTATGGAATATACATGGAATATAATATGGAATATGTATGCGTATTTCTGTACTTATTTATGCATTTAATAAATCATTACCACTAAAAAACGATAAATAACGCAAAAAACGGACTTAATGCCAATGGCACTCTCCTGCAGATGTTTTTGTCATAGGCGCCTTCCGACGTTCGATATCGGAAAGGCGCTTCTGATAAATTCAGCCATGTCGGAGCCCCCCGTCAGCTGTCGGACCGATAATATTTGTTTGTGTTCGTATGTGTAGGCATAATATTATGCCTACACATACATTTATGGTGTATGTATTTTATAGCTGTTGGAATTCCTTGTATAAATAAATAAGTAAATAAATAAATAATGCTGGTTGTAGTGTGAGTGACCGCTAAAGACGGCACCTGGGCGCGCCACGCGGATGTAGGATCCTTGTCCGATCCGATATCGGATCGGACGATGTGAAAACGCTCTAAGAGTTGCTAAAGGTTTTATAGATATTTGCTTATATATAGATTTTCAAAATTGTCCCGCTGTCGGAGTTACCCCAATGCACCTCATGACAAAGAAGTAATACAAAATTAAATACGTTATATCTATGCACATAAATTATCAGAAAGAATTTAACACTCGTAATTCCATTTAACATCCAGTATTATGGTTCCCAGCATTACGCATATTGCGTTTGTTTACAATTTCCTCAAAAGATACGCACGTAACGCGGCATAACGCATGTTAATAGCACGCGGTTTCGTAACTTTCGTAACTCGGGATACGCAAATTATCCCAAGACACGTACCTATATGCAGTGCGGTCCGTCCTTCCGTTTGTCGCAATTTGCTTTCTCTACATGCATCTACGTGAGTGCAATGATGAATGCGGACATAGAAGAAAAATGGCGCATGTCCTTTCATGCGTCATAGTTTGATGCGACGTTGTTTGAATTCATTTAGATTTCGCAGCTAATCGGTGCTTTTAACTGATCGATTACCAACCGTAATGATCAGACAATAGGAGTTAATTTGATAACGTCAGGAATGTTGTTAGATTTTAGACCCTGCCATGCAGGGTGACATGGGTGCTTGTTTGATTCGGTACAGTCCGGTTAGCAAGTGTGTCAATGACTTAATTTAGTTACGCGAAGGATGTTGAAGGGCTTTATTGAGTAATTTGAATCATTTACTCGTACGTTAATTCTTGCGTTAACCAAATTGAGCTTTACTTTTGCAAATTAGTCCTTCTATCGTGTTGTTCAACAAAAACACACATCGATTCCTTCACACAATTGTTAAACAAACTTCACGGGTACTATAATTATACGTTTGTCAATGAAATTTATACTTAATTGTCAACACCGCAAGATCTAGTACGCGCGCAAAAACCTCAGTAACCCTGAGTTTGCATTGCCAAACTAATCGCTTGCAAAAAAAATACCAAAAACTATCAAGCGAGCTCAAAAATTATAACATTTCATAATCTAATGACAGTTAGGTCACTAGTCGTGAGTGCCTAAGTAGGTTTACATGGTGTTCAAAGTGGCTACCGCTAAAATGGCGTAACTTCGTGGTCATTAATATTTTCAATCAACAAGGTGAACCCGCAAAATTAAAGATAAAGTACCACGGAAATATCGACTCTGTGCTTCTTTTAAGAAACCTCAAAATCAAACTAAAAAACTCGTACAGAAGGGTTATTTAAATTTTGCGGCGAGTGTGCCTATTACTATGAGACAGCAATTTTGTCTCGGAAACAATTTCGTGTTACAATTTGCGAATTACATTGATGTCTGTATGCATATCTATCCAGTCAAATAGACGCTGTGGTAGAAATATGAATGTACGGTCGCCATCAGATATATCGAAGCGACCAAGGTGCTCAAAATAATCTGAACACGCACTCTAACGCCTTGACAACAGAGGCGTGTTCAGGTATTTGTGAGCACTTGGCCGCTCCGATATATCTGATCTGCTGGCGACCGCACTGGATTGCCGTTGCAAAACAAGTTCAAGGACATGTCGTTGAAACTAGTAAGCGACATAAATTATTAAAAATCAAAAACCGGCCAAGTGCGAGTCGAACTCGCGCACGGAGGGTTCCGTACTTTTTAGTATTTGTTGTTATAGCGGCAACAGAAATAATTCATATGTGAAAATTTCAACTGTCTAGCTATCACGGTTCATGAGATACTGCCTGTTGATAAACAGACGGACAGACGGACAGCGGAGTCTTAGTAATGGGGTCCCGTTTTCACCCTTTGGGTACGGAACCCTAAAAACCAAAACCGGCCAAGTGCGGGTCGGACCCGCGCACGAAGGGTTCCATACCATTACGCAAAAAACGGCAAAAAAATCACGTTTGTTGTATGGGACCCCAACTTAAATATTTATTTTATTCTGTTTTTAGTATTTGTTGTTTAGCGGCAAAAGAAATACATCATCTGTGAAAATTTCAACTGTCTAGCTATCACGATTCATGAGATACAGCCTTGTGACAGACGGACGGACTGCGGAGTCTTAGATAGGGTCCTGTTTTTACCCTTTGGGTACGGAACCCTAAAATGATCGTGAATCTGCATTTGTAACTTAACCTATGATAGGTTCAACTCTGTACCTACATTATTTGAGTCGCTTCTTCAAACTCGGGTAAATCCATCTGTCAGATTATGCGATTTTAGTATTAAGAAAAGGTATAGGGTAGATATTTGCTGAGAGGGTCGAATGGATTTACCCGAGTTTGAAGTTAAGCCACACATTTGGCAAAGAGGATATAATAAGATAGAGCGGTACTGTCATAGTAGATTTTGTAACCATAGTAAATTCACTGCCATCTATCGACACACTTTAAAACTAAAAATGTTGATTTATAAAAATACGATAAAATGTATTTAAATATGGATAAATGATTTTTTTTTATTTGCATTAATTATTTTTATGATTTTAACCTATGTTCTTTCACTGATATGCGTTAAAATTGTTCAATGACAAACGAAACCGTCAACGCCATCTATACGACAGTAGGCCAAAGCTAGTAGCGCCCTCTGATCGAGAATCAAATTTTCTTGATTTTCGAGGCACGTTTTTTCCTTAGACTGTATCCATCTATTACGGAGTTATATCTTTGCATTTGGAAAATTTGGTTGTCAAAAGTTGACGTTTGGCCGTCCAGTTACTAGGTACAAGATATATTATGACGCCGTACAGAATCCTGAAAAGTCCTGTGCGTCTGTGAACTATTTAGTGTTTTTGTTTTAATTAGAGGTTTTAAAAAATAATATAAGCGTGTCAGGGAACTCTCCATTTTAGGACTTTGCCTACTTATATTTTCTTAAATGATTATCCGGCTCATTGACAACCAAATCGGACAAGTTTAATTGATTAATGAATTTTAAGCATTAGGGGCTCGCCAAATATGCTATTACAATTTTTTTTTGCCAGGCTTAATGCAGACGCATAAGCAAAAACGTACGACTAGCGCAATAATATTTTTTTAAACAAAAATAAACCTCCGAAAAAACTATTACATAATACAATCTGTATTTTAGGTACGGTCATTAAAATAAAGTAGGTGATTTAATAAAATTTAATAATTGACCATTAATTACGACCATTTATAACATCTTTAGCAGAGTTAGTACGTTACATTGCAACCTGCTTTTTATTCATTGGAGACTCTCTTACCGCAATTATGTATTTTTCATCATTCTCTCCATTATTAAATTTTATCTTCGAAAATTAAAATTAAAATGTTCCTATCAGATAATAAATATTTAACATCTTCACATAACAAATTGTTCCAGACATAGCTCCGTATTAGGAATACTTACAGCTTATTACGCTACATTTAGAATGATTGAAACGTATTAACAGCCAAATTGCTAAAGGCAAGTTAAGCTGCAGGTGGTCTCGAATCCAATAGCTTTATCAATTTATAGTGAATCGATTTAGCAACTAAATCAATCCAACTAAAACACGCGCATGGCTGAGGCTGCATTTTACATAATCTCATTAGGTAGCGTGCGTTTGCGCAAGTAATGCGAGTACTAGAGACACACACTACACCGTAACCTACAAGTATAGGGTACACAAAGTATTTTAACTTCATACAATTCCTTAGGTACCTATGTACCGGATTCCCGATACCGGAGGCTTAATACTGAAAAAAGCAAGTTGCTCTCTCCCATTATGCAACTAGATATATTAATCCTATTAACTTTTTTTTTTGTTTTATTATGCTTAATGCTTAAATTGCATGGCCATTTTATGAATTAATTAATTTATAATGTCCATGCTGTTCTGCAGTTCGCTGTACATTAGGTACTACCGATTTATCTCATTACACTTTTTTATAACATTCAAAAAAATCGTGAGGTCAAGCCTCGCTTGCGCCTGAAAGCAAAACAATGCTCTTAGAACAAATTACAAAAAAGAGGGTGTAAAATTATTTATCTTGTAGGATATATTGCTAAGAAAAGATTAAAAAATCGTATGTCTTAAACAAACAGTTCACTTAACACACTTAACAGTTCGATACATTCCTGATCGGTCAGTGGTTTTATTCTATTTAAAATTCCAAAATTAGGAAACAAAACTATAAAGGAGCATTCGCTTGTAAGATAGCGTAGTTAATATACTGACTAAAATATTTACACTCTAAAAACTTATCGATGAACTACATCTGCGCGATATTTTTTTACGGTTTAATCTCGGGGGCGGAGAGGTTAAGAAATGTTGTGATATGACACTGTCACTTGTAGGCGTCTAGTATACATCTTTCATAATTAGGTACGTACGTGATAAGTTCAAAAGGCGGTTTACTGCTAATAAGGTTAGTGTGCCCCATGTAGGATGTACAAATATGGTATACAAATGAATCATTGAGTTGTGTTGTTTGTATTATGAAATCCCTACAGAAGAACTTAATACTTATTCTTATAAATACCAAGTTTTACTGAGAAAAAAAAAAAATCCTAAAAATCGCGTAGTCGCGTTGTATTAGGATGACCTCTCATTTAACTGAACTATTGCGAAGAAATGAACAGTCAGCAGCAAAAGCTTCTGCTAAAAGAAATAGTGATGCGGTTTCCGGATGCTGCGACGATGTACCTAATAATGATAGCCGACTTACAGGCACATTCGAACGTACACTGATATCAGAATGACATCTAACTGATGTAATTCAGTTATCGTGCATTTCACTCGTACTTGTCCGACTTGTCCGTACATTTATTGGCGCCTGCGAGAGGCACGATAACTAAATAACGTGAATAAATATCATTCTGACGTCAGTATACGTTCGAATCGGCCTGTTATCTATACTTATCTACTTCTGCTTTGACTGTACCTCAAGTGCATACTTAACTTCTTTTTTTTTCTTGCTGTTGTTGTCTGTACATGTGTTGTGATCGTCATGAATAAATATCTTTTATCTTATCTTTTATCTAAGTAATAAAAACTTACCTACGGCAAGTTGGAAATAGCAACTACAAATCACTTCATTACCTCAAGGAAATTACAAATTCTTCGAAAAATTAAATTTCCGTCATGATGTTGTGTAATGCTTAGACAACCTTAATTTCGGTTTTTTAACAAAAGTATCGAAAACCATTCATCCATTCTCTACCCTATTGTTAGTAACTTGATACAATTAGGAACAATCAACAATAGGTTGGGAAAGTGATGTAATAATTAAGTGTAAACTATCACTTACCTTATAGCCGTTTTTAATTGAAAATAATTGAAACTGCTTTGGCGGCAAACATTGAAAATCAATATTTATTTGTAATATAACATTTAAAACTTTCGCGGTTTGAACACATATTAAATCACATTTAGAAACGGGTCTATCGCGAATTTATCTTCGCGAATTTTGCTGGGACGTCAGTTAGCCGCGACCACGACCAGTGAAACCTGTGTCGAAACGTCGGTAAATAAAGGTAACACAATAAATTCGCGATAGACCCGTTTCTAAATGTGATTTAATATTTATTTGTGCCTTAAATAGGCCTGCATGGATAGAACGGTCTTGTTTTCAAAGGTCATGCGACGCTGTCGCCCTTATACAGTGTGTCCTTAGCCATTGAAAAAACCCTGAAATCCCACGAAGGGTTACTTCTCAGGAACGCTCTTACGTGAATATTTTTGAAATTAGAATAAAAGATAAATAATATTTTTTCAAACAAAAGTTATTACCAATAATCGGCAACAAAAAGAAACATACTGTATTAATTATTGGCAGTGTTTTTGACAATTTGTTCGAAATTGTGCGGCAATGATGACACTTGTCAAAACTTAGAATCTTATTAGTGTCATAAAATAAAAAAAGATAATTAAAACGGTCGAATAAGGTTTCATACTATTTATTACCCACAGGAGCTACTAACATATACAGAATGCTCCAAAGTTAAAAAATCGTAATTTGTTAATTTCTTCGTAACCGCTACACCGGTTGTTGATACTTTGTATACTGGTTCTAAATACCCTAATGTATATGTACATTTCGGCTTTGTGCAATGGCTAAGGACATCCTGTATATTTTTTACAACGTGACAGCCACGGCGGTATTCCTGATTTGAGGGACTAAGATGGCATAGCGCTTCAGATCAAGGGGCCTAGGCAAGATGATAATCGGTGAATGAAAACGCCAATCGAAACGGTCGCGGTATTCGGTTTGCGACAGTTAATTTTGAGGCTACATTTACTACCGTCCATTTTAAAGTCAACGGCTTTACTACTTTACTGATATATTGTTATTAAATAACCCTTCACCAACAGCCATGCAACATGATTTAAACAGGCACTTGCAGGAGAACGGAGTATCGACAATAGCAAATTTCCGTCTTGTCGCGAATCGAGCTAAATCTCCTTACGCAAGTACACACGTAACCGCTTTGTAAACTGATCTAGTTAATAAGGCAAAACACAGCCTTCCAGACGCAGAAAAGTACTGAGTATGAAAATTTCTAATTAGTTTACAAGAGGCAGCGGGGAATGTTATGGGCTTTAGACCGGTAGACGTAAAACAATAAAAACTGGCCAAGTGCGAGTTACACTTACATCAAGCTTTCATCACTCACGACCGGGTTGGCCTAGTGGGTAGTGACCCTGCCTGTGAAGCCGATGGTCCTGGGTTCGAATCCCGGTAAGGGCATTTATTTGTGTGATGAGCACAGATATTTGTTACTGAGTCATGGGTGTTTTCTATGTATTTAAGTATTTATATATTATATATATCGTTGCCTGAGTACTCATAACACAAGCCTCCTTAGGCTTACCGTGGGACTTAGTCAATCTGTGTAAGAATGTGCTATAATATTTAATATTTATCACTTATGATGATAAGTGATGGTAAGTGACGCAGATTAACCATCGTAAATCTTCGTCTTTTAATAGAATTCTCTTCTAACTTGGACCACAAAAAGATAGATAGCGGCGCGTGCGGCAGAACACGTCGAAATGGTTTATCGTCTCCGTATAACGGCAAGTAGGCTTTAATGGGTTTAGATAATACACGTAACTCGGACTATCGCAGGGCGTAAATCGCGAAACGGTTTCTTATGTAAACTGTCGTAAGCCGTCTTTAAAATTAGAGCGGATTTGAAGTAAACTACACTCCGCACGTGAGCGTCGAGGAATTGTTGGAAAGCACTTGTCCCTTATACTCCCGCGGTCTGCCAGCGCATACCGCTCATCTATAAAATGCTCGGAGCTGTTTTTCGGACTGTGACGTAAATATCCCAGTAGGTACTCGAAACTTTAGCATATTACCCCTGGTCCCACCAACATGTCCCCCTGGTGGGTCCACGGGTGTTTTTTTTACCCGTTGTCCCACCGTTCTAAACAGCGTTCGCCAGTGGGTCTACGGGTTATTTACATTACGATTAGCAATGTTCCCACCGCACTAAGTGTTAAATTTATTACCAAAATTAACGAACATTGGCCTATTTTTCATAGTGTTCCCCAAGGTGTAATATTTTCTAGTCACACTAAATCAATAGGTAGGTAGATTAAGTGCTTTAGGTAGCTTCAGATGCCCGAAGGGCAAACTGCCCAGAAATAGGAGCCCCGCGAAGCGGGGCTGCATCTAGTTTAGTTGTAAAAGTAATGTTTTTGGAAAAGAAACACTTGCGGTGGGACCATGGTAAAAATAAATTACCCGTAGACCCACTGGCGAATACTGTTTACAACGGTGGGACAAGGGGTAAAAAAATACCCGTGGACCCACTGTGGGTCAAAGCAGTGGGACCACGGTTAAAACGCGGACACTTCGCAAAAGCGCCATCTCTAATCTTAAGTGTCAACAATACAGGCGACAAAAACAGTGTAAACTATTATATAGGGTGTCAAAAATTTGGACGTTTGAGCTAACCGAGTTCAAGAACCTACCCTACCATATAGTATTGGTATGGTATAAAATGTTCACACAAAAAACTTGTCTATAGTAATTTTGTGAGACAACTAATAGCGCTAGGTGTTGAATATGTATGAAGCTAGGCAACAGGGCACGTAACACCGGATATTAGCAGTAAATATAGGGAGTAATATTATATCAAGAATGTCATTAAATAATCTTAGTTAACCAACGGTAGCTGACAAGTAAATTAGTCAGTAGCAAAGTGTCAGTTGTATCCGGAGATCGCAATATTTCATAGTCACTTGTTTAGTTAACTTATTTAATGGTGATACAATAACAGGTTGGCGTTAAATATGTCAAAGTGACAGGTGTGACAGGGCTGATACAGATGGACTGCAACCCGAATGCAATTTGTTTGCACGCCAACTGCACGACAACTGCGAGTTGCAGTCCGTCTTTACCGGCCCTTAGCTACTATACATATATAATTATAATACTTTGGCTACGTGTATGTATGTATGTAATGTATGTAAACACTTTATTGCACATAAGACAGGTGACGTGTTTTACTAGAATGGTAGCCAGGTCACACCTGTCACTTTCTTTAAAATCCTCAGAAACTCCAAATGATCTGAAAATGTCGTATACAGCATAAATTACACCGCAAATAAAAAATAACGTATGCAATATCAAGACCACGCTTTATTGTTACACAGAACTGAAGTTAATTTTTTATAATTTGTTGAAAACTGTTTGGCCTACTTAGACAAGGCTTTATCTTGTTATCAAATTATCTTGCAATTTGATACAGCCTTCAATTTCGTCAATCATATCGTATTTTTATTGTGGGGATCTCACATTCTGTTCATGCTTGATTCAATAACAGACGTTATTACATTGGTTTTAAGGTATCTTATTCGATAGCAGAGTGTTCGGAAGTTTAATGTACCGTTACGTCACAATATTAACACTTTTTCATCTTGTTCATCACGAACATTGCATAATATTGCTCAGTAGAATCTCGTTAACATCCGAAACTATAATTAAAATAAACAGCCTCTGTTTCGGCACTTAATCACGATTTATTACGAATTCCATCGCTATTATTATGATTTAATCTTTTGGAGCACCTACATTAAGCATCAAAATAAGTAATCTGCCTTTATTACAACTATTATAAATGAAGGTAACATATGCTAGGTTTTCTAAAGTATACCTTAATGATAGTTAGAGGATTAAGAGGTTTGGTAGTGATATTTAAGCAAAATTAGTAGCGTAATTACTTTTCTAAATGTACTTATCTTAAGCTTTGGATAGCACCTCAAGCGGCGCAAATATGCAGCCATTGATTCTGGCTGTATGTTTGAGCTGTTTGAGGTGGAAACCCTTGGGTCGTGGGGACCTGGCACCCACAGCATTTTCAGAGAGCTGGCGAAGCGCCTCGTGGACGCGACGGGTGACAGGAGGGCTGGCTCTTACCTCGCGCAACGCATTGGCATTGCCGCCCAGCCAACTTGCCACAATAATTATAGTATTGCGCGGATGAAACTTTTAAGTCCTTACTTGAAAGTTTCATCCGCGCAATACTAATAACGAATTTATTGTTATCTTAATAATATTACAAAATTGTGTCTTAATAATAACAATAACGTAATTCTAAAGTAAATTCTGTTTTATTTTATAATCTCACAATGTCGGTGTAAGTTCGCAATGCGAACTTCGCATAGGTAGTACTTTTAGTAGCACAATTGCGAGGTCACTGACTCTCTTGCTCTCCATCTATATTAGGTTGTTGTCGACAGTGGCTTGCCCACGCGCATACCTGCATAGTATTTTAACCAAGTCCTTAATGACTCATTAGGAAAAGAAAGGGATTTTGTAAAACAGATACTCATTTCACAGTAATAATGAACCTTATTAAATTTTATTGCAACCCAACTGCGTAATATAAGAGTACTTTTTTCTATTTATTACTATCGTATCGTCAGTCAGCTGCAGGAAAAATATATTATATGAATAAATAAGTAATAAATAAATATCACGGGACATCTCACAATTTTTTTTTTAATTTTTTCATTACTTACTTATATAGAATACATATAATGATATACATAGAAAACACCCATGACTTAGAAACAAATACCGAACCAACAGGCAGGGTCACTACCCACTAGACTTACCTCTTTCTCTGCTTAAAAACTTCTATATTTTTGCAAAACAAGTTTTTTGATTTTATCAGATTTTTTACAATAAAATTGTAATTATTTATTACAACGTAATTTTACGCTTGCGGAAAAGGAAAAATACGCGTGGGACATTTCAATAAGAATGGTTATAAAATTCGAACATAATAAGGTGTAATTAGGGTTCCGTACCCAAAGGGTAAAAACGGGACCCTATTACTAAGACTTCGCTGTCCGTCTGTCCGTCTGTCTGTCAGCAGGCTGTATCTCATGAACCGTGATAGCTAGACAGTTGAAATTTTCACAGGTGATGTATTTCTGTTGCCGCAGACAGCTCTAACAACAAATAATAAAAAGTACGAAATTCCGACTCGCGCTTGGGCGGTTTTTATTGTTTAGCTGTTTGTACATAATAACATTAAGTCTATGGACAGTCTAGCATAAAATCTTAAATCGTAAATAAGCAGGTTATGTATAGTTATTTTAGCAATCGTTTAATGTGCCTTACAAAATGCCAATAAATAAGTTAAAATGCATTTCATCTGGCCATTACTTTAATAACTTCTTCAGATCATTTATTCATAGATAATTACAATCATTTTACTCCGTGTCTTATTGCATTAAAATGTCCCCTGAGGGTAAAACTGAATGTGCTACAAATCCCATATTTCAATAATCAATTACACACCACCATGACCAATTAAAATAAAATCATCAAGGATTAAAACAAAATATAGGCAACAGTGAAATTGATCCGAAAATATGAATGCTTGTTATATCATTCCTCATATCATAGCTGATTAGCTCAGATGTGGAATGTAGATTAATTGCAAAGTTATACTTAGTCAATTTGTAGTCACGATTGTTTAAATTAAGATAAATTAATACTTTTAGTTTTCATGGTAATACTTGTATTTATATAATTTTTTTGCCGAATTATTAATAGTTTTGCCATAAATTTGTGTACCTTATTTTATTATTTATTAGGTGTTTGTTAGTTTTTGGTTTTTCAAAGGATTATCGCATAACGCAATTGGAAAAATATCTTGAGAAACTTAGCACTCGTAAATAACTAATTAACTTTTCGCTTAAATAAACCAATAACTTCAAAAGGCAGGATTCTTAAAATGGTAAGCTTAAGCTTTATATTAAGCCACTTATATTAATTTTGAACATAAGTTATAAGGGCAACTGCCAACTGCATATTGGTGCTACATTTCACATCCTTTTGCTTAACTCGGACGTCAGCCATACACGCAGGAATTGAAATCGTAAAAGGAATTTAAACTAAATAAACTGACAAGTATGTCTGAATGCTCTTTAATTGGCGCCTTATGTATCACCCCGGGGCATCTAGTTATCCGCCCTATACCGACTCGAGTGCGAAATATCCAATGATTAATGATTAGGCTGCTATTCCGACGGCTTACCTACTTAGTATGGGTGAGTCTAGCACGAGGCGAGCCAAGATCAGCTGTCTGCGCGACATAGTATATTAGTTTATAGACAATAGGTAGATAACAAATACTATTAAAATGAGGGCCTACCAAAAGTTTTCGTTTCGGGCGCGATTATCACGTATAGTTTTTCAACACACACTTTCCGAAGTGATTTTTTTACTTGAATGATCTTAGACGTGTGTTGCGTAATTTACAGGTACCTATTTTGCTCCAACCAATGTTATCTGCAAAACCTGTCTATTTTAGAGGGACGTAGTTCATTATATTTTTGTAGAAAAAGTTATCTGCCATATTCCTCATATTCCATTTTAGTAGTTCCTGGTAGTAACTAATCCCGAGGTTACAGTAAATTAGAGGTTATACATTGGTTTCACTTCACCGAGTGTTTCAATAAGTTAGCAATAAGAATACATCAATACACTGCCTATTCGCTCCGGATTCGTACGCGTGCAGTAATTTACTAGGCTCGCTCGTGATTTGGCTATTTGTTGGCACGTTTGCAATGCCTATAATTTACTTCAAGCGTTGAGCATGCTAAACTTAATCTTACTAATGAGTTGTAGAATTAGGACTTTGAGGTAACGTCGATAAATCAATAGTTGCTTAACGACGTTCAGATTTTGTTCCATTTTATGACAGAGACATGAAAAAGTCAACAAAATATTCTGTAGTTTTCCGTGGGAAATTCTTTAGAAATAAATCTTAAAACAAAGTGGTCATGGATTAAGATCCATGACCGCTTTGTTTTATGTAAGTTTTCACAATATTATTTTATGATGTTCTAGTTCTCAGATAGTAAAAAATAATTGTATTTCACTAAAATGCAAGCTTCATGTTACAGTTTATGGTCTATTATATTATAAGTACCAATAAAATTGTCATAAATTTGTTAGCTAATTTAAAGGAGAACATGGAAATGGAATTATGTTTCAAAATAATTTTATTTATCGACCGAGTGATACGAATTTATGAGTCCTATCATTTTCTGACGGTATTAACATATTTTTTAGTTCAAACATAACTATAAATCGAATCAGACAGGGGATTATGGAATTAGGTAGCCGTAGTTTGAACCGATATTGGTTCAGGATTCAGGAACAAAAACTGTATATAATTTATATTAAACTAAACTAAAGTAACTTTTTTTAATCATGAACATTATCATCATCATTCGTGAAAACTTTTGATTTGTTGCCTTGGATACGATTATTGTTTTAAAATTTTATTATCAGAGATGATAAATTGTCTATTTGTGGTTGGTGTTGGCGCATGAGCTGTTTATGTATCAATTAATTCAAGTCAATGATGCGAATTATGTAATATTCAAATGGTGCTAATGTGTTGTACTTTTTCTTACAGGTACAGTTAACACGTGTAAACTGATGAATAGTTGATGAAGCAAGTAGGTAAGTGAAAACCTGTGATTGTGTAAAACTGCGATTCTGCGGTGAACTATGGCCTACCCACACGCAAGCCTTTTGAGGCCATTGTTTAGAAGCTTGACACGCGACATTTAGCTCACAACTAGGTACTAGTTTAATTAGTGTTTTATGGGCAACAATATTGAAAACGGATGTTTATTGTTTACTTAATTGCTAGTTTTATTTGGTTTATGTTCTTACAACACAAAAGGCCAAGACGTGGTTATGTCGAGAATAGGTAATTTCTTAGAGCTGAAAGATTGTGAAAAAGTATACATATACTTATAAATATATTAGTACCTATATATTTTCACTTGCGCCAACGATACGTTCAAGCCCCATACACTGCGTACGAGGGTCAAAATGCTTTTCGTTGTCTTGTTTTCTGTCTCCAAAGAATGTGACGGATTGGAGCTTTTTGTATGAGGTGAAATTTATATACTGATTTAAACTAACACGATTTTCACTCATAATTTTAAAACTAACGGGACTTAATCGCGTAAAAACTTACGTTTATTTATGGCCTGACGTTTCGAACGTGACGTTACGTTCGTGGTCACAGGCAGGTGGTTCGGCAGGTGGTGGTGGTGAGTCTGATGAGGTGAAATTTAGTTTTAAATTTTATTATTATATTTTATTAATGTTTATTATAATCTACAGCTAGAAAGACATGCGATAGCACTCGACTTTTTTATTTATTTGATTAAAGACAAAAATACAAACGTGACAGAAACAAGACAACGAAAAGAATTTTGACCCAAAACGTTACCACACTCACTCTTTCATTCAAGAAACAAAATCATGATCCCATGTAATTTGATCGTTGATCGTGATAACAACCCAGTGGTTTATTTAACCTCTCATCGATAATTGAGATCACAACTAAAACCGCAAATAAAGCCTTGATTTAACGATGTATGTTATATACTTACATTCGTGCTAACCTAAATATCTGCGGTGACAATGACTAGGTCCGGGCGCCAAGGTTTATCTCCTCAAGCTATCAAGGTTCAGCTAAATCCGTGTGACATATACTTGACTAAATACTTGCGTACATAGTAGTGGTGTGTTTACAGAGTTGTGAGCGCAAACTGTCCTTATTATTGGCGTATCCTAATTCCTTCACGTTTTCACGTGCAATATTGGTGTAGACATTTGTTAATGTGTTTTTGGAACAGTTTCTTATGATTTGTATGAAAGTTATAATAAAGAGGCAAATAATCGAAAAACTGTTCCCGTATTTTGCAGGAAAAGCAAGAAATGTTCCTATTTGTGATGTACACAGCGAGCGAATTAAAAGCGACGAAAATATACTGCGTGAATTAAACGATTTTTTTTTTCAAAAAGCTTAGATTAATATACAATTTGATATTTGAAATTGGACCCGGATATCCTGGCAACTTTACTTAAATACTAGCTTCTTATGGCTTAATTGCTGTACACAAAAATGGTCCTTGCTTAAGCTAAGCGAAAACGCAGCCCATTGGGTGTAGAATCTAGATATTGATTTGTAAATTTGTAAAACGACCTAGAATTGTATTAATGCCATACGACAAAATAAATGAATTTAAATACTAATAAAATTCATATATGCTATGAAAAAGTATAAAAGAACGAACCACTCGCTCGTTTATCGTATTCTTTGCGAATTTTTAGTAAGTTGATTCAATATTGTATTGCACCAATTCTTCATGTTCCACGGTAAGCCCAAGGAGGCTTGTGTTATGGGAACTCAGACAACGATATATATAATATATAAATACTTAAATACATAGAAAACACCCATGACTCAGGAACAAATATCTGTGCTCATCACACAAATAAATGCCCTTACCGGGATTCGAACCCAGGACCATCGGCTTCACAGGCAGGGTCACTACCCACTAGGCCAGACCGGTCCGGTCGTATATCCTCCTAGTACAGGACATTTAAAAAATCTATAGCACTTTTTGTCAACAAATGCATTGTCGTTCGTTTTGCTTCGCAGAGAGTTTCTATGCTTGGGTCCCTAAGTGTTAACTCACGAAGCAACTAATCTCCGTTCTTGACCTACTCGGTAACTAGCGAAAACACAGTCATTGCATCTCTCGTAATTGCAGGAACTATTAGTAATTTACCTCGGTGTTTAGGCTTTAATTCACAAACTAGCGTTTCACTAGATTTGGTCACGTGAACTTTGGTAGAATTTAGAAACACCTATATACAATACAAATAGAGTAATATTGTATATATGTATAGTAAATATACCTATAAGTACATGTATACTATAAGAAACGCGAATTAAATATTGAAAATAACTTATGGTATTACTTACCTCTAATTAAGATTTTTTAAGTAAACCTTTTAAATTTAAATATGTATAGGTACCTATACGATACGAGTAATTTTCTTACATTATACCAAAGAATTATAATAGATGGATACAGTCTAAGGAAAAAACGTGCCTCGAAAATCAAGAAAATTTGATTCTCGTTCAGAGGGCGCTACTAGTTTTGGCCTACAGTCGTATAGATGGCGTTGACGGTTTCGTTTGTTATTTAACAATTTTAACGCATATCAGTGATAGAACATGGGTCAAAATCATCAAAATAATTAATGCAAATAAAAAAAATCATTTATCTATATTTAAATACATTTTATCGTATTTTTACAAATCTTAATTTTTAGTTTTAAAGTGTGTCGACAGATGGCAGTGAATTTACTGGGGTTACAAAATTTACTATGACAGTACCGCTCTAGTATAAGTTACTCTATGATTATACATACATATAAAATTTAGTACATTACGAGCAATAAACGTACTTATTGTTCGTATATTGTGCATAACAAAAATTATCCTCAATTACAAGGATTGCTGATCTCATCACTGTATTAATTGCAACTCATCTCAAAATTGATAATTGAGCATTAGCCATACCTACCTATATAGGTATTGTAAAATTGCCCCTGAATCTGTTAAAACATTGCAATTCGATTTGTAGTGTTATTATGAAGATTATAAATAATATGTTATAGACTGATTATCTTTAAAACTGGCAATAAATTCTCATCAAGAAATTCGCAGTTTCCATTAAGTTTTAAGGATAACCAGTAATTACGGCAATTTAAAAAATAACATCTTGAACAGCTACAAATACGGAATAGTGCAGGAAATTCTCTTAATAAGGAAAACCTTGCTTACAACATTCATAACATTAACATACCTATATATTCGTACGATGGTCGATTAATATAAGATTACTGATCAAAGTGCTACCGAAACTAATTTTAATTGTACAGGAACAAAAAAACATTCAACGTAAACGATTTATAACAATTCGACGCCCCGGAGAGATTTACTTTTTTATTACCTTATTTTTTTGAGGATGCTGAATTGCTGTTCTATTTATTAATTAAACAAAAAAAAAACAATTTACAAATAATTTAAATACATTAAGTCGTCGTCAATAGTTTATATCAATTTTTAGTTAAATTAAACGTTAATTATAAATATTTCTAGGAAAATAACCTTCGTAAAAATGTTAGGTTATGTGTCAAACGCTAACAAAATCTGTCATATTTGTTTACATTATTTGCAAGTTCTATTGACGACGACTTTATCAAGCGAATGATGAGTGTCTTTAACAAAAAATAAATATAGATTTTGCTTATTACTTATTTAATCACATAGGTAAATTGTATATTTAGTATCTCTCTCAAATCAAGTATCTCTGCACTAACTGCAAGTGTTAATTTTAATAATTAACAATCTATAATTATGTAAACTAATACGTACATAAGTACATATTAGTTGACTGTAACTGTATAGTAACTCGTATTATAGTAGTATAATACGAGTATGAATGAATAGGACACAACTCTTGATAAATGTAACCGCACTGAAAATTATGGAGCGTTGTATTTATTTAACGCCTGCCCGACGTAATGTACCTACGCAGCTAAAAGATATAATTCAACATTTCTGATGTATGAGGTGTCTGCTTGCTGCATGCGAAGCATTACACGTGTAAGCTTGTAAGCTTGAGCGAGACTACAGACGAGAATGTACAGTGAGCTGCAAAATTACATGGACACATTATTAATGGAAGTCATTCATAAAGTAACCGTGCACTTTTGCAGTTGGGTGTATATGCTTAAAACTGATAGTTAATTATAATTAGTCAACAACGAAATAAGTGCTAGTATGTTTTCAAAAAGTATTTTATTTCGGGTAGTTTACTTCCACTATCTAAAATAAAATTATACTAGCCTAACTCATGACAATTGTCAATTAGGTACTAACCACTATTAGAGCCGCATTTGCACTAAAAACGTCTCGGATAAATGATTTTTAAACACCATTTAAGGTTCAGGTTCGGATACGATCAGGGGGCGATTTTTTAATTTCGATCGCTCGATTTATTACCTAACTTCTGTCTGTAATGTCAAACGATCACTTTTAGGGTTCCGTACACAAAGGGTAAAAAAGGGACCCTATTACTAAGACTCCGCTGTCCGTCTGTCCGTCTGTCTGTCTGTCCGTCTGTCTGTCTGTCTGTCACCAGGCTGTATCTCATGACCCGTGATAGCTAGACAGTTGAAATTTTCACAGATGATGTATTTCTTTTGCAGCTACAACAACAAATACTAAAAAGTACGGAACCCTCGGTGCGCGAGTCCGACTCGCACTTGGCCGGTTTTATTCCAAATTAACTACTAATCCGACATGAAAAGCGTAAACATGGTCATTAAATACCTAGGTATGCCATTATTTTATGCTCAATTTCAGTTCAAACGCAGTTTGATAATTTGTAAGTTAGCATCTAAGTAATGCTAATCCGCAAAAATCCATAACGTATTATATTGAGCTCATAGTAAAGCCACATGCCGGATAACTTGCACAATTCACGTCGCGTCGGCAGGTCCCATCACGATGACAGCCTGTCAGGGAATTAGAATGGTCTTTCTGTCCGGTTGGTTCCGCTTCGCTAAATTGTTACTACATTCAGCGCAACGTTAGGATTGATTTTATAGTTATGAACTGACTCTAATACATTATGAAGCTAAGGCTAACGCAGCGTACTACGTAGGCGAACAACACGCGAACGCGAAGCGAAGCGATGCGGCGGATAGCGAATACCTATAGAAGTGTCCTACGTGGGCGATCTCGTTGCGAACGCGAGCGGCGTGGGCCCGCCGCGCCGCGCCGCTTCGCTTCGCTTTCGCGAGTTGTTCGCTTACGTAAGACGCTGCGTAACAGTTAACACTTTCAGTGCCAAGCGCCCCATTACCAATACAAAATGAACACACATAAGTGCTCTTGGCAGTGAATGTGTTAAACAGTAGAACTTAATAAAACAAAAATAAAATTCAGGTATATTATAACGATCAAGCAATTGTAACCGACACTGAAACATGCTACTTATTTAAAACCACTTAGGGAAAACGTTTTCTATCATCAGATAGACAGATACATACTTGATGTAAAATACCAGTGTCCAATTTCAAAAACGCTGTTGAAAAACAAATTACATTAAATTTTAATGCTCAATTAATTTTATGTAAGTATATTGCATTTGCTTTTGACGCAAGCCACATAGCGGCAAATTTCTGAAGTCTTGCAATCTTTATCGTGGTAGTTACCTAGTGATATTCATAGGTAGCTATGACACTTACAAATCTACGAACCTTATGCATTACATAAATTACATTATCTTACTTAGCTGTCTGCCTAACAATGCCCAAGCAGTATAAAGCCGCACGTCCACCGATTGACCGATCGGCTGTCGATGCATTGCACAATGATCAGGCACAACTTCCTTCCTAGCTGATTGACATGGCATTTATTCACGAAATAGGATGACTGGTGGCAGACTTAAGTCGATGTGTCAAGAGTTACTATGGAGCTTATCGTGAAGATTGGAGACATGTTTGGGTAACAGGTCAGACCGCGTGTTATAAGTTCAGTTAATTGCAAGATATGTTGGAATCGCGCGTGGCATATTAAAAACAAACTTATTCAGTGCCAGAAAGTACACCTTTACGACAGCGAGTTTTTCCATTTCTAAATTGGTGTTATATTTGTACCACTCATTTATTATTCAATAAACGAAATCACTTTTTATTAGGGTTCCGTACCCAAAGGGTAAAAACGGCACCCTATTACTAAGACTCCGGTGTCCGTTTGTCCGCCTGTCTGTCTGTCACCAGGCTGTATCTCATAGACAGTTGAAATTTTCACAGATGATGTATGATGTATAAATGCTAAAATGTACGGAACCCTCGGTGCGCGAGTCCGACTCGCACTTGGCCGGTTTTTGACTTTAGCGTTCTAAAGTTGTTAGTATAATCTTAGAACACTGCATCTAGATATCCCTGGCATGTAAGCGTTCTATTTCTACTCGGATTACTCTGTTATGAGTTTGCCACTGGTACATATGCACTTGTATCGTGAAGCCTGCATTTATTTCCACGAAATATGGCATGGCACAAGCCAAAAAAATTGTTTCCCGAGTAACTTTGAAGACAGTAAAAACTTTAATCGATCGCTTGTGTCATTCATAAATTGAATTCGTCGAAACCCTTTCGCCGATCGGTTGCGCCGGCGCCGGTGTTTAAACACAGCAAGGTCGTGAGTGAATTGAATAGCGGCGGAAATGTAGGAACGTTTGTGTCAGGCGTTCTAAACCTTTTAGAGCGAATGTCGGTCTAGTTTAGGTAATATGTAAATTGATGAAGCCAATCGGATTTTTGCTATATTCCATTTTTTTAACAAATTTAAAAAGAACTGGCTGAATACACAAAGTAAGATATACTTAATAACTTTCCAAATAGAAATTTAATGAATTTCAGTTAACTTAATTAACGAAAGCTCAATTTATTTAAATCGAATTGATATTGTAACCAATTCATAATTGTGTAAATGTTTTATTGTAGCATGATATGACGACAATTTAATCAATACAAATAAAATTATATACATATTTATCTCTATTTAATATAGTGAAATCGCACGACCTTTAATATTGATCTAAGACAATACTTTGAACAGCGACGGTATAAACACAATCTATACACAAAATTCTATTGATTTACAAATCAAATTAAACGGATTAAGTACCTATATCGTGTTTAAATGGTTATCTTTCATTATTATCTATCGCGCTAACCAATATTACATGGTGTAAATAAAATAAATTAGGTATGTGTTCTATTAAAAAATCTTTTTAATTTTCAATTAGAACAGCATTGAAGGAGTAGGTACGTAATTTTTATATATAAAGTTTTCCGAGAATCTTACTTTACCTGTGGTCAGTACCAGCTTTAACAAAAAATACAGAACAAAAAGGTTGGCATCCACTCAATCTAAGCTTTTTACATAAGTTGAAAGTGATACACATTTCTCTGCGTACGCAGTCAGGTCACGACTGCAGCCGCTCGCCTCCGAGCGGTGTTCTAATTGGTATAACTGCCGACACATGTAGGTATTGTTATCGAACTATGATATAAGTCGCCATTTTGCAACCTATTTTCTATTGTATGTGTGTTGTATTAGCAATGGTATGTGTTTTCCATGTGGGCGTAGATAGCTGGATATGTAAGATTTTTATTCAATGATGTGCAATATTAGAATGATAAGAAAACAGAGGCTATAGAGGGTGATGTCTGACCATATTGAGGTGATCTGCTGTTCCATAGTAAACATTGACATGGGATTCACGGCTGATATTTCTTTTGCGATTTCAGGATTGGCCCCATAGTCAAAGTTGTTAAGTATTACCCACATATTCACCCCTTAGAGTATAACAAAATCATTCTGTACTTATTCACAGGTTAACACTTTAAACTCTCGCGTTTTGTACAAATAGTTAATAATGTCATTAACGGGTGTAACGCTATTAAATTTCGTTATTTTACCTTTTTTCCGACGTTTCAGTTAGGTTGCACTAGCTGTGATCACGGAAGACTGACGTCCCAGTAAAATGTCAATTGAGATTTTGGTAAACAACACTAAACTACCCGATATTAGTTTATATAACGTGTATTTGGGTTTCGGGTAATTCCGACTACTTCGAATTGTCGGCTTATTCCGAAAATCACCCATAATTTCATATACCGCAATATGGGTGATAAGGCAATTATGTTTTTATTTAATTATAGATAGAACCTACTAACCAACTGCGTTTTTATTCCAGGTACATAACCGGGCGTTCGACGATAAAGTGAAATCATTTGACTTATCTAGGCTTCCAGTCTACCACTTACCTACTTAAAAAATCTGTTTCACAAAGAAACCGAAAGTGTTTTTGTAACCACGCAATAAAATATCGTGATTCAAATTATCGAGACAATCACATCTCTCATTGAGTTAAAACTGGATTTTAATACGCTTTCCATTCATTTCGAGTAATCGTTTGTATTAGTAATCAGTTCACACTATGACTGACTTAATAGATATATTATAGATAAGGATCCATTCTCTAGTGTAAACATTTTTATGGCTCAAGTTATAAGCTTTTGATATTATAAAAAAAACCTGACCGTATATTTATATGTTAATAATTCCCGAATAACTAGCAAAATGACATAAATTTACATACTTAGGCCCACTTGCACCATTCCACTAACCCGGGTTAACTGGTTAAACCTGGAGTTACCATGGTTACCAGTACAATTTGACACTGGGTTAACGGTTTAACCCTGGGTTAGTGGGATGGTACAAGTGGGCCTTAGTAGTTCATGTGCAATCATTTTATTTGTGTCCGTCAAATTTGACAAATTTAATGTGTCATTATTTATTCAGGATTCAGAGAGGTAACTATAACAATTATCTATAGGTCATAAACTGAGAAGGCATGTGAAATTATTTTTCGTTTACTAAAGTTCTACTTCTCGAGTTAAATTCACCAATAAAATTTTGCCCATAAGTCCGAGAAGTCCCAGTGTATTCTAGTATAACTTACAGTTGCCATTGTTCCTATTCATGTAAGTACCTATCCATTTATAGTTCGTAGACCATATAGCCCAATGTCTTAAATTCCGCATGCCCTACCTTAGACCACCGCGCGCTGTTGCGACAGTCACGACCACGGTGTCACTGTATGTCGTCGGCTTTGTCCGTCTACTCCCGTTGGTTACCGTAACCAAAATAACCTGACCTCCAACTCCGTAACTACCACTTGTAATCGGAGAGCACAGTTCTACTGGCCAACCCAAGTCTTCGCCCGTATTTAAATGACAATCGCTGCGCCTGCGACTCAGATCTTGCGACACGGCAACCGTGGCAGGTTAATTTGCGTTGTCCCGTGCGGTGTCTGTCAAGAGCGGAAATAAAGTATTAGGTTGTAATCAGAGTAAGCTAATCGAATGCTTGTTCTAATCAAGTTCTTGCGTAGTAATTTGATTAAAGATTAAAGGCGAGATTATTGTCTAAGTATCCACCCAGAAGTACATTTCATTGTTATCGGTTGGAGACAGCTAGTGTTAGGTACCTTAGATGTCACAATAAAAAAAAATACAACATCCTATCAAATCAAATAGAGTCAGGCTAAGCTAACTATAATTTACTTTCAGCCATCTACCTACCTATACCTACTATACATACATCGTAAAGACCATAGGTAAAGACTGAGAGTAGGCATGACTAACATTGTTGTAAAGTTTGTTAGTTAGGTGGGCGTTTTCATAAATGAATATTGAAAACCTGATTCTCACAGATTCTGGTGTTTTTGGGTTCTTTCAACTCAGAATAAATATAAATAAGAATAAAAAAATGTCCCAAAAATTTGTATGCCAATTGTACATTCCACTACGTCACGCACATACAAGTTAAAAAAATGCATACACTAAAACGTGACGTAATGGAATGGACATTTTGGGACATCTTTTTTTAATGGCAGGATGGAGAATGCTGTCGGTTCTGAGTAGAATGAACCGGTCCAGGAGTCCAGATTTGACTGAATCAGGTTTTCAATATTTATTTTAGAAAACGCCCAGGACCGATAGATTAAAGTAAGTTATAAGCTACTTTTTGGTCAAGTACTTAATCAGAAATCACAACTTAAAAACATTTCGTCAAAATATGGGCAACGAGTATAAATCTGAGTGCTCAAATAAAAAGATATCAACATTAACCTTTAATAAAGACATTAAAGAGCGTTTTGACATTGTCCGATCCGATATCGGATGTCGGAAGGAAGTAAAATGTAAGATACATGTGTTTCTCTGTATTTATTTATGCATTTAATAACTCATTATTACTAAATAACGATAAATAACAAAAAAGGCGGACTTAATGCCTATGGTACTCTCCTGTAGCTGTTTTGGTCATAGGCGCCTTCCGACATTCGATATCGGAAAGGCGCTTCCGATAAATTCAGCCATGTCGTTGTCGGAGCCCCCCGTCAGCTGTCGGACCGATAATATTTGTTTATGTGCGTATGTGTAGGTATAATGCTTGTTAAATTGTAGTGTGCGTGACCGCTAAAGACGGCGCCCGGGCGCGCCCTCGCGGCCGCGGCCTGACTACGCGGATGTCGGATCCTACATCCGATATCGGATCGGACAATGTGAAAACGCTCTAAGGGTCAATCATGACATTGCCGTCACAGTTTCCCACAATCTAGATGCGTATTGAGTTCCCACCGTTGCGCAGGCGTGGCAGAAGGCTGCTGGCGCAACTCACGCGCACGTCGGTAATGATCGGGACTAATTAATAATCTACTCACTTCGCGTAGTGGAGGAATTTCTCAATTTTTTATACTTTGAGCTGTCACATTGCGCTGATAAAACTATTCAAATTCATCTTATGATAGCGCCCGCTACAATTTTATAGTTATATAAATGATATTCTGCAGGGTTTAATGCAGTTTAAAAAATATTTTCGGTATCTCTACCTATTTAATAATAGGCACAAACAAATCTTAGGTATATAATAATTAATTCATAAGTTTAATGAAAAAGCAAATAAGCCATAAGGGCACTTTTACACGTCAAGTTATTTTTACAAGCAATAAAAATAAATCACAAGAAATTATAAAAGACAATTACATATATAAATTTTATGAAGTATTAGATAATTGCTTGTACATTGCTAATGTATGCATGCAGTCTCTAAATGTAAAATGACACAAAAATTTAATAAAAAAATAACAAACAAACAGACAAGTACTAAAAAATATATAAAATTCTTTAGAGATTTAAAATTCTCCCAGTGTCAGACCTAAAATAAAAAAACTTATATGTATAAGAAACGGGTCGTTATTTTGAACAAATCTGTTAATTATTCATTAATTTTTGTTCCGATATCTGAGAACCTTGGTACGGCGCGAAAGAGGTGTAGGTAATGTCGGATATTTCACTCAATCATTTTCTTAGGTACATTTTATTCTTGGTGTTTATTTCTGTCAACTTGTTACGCCATGCCAGATTGTTGATGCTCATAATAATATAAAGGTAGTCTGTAAACAGTAATTGTAAAAAATCTTACAGTCCTTGTTTATATGTGTGTGTGTATCTTATGTAGCGTTAGTAAAGTTTGTATGGTTGCTCAATATGATTTGATGAGGTAGATATATGACACACCATAACCAATTTCGGCAACCTGTGGTATCATAATAATAGCCCTTGCAAGAACTTTAACAAATATGTCTATAATATACGTTATTGTGCGATGCGCTCATTAACCGTATTGTCTCCAAATATCTTTATACGGAGTTGTATAATGAAATGAAATACAGTGACAGAAAACAATTGAATGTTGAAAAAAAGTACATTAGGGCGACTTTGCTGCGAAGTAATTTTGGCATTTAGGGAGCTTACGAAAAACGTTGCGAGAACTGGCAAATTATTTCATATCGTGCAGCTAATTAGGTATTTAATTTTTGTAATTCTTTACAAATCTGAAGATAATGATTTACGCTAAGAATTAAATATCGTTTTTTGCATGTTTAGGTACCACTTATTAGGAAAAGGTCTTCAATCAGGATATTTAAGTATCACAGACTGTATCTCATGAACCGTGACAGCTAGACAGTTGAAATTTTCACAGATGATGTATTTTTGTTGCAGCTATAACAACAAATACTAAAAACAGAATAAAATGAATATTTAAGGGGGGCTCCCATACAACAAACGTGATATTTTTGCCCTTTTTGCGTAATGGTACGGAACCCGACTCGCACTTGGCCTGTTTTTTTTATTACATACAATCCATAACAGCATTTCTCTTGGAATGAAGGGAGAACCTAGGAGCGTATATTGATACTGAAGCTGATCTTATGTGCATAAAAAAAAACAATTTGATATTACCTACTACCAGCCTTTAGTATACAACTTACGGAAACTATCATTTCCCAAAGAGGCCTCGGTCCCCACCTGATATCTTGAGAGGTTCAACGGCAATAGTGCCTTTCATAAATCATAGAAAAAGGGGATCTCGAAGTTTGGGCGGAATATTCAATTTATGTCTCATTACCTATTGCAATGCAAATAGCACTAGTTCGAAGTATTTTCTCGGTAAAACACCATACGTAGAATCGTCTGACCCACTCCCATAGGTCACGCTACGCTGTCCACGAAGATGCTTCATGCAATGAAACTTTCTTTGTTATCAAATGCACATGCAACACATTACGTTACTTATTGGCTCTTTCGTCACGGAACCTTCGTGAAGGTCACCGTAAGGTTACGAGTCTAGGTATATCTGTTACGTCACAATTGCTTCATAGATCAACGGTGCAGTGTCATGTTATATAGGTAATTAAATAATAAATTGAATGTCAGTGGGTCAAATTAACCTGAGTTTAAGTTAGTATCAGTAGAACTGGTAGGTGCATCTTTTGTTGTATTTGTCGTTGCGGTTGCACAAATATATCAGACTTGTAAATAACAGCGTTTTCGGTATGAAAATGTTTGCAACTAAACAAGATATTTGCTTTTCTATAACATTAGATTGTTGGCATCATTAAGGTTTACATTCGATGCATTGATCCGGCACCCACACGTATCTCAAGATTCTTGACATTTTGTAAATAGGGTACAATGAAGTATCCGCTTTGTTTGCCGTGATTTACTTATACTGATAGAGTACACAAAACAATTTTTTAGAACAAAAAAGATGAAGATGCTTACGAAAATTTCTAAAATAGAAGTTTTTGAGTAAAAACTGAAAAGTTTGTTTGTCTGCCTATATGACTTCTAAATATTTTCTTATAAAAGAACTTTTATATGATGACGATTTAAATTTGTATTCAGCGATTTTGTAAAAAAAAAGATAAAATATTCCACTAAACGGTGAATCTCCAAACCTCACCGCTGTACAGGAGTGGTAATTTCTCCATACAAAGGTACTCGACTGTTCCCTCCGTCGTTTTTGAAGCTTAATAAGCAATGATTTTTCAACTCTGATTAATATTATTAATATCTGTGTCGGACTGTTTTAAATATATTTTTGTTTTTTAAGGCGCTAGAGCACTTCAAATATTCGCAAAAACGGCCTAATTTACTAGGCCGCAAAGAGAAGCATGGTATTCAAAACTGACATCAATTAGCCTAAAATTCATCACCATTTAGATCTCAAAATTTGGTTTTGTTTTGGAGAAGGAAACAATCGAGTACAACACCTCGTTTTTTGTAAATTTTTACGCAGGATTTTTTACCTAACCTGGCGTTGTCTTTATCGCACTAGTTTTAGGAGCCGCTTCCGTTAGAGAGACGGATATATTCACCTAAAATATTTAAATCTCAGCTCCCGTATCCTCTTAACCTAAAATTAAGGTGGTAAAGGAAACCAGAACATTTCTGTGTAGGTAAGTCACGTGCAATATAAAAGCAAAATAATCACTTCTAGTAGGAACAACATCAAGTAGGTACAATGCTCTACCTCTACCTTTACCGCACTCGTACCTGCTTACTTTCAACTTGAACTTTGAATCAAGTTGATTGAAACAAGTTGCCTCGACATTGTCTTTATAGTTCTTTGTCCTACATCCTGGATACCAGTCATCTTGACGTCAAGTGGTTTTTGTTGGCGTATAAAAACCTTGTCAAGGGTCCGTGAAATAAATTTGCACAGGAAATTGATATAATAACATATGCTTGGGCGAAATGCCAAGGTCGTTTATACGTAACTGCTCTACATATGGCGCAAATGAATATAAACAAGATTAGATCAATCACGTTTATTGTCAACATTAATATGGTGTGGAACATTAAAATACAAATATAAGTATACGTAACGATATGACATAATTGTTTAAAGTGTGTAATCTTAGGCCATCAGGACCAAACAATTTTATCCTAATTTTAAAATTGAGTATTTGAAAGAGTAACAGGACAATTCTAGTTTTCGTTATAAGATTTGTTTCCAATAAGCCTACTGATATTATACTGATCTGTCAGTGTCAAAAGTGACGTTTTTGGTTCAATCAATCAATCTTTAAGTAGTATGGCTCCATCGATACTGTCGATCATTTCGCCAACGTCAAAGTGGGATCCACGTGGGATCGAATTAATATTTCTTGATTTTCTTCTGCCAGTGTACGGTAAATAAAATTATGGGCCTCTAGGGCTCTAGCCAGACACGGTTAGAGGTAGAAATACCAAATGCTCTTAGAGCACGACGTTGTTCGGTAGTTATTGTTGTTATTGTCTCGTAAAACCGATAGCTGGATTTTACGAGAAGCACGTGGACTACCGGCCGTTGACTCCAAAATGGTGGTTAAACACGCTTTGAGATTAATTCTCCATTCACTGCACACTACCAAATTATATTACTGTATAATAAAGCTATCGATATTACACTTTAAACAATTTTAATGAGCAACAAACAAAGGAATTAATCACGAGGCTACTATCAAGATGGCGTTCGAACCGGAAGACGACGTTTTTGGTTGAAGAAATGCCACTTTTGACACTGACAGGTCACTATCATATTGGCAACAGATCTAATAAATAAAACGAGTCCCGAAACATAGGAGGCAAAAATAATATTTTGTATATGTACCTTATGTAAATGCATTTAAATACCATGTCCTGAATTGGGATGTTCTATAAAATAAATTAAATACTTTTTAGGGTTCCGTACCTCAAAAGGAAAAAACGGAACCCTTATAGGATCACTCGTGCGTCTGTCTGTCTGTCTGTCCGTCTGTCTGTCTGTCCATCTGTCACAGCCTATTTTTTCCGAAACTACTGGACTAATTAAGTTGAAATTTGGTACATATATGTAAGTTTGTGACCCAAAGATGGATATGTGACGTACTCGCAAAGATAGATATAACTCCGTAATAGATGGATACAGTCTAAGGAAAAAACGTGTCTCGAAAAATCGCGAACATTTGATTCTCGATCAGATGGCGCCACTAGTTTTGGCCTACTCTCGTATAGAGAGCGTTGACGGTTTCGTTTGTTATTTATAATTTTAACGCATATCCGTTGAAGAACATGGGTTAAAATCATATAAAAATAATTAATGCAAATAAAAAAATCATTTATCCATATTTAAATACATTTGAACGTATTTTTATAAATTTTCATTTTTAGTTTTAAAGTATGTCGATAGATGGCAGTGAATTTACAGTGGTTACAAAATTGACTATGACAGGACCGCTCTATCTTATTATATCCTCTTTGGTATTCGTAAACATATTAATTTTAAATACGGGGGCCACTTTTGGGGGGTAAATGAGAAAATTAAAAAATAAAGTTTGTCAAACTATATCGTGTTACATATCAAATGAAAGAGCTATTTGTGAGAATCTCAAATATATTTTTTTTATAATTTTAAAGTAAATAGTTTAGCAGTTATTCAAGAAAATAGGCAAAAAATGACCATTCCCCCTTTATCTCCGAAAGTACTGGGTCAAACATTTTGAAAATAATACACAAAATAGATCTTACCTATAGATCACCGGAAAACCTATTAGAAATGTGCAGTCAAGCGTGAGTCGGACTTAATTGTGTAATGTACGGAACCCTTGGAACGCGAGTCCGACTCGCACTTGGCCGGTTTTTGTTATAAGTAAAATTGAATTTTTTTGGTTTGTGTTAAATAATTAATAGTTATCACGGGTTTGCTTTTTATAATCCAACTTCATAAGTCAAGAGCACACGTCACAATGGCAATCAGCGGTTCATATCAATTCAAATTCGTTGGGCTTATATTTTAATATTTTTAATCGTTGACTGAGTAAGAGTCATGTTTGTACATATATCTTTCAAGTCAGCATGCAGTAAAACATATTAGTCATCGAGTCTTATCTGTATAGGTACTTTCGCAATGAATAAAGTATGCTTCATATTTTTCTTTTATTTGGCGATGTTAATTTTTGCCTCGGAATGCCCCGGCAACCTTGAGGCCGTATTTCGTAACCGAGCAGGCATAATTATCTTAAAGTCGTGTATAGAAAAAAAGTGAAAATACTACGATTACGGTAGCGCAGCCCACCGTGACAGAACTAACGCTTGCCTTAAGCTACGAGCGATCGACTAGACATCAAATTCATGTGCAGTTCTTTTGGAATGAAATGAATGTGATTCGAAATCGTGTAGTGATGACCCCGTATTTTGTAGTTATTTTTCAAATGTCAGATTGTTAGTATCTACCTGTGTTCGTTGCGCAGCTCGTACATTATCTAGCATTTTAAATAAAAGTGATACTTTTTGTGCATTTTTATGTAATTAGAGACAAATGGCTTCTGTCACGCATAAAAGCTACGAGGTTAAAGTAAAGTTTACTTTTTTATCATACAGGAATTCAATGGGGGATATTACGCAAAACTCTGCGTAGGGGGCGCCACTAGCACATACTGATGGCCTAATACCGCGAAACACGAAAATCGAAATTTCATTATCTGCTGCTCTCTGGCGGCAGAACATTGCAGTAATACTCCCTGAAAAATAATTAATGTTTTACATTCCTATTTATAATATCGAATAAAATATGAAAGGCGAATAGTATGTTTCTACGGGACAGCACCTTATTATGCTGCATTATGTTAATGTATAATTATTGATTATTTTGATTTATGTTAGACTAGCTGTTGCCCGCGACTTCGTACGCGTGGATTTGTATGTTGGTGGTTATATATTTTACATGAGCATAGAACATTATGCAGCAAAAGATATCAGTAGGGACGGTTAATCATTTGTTAATAATTATACAACGCATGAAATTTGTCTTTCACAAACTACGAAGTTTCAAGCCCCTAACTGAAAATAATTGTTCTCGATATAATCCCTCTCAACACTTAGATTTTCAAGTCCACTGTTTAAAAAAAATGTTCGCTCCCGATGCAAACTTTATCAATCAGTTTTCGTTTATTTTAATATAATGCCCTTTTACCAAGTTTTATGTTCCTACCTTAAACGAAAACTTGAATCACATATAAACTTACATCCCCTTCTTAAACCTCTTTGAATTTGGGTTGAATTATTAAGAACGTTGAAATAACTTTTTTGTAATATTATACAATGCCTTTCTAAAAAGTTTCAAAGCATTTGTAATGGATTCAAACTTTCAACCCCTTTTTAACCCTTTTAGGGGATGAATTTTGAAAAACGCTGAAATTACTTTTCTTGTATTCTAATAATATGCCCATATACAAAGTTGCAAGTCCCGCACTTGATAAAATTTTTGATCTCGATACAAACTTTCAACCCCTTTTTCACCACCTTAGGGGATGAATTTTCAAAAACGCTGAATTTAGTTTTCTTGTTTTTTAATAATATATATTTTACCCAAGGTTCGAATTCATAGCTTAAAATAAGACTTGAACCCCACACAAACTTTCATCCCCTTTTTAACCCCCTTAGGGGTTGAATTTCTCAAAATCGCTTCTTATCTCTTGTACACATTATAAATGTAACCTGGTGTGCAAATTTCAACATTCTAACTTTTGTAGTATCGCCTCTGCGTTGATGAGTCAGTCAGTCAGGACACGTGCATTTATATGTATAGATTATGTTATGTGGCACGCTTAGCTTTTGTTACTCGGGCATAAATTATAGGGCGGTGGTGGGGAAAGCCGTGTGGTAATATAGTGCAACGATCGACGAAATATATTCTTTGTTTCAATGTATGACAACGGAAGTGTAGCCTATTATTATAATGAAGATTGTATTTGTCAAACTGACATTACAAGCACTTCCTTGTTACTAAACTAGTAAAAATTTTTTTTATTTCGTTTGCCAACAATTGGAACGGTTTTACTCTCCTTAGGTTTGTTACTAAAATAGTCAAGTGATTTTGAAAAAAATATATCTATATGATTAATATGATAGTTGAAAAAAGTTCAGTCCTGCTAATAATACGTGTTGCTAATAGTGCCGACAAACCATCTTGTCGTGTTTTAGTCATAAACGTAAATAACTAACTAATTATACCAACCTAGTTTTTACTACCTACTAAATTTATTCGAAATAATGTATGTTCTTTAAATCAAACATATTAGCAAGAACTTATTCTCTGAGATCTCCATAATTACATGATGCAAATCTCAAAATATAGGATTATGCGTTAATAACATCACGGCTCAAATGTCATCCCACGTTCATTAAGATCTTTGTCTCTGTGTGAGTCAAATAAGATGCTTTCTTTCGTACTCTTGCTTCAAACAAAGTTATGGAGCAGATTTTGAAAGTCCAAATCTTATACCTATAAACGAGCAATTCTTGTATATATCTATCTATACATATTAATATTTATATATTTTGGGAACTCGGAAACGGCTCTAACGATTTTGACGAAAATTGCTATACGGAGGTTTTCGGGGGCGAAAAATCGATCTAGCTAGGTCTTATGTCTGGGAAAACGTGCATTTTTGAGTTGTTATATGTTTTCCGAGCAAAGCTCGGTCTCCCAGATATTAAAGTTTTGTTTAAGAAAAAATGTTATATAATCTACAGTAAATTCAATTACAAAAGCGTTTAGTACTTGCCTTGGGTTAAACGCATCATATTCAAAAAATAAAGTCCAATATACTATCAATTAGACCCGAGATTTTAGACACCGTTAGCGCGGCCTGCGGCTGTGTTGCTGTACCTACACATTCTACACAATTTAGAGCCTAAACTATTATTACAGTGTCGCAATTATTAAAAACTCTAAATTACAACTTACATCGTGATATTAACTTAAGTTAACAATAGACAAATTCGACCTTATTATATACTTAACAGTTCTTAGAAAGTTTTGCCCAAGATTCAACACAATAAATATTTAAATTTGCATCATGTAACGAACACGTTAAAGATGTGCTCATATAACGAGTTTTTTTTATTAATATCACCGAGTAAAGACTAACCGCTCTGCACTAAAATGAAATGCTAAAATGTCACTAGCTCGACACTAGCGTGAAAAATGTTGTCGAGATGAGTCCCGAGAACATTTTTAATATATTATGAGGTGAGCCTCATATTTTAAATCTATTGGATTTGATTGTTCATACGTAATTTACCTACATACCTATATAATTTACATTACTAATTTGTTAACCTATTAATTTAACGGCTCAATGAAGCATGATTCTATATCTATCTACCCATGTATCTGCAAACAGTGTTTTACGCCTTTACGTAACGGAATTGCCATAATGTAAGCGTAATAGAATTTTCCGACCATTCGGAGCAATTTACAGCATTTCTGTTTTATTGGCGATAATTCCAATTTATTGTAGCAGTCCATATAGCCTTCCGCGGGACTAATTCTAGGTACATAACTACGTAACTATGTTTACTTGAGAAATCTATTGCACTTTGCGAATTTCTTTGCGACCAAAGGCAATGTTTCTGGTTGCCTATTGAGTTATATTATTACATTTGTAAACAATATACCTAAGGCAACTAAAGTACTATACAATAAAAATGGGTGCTGTCATTTGTCCTAAATTTTCAACAGTCATCTTATACTTCGTGCAGTAATATCTTTAGGTACTTTAATGTTATCAATTAAGTAGTAGAATCTAAAAAGTTTAGCTTAAAATTAATTGAAACAGTATTTTATTAAGTAATACGTTTCATACTTGATAATAAATGCTTTTTACATTCCAATTGTGTCTACACATAAATTATCTAGTTTAAACAATCGCCCCACAATAGCACTTAACCACAAGTTAAACAAATCGCATTACGCTCTAAGTAAATTAAGGCGCACATTTACCATGCCAAATTTAACGATCCCAAAGCCTACGTTAACAATCGTAATGAATTTAGTGAGAGGTCCAAGGCCTTCGATATATCATAACCACAGATCATAACGATTGTTCAGACCACGACTGGCCAGTTCTTATTATAGGGTGTTTCAACGTCTAGCAACGAGTACATTGCAAGTTGAATACGTGAATCATACTATACAACTTTTACTACGGGCCGAACGTGAAAATCGCAAAAAAAAATGCTTTAGATACGTTTCGGCTGAGCTTTCAAAGTTTTCTAACCTACCTAGAGCAATCTTTTTTTCACGATATTTGCTTTGGTTCTAGTAAAAGTTGTTCAGCATGACCTACATACATTGCTCTCGGTGTATGTCCAGGTGTTGAAAAGACACCCTGTATAGGTGATACAGTGGAGCCATTCTGTTCAGTATAGCGAAAGGTCACACAAAGGGCAGGGCACGATTTGGCATTGTTCGAGAGCAACGATAACTATGGTTGCTTAATTGAGAACATGGCCCGTAAACGTATGGCCAATTGTTAACGTCTCTTATGAGTTTTGAAATAATGAGTTATCAAAATTAGATTGCACATGTTAATTTGCAGTGTTTCGATGGCTAAAATTTTGTTTAGAAAACAATTTAGTACATATTGATTTTAAAGCTTCATTGATTTTGATATCGCAATCTGTTGATTCAAGTATCGTCGATTTGAATGCATACACAATAACTTAAATCTGAAATCGAATTAAAAAGTAAGGTCAAGTGTTTATACCATATACACGATCTGTCATTTCATTTCATTATCATTAAGCATGTTTATATTTCGTCAGGTATTGTTAACTCAGCTGTCAATCAGCGGCACCATTGACAATACAGCCTACACGGCATCGACCATCTAGACTTGAGAAAATGCCCGCTGGTTTTCAAAGCCACGCCGTCCCCTTATTTATTGCGACATTACAATTGTAAGATTAAAGATACAATAAATCATCCGTGTTGTCCGTGCGCCTACCCGATATCCTGGGTCCACCCACGACTATCCTGGTCCATTGCTACCCACGTAAGGATCTACATCTATGGACTTCATTGCATTGACTTGAATTGCTTGTAATAGTCTAGACTGTTTGCTCTTGTTGCATTATTCCGATTACGGGTTGAAGTTTTGCTCATATCTTGCCTTTATGTTTGATGTTTTAGTGTCTTACTCTTATTTGGTGGGATGGTCTTGACGCAAAAGGAGGTTACATTACAACGCTTGGGAGTATCCTTGTGCTGAAGGTGAACTTATCAATTGTTTCAGAACTACGTTGTATTTTATTCTCAAATGATGAAGAATTTTTACACAAAATAATTTGAGATTGTTCGCTCTTCCTTAGAAGCGTTTTGCATTTGCATATTTTGTTTACTTAAATTGAACTAATTATCACTAACAAGGCAGGGATTTTCAACGGCTACCCCTTAAAACTACTTAATAAACATAGTAGGTTAATAAATTAACATAGAAATCTTGTTTCTTCTATTTTAACCCTGTACCAACTTTTTCTGGTCCAATTAAAGGTCGAGATTGTGTACGTACCTCGTGTTTTAGCTCCATTTTATTGGAATTCATAGGTCTGGTGGGCGTCAGTGCGTTTCGAAATTGGTTTAGAATGCAAATTTATCGCAAACTGCCGCCATATCCTGCGTATAAAATTTCTTGAGACCTATTTTTATGTTTCTCAACACGGAATGGTACTTTAGAAGCATATTGTTTTAAAAAAGGACAAGGGACAATGTTTTGTTACAAAGATACGAACTGCATTTTATGCAAATATTTTCTGTGCTTTCATTTAGTGCTTGTCATCTTTATCTATTTGATAAAGGGCTTGAAAGTGACCTTTTCAAAATATATAAATAATAATATCCTATCATAATGCTCTATATAAAAAGTTTCATCACAAATCATCTCTATATTCCCACACATCTTAGGACCGGTGATGGATAATTGGCGTAGTACAGCCATTTGCAACACCGATCAAGGAATCAGTCGATTGATTAACGAGGTAGATACACCGGCGGTTGCGGCAACTGGGCCGATTTCGATAATGCCTAGTTGCTTGAACTTCAGGGCGTGTGTTCCGGCTTTAGGTTTCGATGCAACTCAGGATGTTACTGATTTTGCTCGGATGGGTGCTTTTGGTGTTGGCGTGTCCTGTCGATAATGGGTGGAAGGAATGGTGTTGATTCGATTACGAGTAATATCCTGCAGCATTCATACTGAATTCGGTCAATATGAACGTTAATTGTTCATTACAATGAAAGCAAAATATTTACAAAGGTTTGTTGAGTTACCCCACATAAGTGGGATTTCGTTTGAATTATATAATTGAATGATAATCAAAAACTATCTACTATCACTTATCATTTTTGTAGTATGTTTTTAGAAGTCATAATCACTGTAAAGTTTACAGTAGACTGTTGCATTTTCGCAGCACAGCACTGAAGGACGATAATTGTCGTGATTAGCATTGAATTAAGAAAACCCTAAATTATATGTTACAAGGGTGCTAAGCCACCGGCGGGCGCGCAGCCCGCGGCACGTTCCATGACGGCCGAGTGTCGACACTATCACTGGCTACACCACATCACACATTCTCGAATTTAAACCTTTCGCCTATCATTTTAAGATTCCAAATATTATCATTCGGCTTATTTCAGAGACAGACAAATTGTTGACCGACCGCTCTTATAATGCACTTCAGTTACTCTACGTACTCAGGCTTTTAAGCTTCAGATTGTATATAAATCTGCTCTATGGAAAAGGTTTAGGTAAGTTTGTATGGTCTGTTGATGAAAAACGTGGGTATAGTGAATTACTGGCGTTTATCTGATATTAAATATCGATCTTGTTTAATGTAGGGCAATTGTTGCGAATTGAGTTTAAGAAAATTAATGATTCGTATTAAGGACAGCATTGCAACAATTTATGAAATCATTCTTTGGATTAAATGATTCTTTGGATTCATTCTTTTATACATGTCATGTTAATATTGTGTGAAAAGGATACTTACTTAAGTTATTGTTTTCTCAAAAAAAAAAGGATTACTAGGATTTATGTATTAGCGACTATTGACTAGCTACCAAGACGTTATCTATAATTCTACAGAAACAAAAATAAAGTTGATATATTCAACTTAAATAAATAAGGAAACCTATTGTACAGTTTACGTTGAAACTTTATGCTTTAACAAACCAATTCTACAAAATTGCTGCTTATACAGAAGCCACAACTTACATTACTCTTTCTGTACTTCATTATTCATCTGGACGCAAAACTTACTATTAAATTTGTAAACAAAGTGCCACATTCAATCACTGACCTGAGTTGCATTACTTGCGTACAACGCGAAATTTATATCGCATAACCCATTATTATCTCTAATACATCATGCTAAAGGTCATTTTCAATTGTTTCAAGTACATAATCGAACTTTATACCTTTTAGTTCGTATTGAGCGTTGTGGGAAACGTATGCTTGGTCGGTAGTTAAGTTAGTTACCATTGTTGTTGTTTAATGGTGCTAATGTTCTCATGTTAGTTCTGACAAGGTTTTGTTGCAACATTGGACAAGTAATATCTAGTGAGATATGCATTGATAATTAAATGTAGTGATTTTATTTCTTAATTATTAATAATTGCATTTATTACTTTGAGATCTGTATCTTATAAACCTTTGATAGAACTTGATATCTAGTCAATGTTAAATTATTGTATCTACTTGCAACGATAAAATTCTGTCTGTATTTTTGTTGGTCAAAATTATGTTGCGTTGCGTGAGACTTTTTGGAACTAGATTTATGACTGCCATAATGATGGGTCGTAAGAGTTAGGTAAGTCAAATATTTAAAAACAAAAGTTTAAAAAACTGTGTTGGTTATTTTATTCTCTTCTAGAAATTAAAAATGGCTTCAAAGTTTTCATATATTCGTACCCGACGTTTGATTGTAATTGTAGATGTAGGTATATAGTGTGTGGACTTCAAAATATATAAACAACAGCCATTTTTAGGGTTCCGTATCTCGCTCGTGCGTCTGTCTGTCTGTCCGTCTGTCACAGCCCATTTTCTCCAAAACTACTGGACCAATTAAGTTAAAATTTGGTACACATATGTAAATTTGCTACCCAAAGACGGACATGTAACGTAAACAAATGAATTTTAAACATGGGGGCCACTTTTGGGGGTAAATGAGAAAGACCTTATTTTAAGAATCTCAAATATATATTTTTTGTAATAAAAAAAAATAGTTTAGAAGTTATTAAAGAAAATAGACAAAAAATGACCATTACCCCCTTTATCTCCGAAACTACTGGGTCTGAAGTTTTGAAAAAAATACACAAAATAGTTCTTTACCTATAGATGACAGGAAAACCTATTAGAAAAGTGCAGTCAAGCGTGAGTCGGACTTAATTACTTAGTTTTTGATCCGACCCCCACGGGTTTTAAAGACATCTTACTTACGTTGTTACGTTTCACATAAAAACATACATTGTTATAAATTGTGTAATGTACGGAACCCTTGGAACGCGAGTCCGACTCGCAGTTGGCCGGTTTTTATTTACATATATTTCAATCGTGATACACTTATCAAGAACGTGTTAGGAAATATAATGCGGTTTACAAACTTGAAAAAGCTGTGAAGATTGAAGTGATGTAACAAGTCAAAGCCCTCAACAAAAGTAATTAAATGTGAGAAAGTAAAGTTATTGCTGGTCTGATTTACGAGATTGCGGTTCATATAAATACCAAATGGAAAGTAAAATAAGTCCTGTTCCGAATTAAGGTAACACTGAAGCAATTACATTTACAATTGTAGAAATAGACGCAGAGAACTTATCTTGTGTATGTACAGTGAGGTTCGAAATTACATGGAGAAATTATTATTGAATTTCATTCATAATTCCTCCATGCAATTTCGAACCTCACTGTACATCGGGACAAATATATCAATCGTGCATCGATGCTATTTACTCGTGTTTTGCGAATAGTAGGTAATGTAGGTATGAGCGATTGTTACTAGATAAATCCATACCTATTTAGAGGTCATGAATATACATAATAATAACACGTACTGCCGGGTCGTATCGTTGTCGTCACTTTCTGACATATGACTTATTATGTAGTATATCTATGCGGTTTTTTTTGCAAACTGTACACGCACAGACGCAAGAAGGGCTTTAGTAAAGTTTTTTACCTTAACCTGAAGTCCATACCCATACTGGAGTCCCTTTGTGTGACATAATTATTGAAAGTCATAATGTAATGATTTTCATATTATCATTAGTCATTATTCCGAAACCGTTAATTTTCAGGATTTTCCTCGGGTTATCCTATAGATAGGTTAAGTTAGGTTAGGTTTGTTTTATGGCAATCCTGAAAAGTTACGCGTTTCTGAGAAAAACCAAATTATGTCTAATGAGTAATGATAATATGACAATCATTACATTATGACTTTCAATAATTATGTCAAACAAGTCCCGTGCATACTACATAATAATGGTAAATACTGATAAAGGAATCAAGGAATCGAACGAGACACTGGAGATGGACCAAAAGTACTGCATTAAGATATTTTAATATAATTCTAGGTGGGTAAATTAAATATTTAGCATTTATATAAAATTGTATACTCAGACAATCTTCGTAATACAAAGCGTTTATGTTTTTTTCTATCATGCAATTTTTATATACTTAAGAAATAAAACTATGAAAACGGATTATATCGCGTATATTGAATTTATAATACATCCCGACGTTTCGAACTCTTTACAGCGTTCGTGGTCAACGGGTGACTGAGGAAAAATTACAAAATGCAAAAATACCCACATACTAAAATAATGAACAATCATAGACTACAAACTTTAAGGCTGGTTGTACATGCAAAATCGGTTCATAAGGCTAGTTATACACTATAATTATTTTTCAAGTAAAGATATATATATATACGCGATAAAAAAAAACTATGCCGGCTCCAACCCTACACCACGGACCCGAGAAGATTTAATTCCCTCCTAAATTGTAGGAGGGTATCCCAATATGGGACCGGCAACAAACTCGGCGGGACACATCTTTTCAAAACATCAGAATGTCCAGCATCATCCAACACTACGGTCTCACAGTCTATGTCTCGCTTGCTCCTTTATCAGGTGGACTACAGGATCCCAAGCTGGTGGTAGAGAAAAGCCATCTTCCCTATTAAAGTTTGGATATTTCTTAATCTCAATGGCCTCGCGCAGCATTCTGGGTATGTAACGCTTCTCCTTGGCAAGAACCAGAGGCTTATCAAACTTGATTGAGTGATTGGCTTTATCCATGACATGCTCACAGACAGCAGACCTAGGTCGACGGTGCTTGACATCAGCTATGTGTTCCTTCACCCGAGTGGAAATGCTCCGTTTCGTCTGCCCGACATATGATAGGCCACACTCACAGTCCAGCCTGTACACTCCTGCAGTCTGTAGAGGGGTATTGCATTTTACAGGCCTCAGGAATTGTGACATCTTCTTCATTGGCTTGAAATATGTTTTTATAGAAGCACGCTTCAAGATGTGGCTGATCCTGTCCGTGACCCCCCTGACAAAAGGCAGAATGGCAGGCCTGCGCTCAACTGTGGGGATCTTAATGTGGGACCTCTGGTTGACCCGCGGTATCCTGAGCTCGTTTGCCTGGAGCGCGCGCCTGGCATGCTGGAGCTCCGCGGCCAGATGCTGGTCATCACATATCCTCTGGGCTCTCTGAAACAAAGATTTGCCTACTGTAACAAGTTGACTGGGATGGTGATGCGATTTGCCATTTAAGTACCTATCAGTATGAGTAGGTTTCCTATACACAGTGCGACCTAGGGTGTTATCAGGATTTCTTTTTACCAATACATCTAAGAAGGGGAGAGAACAGTCTTTTTCCAACTCCATAGTAAATTTTATTTTGCTATGGATGGAATTTAGGTGATCCAAGAAAGTTGAAACACTACTTTTTGGAAGTATAGTAAAAGTGTCATCTACGTATCTTTTAAATATCTTCGGTCGCACAGGAGCCAATGAGAGTGCCCTCTCCTCGAAGTCCTCCATAAAGATGTCAGCGACTACTGGAGACACCGGAGACCCCATGGCCACGCCGTCGACTTGAAGGTAGAATTCACCATTCCATAGCAAGTAGCCAGATGTAAGGCAATGTTCCAACAGCTTAGCATATTCCTCTGACATGTTCTGCTCACATAACCTCTTCTTGACAATTTCAATGCAGTCTTGTACCGGTAGGCTTGTAAATAGCGACTGGACGTCAAAACTGACCATGATCTCATCATCAGTCAATGTTAGGTCTTTAATCTCACCGATGAAATGGTAAGAATCCTTTGTATGCGTGCTAGTGTTACCACGTAATGCTGAGAGGGCTCCCGCGAGGTACTGAGCCAATTTATATGTGGGAGCATCTATCTGGCTCACTATGGGACGTAGTGGGGCACTAGGTTTGTGTATTTTTGGCAACCCATACAACTTTGGAGGCACGGGGCAGTCAGGAACTAGACTTGCAACATTCAGATCAAGGCTGTCCGAGTAATCACTAATTAGTTCTTTAGTGGTTTTCAATACTTTCATAGTCGGGTCCGTCTTTACATGTTTGTAGGTTGTAGTATCCGCTAATAATTCCCTAATTTTCTGGTTATAATCTGAAGTATTAAGTACAACCGTCGCATTTCCCTTATCCGCTCGAAGAATAGTAAGGTCTGGATCATCGCGTAACGTTTTCAACGCGGCCAATTCATCTCTAGGCAAATTCCTTTTCGGAGGCTTGGCTTTCCGTAATAATGACGAAACATCCTGCCGTATAGCCTCCAAATCTTCCTTCTTTACCTGATTTTTCACCAGACAGTCTTCTACACTAACAATAATGTCCTCAAAAGGGATCTTTCGCGGAGCCACAACATAATTAAGACCTTTTTCTAATACTGAAAACTCAGACGTCGACAATTGTTTACTGGATAGATTGACAACCGACCGATTTGACACTGACAGCGACGTTCCGTTAGCGCTATTATTCTGAAGCCCTCCGTTATCGCTGCGTCTCGTTTTCGATTTTAACTTGTCAAACTTGGCACTTTGTCGTTTCTTGCATTGTTCAAATGTAAATGCGTAACGTTTATTACCTTGTTCAACAACATCATTAAAATCGGTGCTTGTCAACACTTCCTGCAATTGACCGGTGCCTACCTTAATCTGTTGCTCAAGTCTATAAGCCGTGTAACGGTTGTTATGGATGGTTTTGCACAGTAATCTCTCACTCGCCCGGCGAAGTATGCGTTCACTGCCGATAATGCCGATGTGCAAAACCATCCATAACAACCGTTACACGGCTTATAGACTTGAGCAACAGATTAAGGTAGGCACCGGTCAATTGCAGGAAGTGTTGACAAGCACCGATTTTAATGATGTTGTTGAACAAGGTAATAAACGTTACGCATTTACATTTGAACAATGCAAGAAACGACAAAGTGCCAAGTTTGACAAGTTAAAATCGAAAACGAGACGCAGCGATAACGGAGGGCTTCAGAATAATAGCGCTAACGGAACGTCGCTGTCAGTGTCAAATCGGTCGGTTGTCAATCTATCCAGTAAACAATTGTCGACGTCTGAGTTTTCAGTATTAGAAAAAGGTCTTAATTATGTTGTGGCTCCGCGAAAGATCCCTTTTGAGGACATTATTGTTAGTGTAGAAGACTGTCTGGTGAAAAATCAGGTAAAGAAGGAAGATTTGGAGGCTATACGGCAGGATGTTTCGTCATTATTACGGAAAGCCAAGCCTCCGAAAAGGAATTTGCCTAGAGATGAATTGGCCGCGTTGAAAACGTTACGCGATGATCCAGACCTTACTATTCTTCGAGCGGATAAGGGAAATGCGACGGTTGTACTTAATACTTCAGATTATAACCAGAAAATTAGGGAATTATTAGCGGATACTACAACCTACAAACATGTAAAGACGGACCCGACTATGAAAGTATTGAAAACCACTAAAGAACTAATTAGTGATTACTCGGACAGCCTTGATCTGAATGTTGCAAGTCTAGTTCCTGACTGCCCCGTGCCTCCAAAGTTGTATGGGTTGCCAAAAATACACAAACCTAGTGCCCCACTACGTCCCATAGTGAGCCAGATAGATGCTCCCACATATAAATTGGCTCAGTACCTCGCGGGAGCCCTCTCAGCATTACGTGGTAACACTAGCACGCATACAAAGGATTCTTACCATTTCATCGGTGAGATTAAAGACCTAACATTGACTGATGATGAGATCATGGTCAGTTTTGACGTCCAGTCGCTATTTACAAGCCTACCGGTACAAGACTGCATTGAAATTGTCAAGAAGAGGTTATGTGAGCAGAACATGTCAGAGGAATATGCTAAGCTGTTGGAACATTGCCTTACATCTGGCTACTTGCTATGGAATGGTGAATTCTACCTTCAAGTCGACGGCGTGGCCATGGGGTCTCCGGTGTCTCCAGTAGTCGCTGACATCTTTATGGAGGACTTCGAGGAGAGGGCACTCTCATTGGCTCCTGTGCGACCGAAGATATTTAAAAGATACGTAGATGACACTTTTACTATACTTCCAAAAAGTAGTGTTTCAACTTTCTTGGATCACCTAAATTCCATCCATAGCAAAATAAAATTTACTATGGAGTTGGAAAAAGACTGTTCTCTCCCCTTCTTAGATGTATTGGTAAAAAGAAATCCTGATAACACCCTAGGTCGCACTGTGTATAGGAAACCTACTCATACTGATAGGTACTTAAATGGCAAATCGCATCACCATCCCAGTCAACTTGTTACAGTAGGCAAATCTTTGTTTCAGAGAGCCCAGAGGATATGTGATGACCAGCATCTGGCCGCGGAGCTCCAGCATGCCAGGCGCGCGCTCCAGGCAAACGAGCTCAGGATACCGCGGGTCAACCAGAGGTCCCACATTAAGATCCCCACAGTTGAGCGCAGGCCTGCCATTCTGCCTTTTGTCAGGGGGGTCACGGACAGGATCAGCCACATCTTGAAGCGTGCTTCTATAAAAACATATTTCAAGCCAATGAAGAAGATGTCACAATTCCTGAGGCCTGTAAAATGCAATACCCCTCTACAGACTGCAGGAGTGTACAGGCTGGACTGTGAGTGTGGCCTATCATATGTCGGGCAGACGAAACGGAGCATTTCCACTCGGGTGAAGGAACACATAGCTGATGTCAAGCACCGTCGACCTAGGTCTGCTGTCTGTGAGCATGTCATGGATAAAGCCAATCACTCAATCAAGTTTGATAAGCCTCTGGTTCTTGCCAAGGAGAAGCGTTACATACCCAGAATGCTGCGCGAGGCCATTGAGATTAAGAAATATCCAAACTTTAATAGGGAAGATGGCTTTTCTCTACCACCAGCTTGGGATCCTGTAGTCCACCTGATAAAGGAGCAAGCGAGACATAGACTGTGAGACCGTAGTGTTGGATGATGCTGGACATTCTGATGTTTTGAAAAGATGTGTCCCGCCGAGTTTGTTGCCGGTCCCATATTGGGATACCCTCCTACAATTTAGGAGGGAATTAAATCTTCTCGGGTCCGTGGTGTAGGGTTGGAGCCGGCATAGTTTTTTTTATCGCGTATATATATATATCTTTACTTGAAAAATAATTATAGTGTATAACTAGCCTTATGAACCGATTTTGCATGTACAACCAGCCTTAAAGTTTGTAGTCTATGATTGTTCATTATTTTAGTATGTGGGTATTTTTGCATTTTGTAATTTTTCCTCAGTCACCCGTTGACCACGAACGCTGTAAAGAGTTCGAAACGTCGGGATGTATTATAAATTCAATATACGCGATATAATCCGTTTTCATAGTTTTATTTCATGAGTAACTATCGCGGTAACCGAAGACAATATTTTTATATACTTAAATTTATGTGGCCTTTCAATCTGGGATGTGCCTCCATATACAGAGTGGCTAAAAACTAAGTGCATTTCCGTTGCCAGGGAGGTTTTGGAATTATACTATTATACTGAGCAACTTTTACTATGGGACCAACCTCGAAATCGCGAAAAAAAAATTTACCCTGTCATAGAAAATGGACCAGCCAAAATGTATGAAACAGTTAACTTTTTTTCGCGATTTCGGGGTTGGTCCCATAGTAAAAGTTGCTCAGTATAATCCCAAAACCTCCCTGGCAACGGGAACTTATTTTTTTGCCACGGTGTATATGGGGACTCAACGTATGACTACTCGTACAACCAGACGTTAAGCCCCGTGTGTATTTGTGCCAAATCCCACACTGGCTCGTGATGGCAACGCAAACGTGACAGAAAGAGCTCAACGAGATAAAGCTCTTAATGTCTGATGCTGTGACGTGAATGCGTAAAGAGATAATGGCAACAGTTTTGGGAATCGGAGCAAAATTTTAATATTGCGCCATGAGCAAAGAGAATTAAGAAGACAAAGTGCTCACTCCGTTCATCGGTTTTGGTACCAAAAAGACTATTATTTTCGTAGTCGCCGTAGTAAACGGAACTCTATTTTCAATTCCTACGGTTACTTTGGTTATAACATTAGTTGAAAATCGTTGAGCATTAGACTTTTTGTTTGCTGCTACATCTATTGTCGAGTAGCAGTATTGAGAGTTCCGCTATTTGACGCTAGATGTCGACTACGAAAATAATAATCTTTATGGTACCAAAACCGATGTATGGAGTGAGCACTCTTTGTCGACTTAATTCTCTTTGGCCATGAGCCAAAGTTGCATGAACAAATTTTGCAAGATTGCTTAGTGAGATTTGCTAATATTGTTAGTTTAACACGTTTTTCGCGGCTTGTTATTCTAAATTTAAATTATGTTCTTTTTATGGTATCTATAGAATCCAAGTTAAGGTTCACTAACGATTATTATTGTACTTTGCATGTGTGTTTTTGGCAAATTAAAGAAACTAAAATAATATGCTCTTTCCAGTTAAGTTTAATTACAAAATCTACTTTACTACCTGACCTCAAATTACCATATTTAGTTGCAACAAAGCCTGCATTCTGTAAGCCCAGCCTTTTACTGTTCAAATCTGGATAAATTCGATGCAGATTATTTTATCTACGAATACTACTCCTAGTAATGCAAGAATGCAATGCAACACTCTGGCGCACAAGGACGATAATTTCGCAAGGCACATACCTACTTCGAGTTCGTAGTAGTTGCAGTACTATAATAGTTTACTAAATTACTATTGATAGTCATTTGCCTCCCAAATAGATGTCTTTTAACATTATTGGTAATAACGATAAAAAATTTATAGCCGCTAGAGCCACAAGTACCTACATAGTTGAATGTTTAAGTCCTTACATAATTTTAAGGTTATATATATACTAAGTAAAAGTGCGATTGTTATTTTTTTTTAATCTGGTTTTTATGGAGGCTTTGAACACTCTAGGTGAACATGTCAGCCTCATGGGTGCTATCATAGTTCCCTACTCAAGGGAGAGGTCAATAAAGTGGTAAACACTGATTGCTTTGTCCGATATAGGCTCTGCCAACCAACATTGTTAAATTTACAAAGTAATTTTAGTCAATAAGGACTAATTTCAAGAAAGTACCTACAGTACCTGTTTCACCAATATACGAGAAACAAAACTAAAATATCAGCACAAAATCTGTTAATATTTACTACTCGTATAGTAAGTACCTAATTAATTTGAAATAGATTGTTGCTCCAAGAAAGTTTTTTAATCAAGCACTGAATACCAGAATCCTTAGATGGAGTTGAATTGATTGTACGTGAAGAATTTAATAAAAAACTTTGTGACAGCTTTATTACGTGGGAATCGACCACATACAAGTTGATTGCAAAATGACCTTACACAGAGCCACGTCTGTTTTAATAGGTAATTAAAATTGCCGCTATTAGATGTCTTGATTTACTCCAGTTCCTGTTTGAAAGCAGATATATAATGTCATATTAAGATTTTTTTACATTTTGTACACCCACCCGAAAAACAAACAGTACTGCCCTACAGTGCACTAAAGAAGTGCACTAACCTTCATAGTCGTCCCAGCGTTATTGCGTATCGAATCGCATTCCGGCCAACATAATTATACCTAAACTAAAGCCTTTTGTTTCGTGTTTAAGTAACAGACATTCATATTTATATTATTATATAATTAATATTTATTTTAATATTCATAAATTTTAATTATTGTATCTTTTCATTTTCAGAATGCCTAGCGGCCCAATCAGATCGCTCACGGCACGACAGCAGGCGTTCTGGACCAATCAGAAGCGTTCCTGTCGCCGCTGACATCAAACGGGATGTCAACTTCGACTGCCCTGAAGAGTTCGGATATTACTCACACCCTAACGACTGCACTTTATACTACGTATGCGTATTTGGCGGCGCTCTACTCGAATCTTGCACTGGTGGCCTTATGTACAGGTAAAAATAGTCTTCATTAAGCTATGATGACACCTGCTCCAAATAATTTAAAATTGCTTGATATGAACAATAAGATTAGCTAAGAAACCTATCCAGCAATAATCATTTACTAGTTAAACAGCTCTTTTCACGTATTCACTGTAGGCTTGTAGTGCATTTATAAGTACTGCCATAAGACTATAAGGTGATTTATGCAACTTCAACCACCAAAGTTTAGAGGGTATAACCAAAGATAGATCCGAAGTAGAACTCCGTAATAGATGGATACAGTCTAAGGAAAAACCGTGCCTCGAAAATCACGAAAATTTGATTCTCGATCAGATGGCGCCACTACCTTTATCCTACTCTCGTATAGAGGGTGTTGAGGGTTTCGTTTGTTATTTGACAATTTTAAAGCATATCATTGACAGAACATGGGTCAAAATCATATAATTTTTTTTAATGCAAATAAAAAAAATCATTTATCCATATTTAAATACATTTTATCGTATTTTTATAAATCTTCATTTTTAGTTTTAAAGTGTGTCGATAGATGGCAGTGAATTTACAGTGGTCACAAAATTTACTATGACGTACTGTCATCTCTCGCTCTATCCTATTATATCCTCTTTGGTATAACTGATTTACGATCGTAATATTTAATTGCTTATTACGTAATGTAATCCATTTCAGCCACGAGCTCCAAACATGCGATTGGCCGCGCAACGTTGGCTGCGACGCCACCGGCACCGGCGCAGCCCTGGTTTTGGACGACCTCGAACGCATCAGCGAGAGGGAACGCGACCCTCCGCCCCCACCCCCGCCGCGCCGCAACCCACCGCCGCCTCCTCGGGTGCAGCCCAACCCTGTCGTTACCTCCAGAGGACAACCCAAGTTCAACCGAGATGAATACGAAAAGGTCAGTTGAGATATTCAACATCCTATGACTACAGCAAACAGCTGAAGAATAACTGATAAATAAATATTAGGTATGCCTGTGAATCTTGATTCAAATCGCATAATTTCATTTTACAGCAACAATTATACGCTGATGTTGAAGATGATCTACCACCAGTTGAAGAAATCGAAAGCGACAGACAACAACGTGTTTATCGAGGACAGCCATCAACCATTGGACAAGTGCAGAAAGACAGGGACGGTTATGCTTCGCAAGTCGCAAGCACTGGAAGAAATCTTAACAATAATATTATTCCTGCATCTATTTCACAAAACAATGGTAAAATAGGGTCCTACTCTTTTGGCACACAAGTTGAAGAAAGAAGAACAGCTACCGCTACTAAAGCACCTCAGACCTATCAGTAAGTATTTGTAGCGTATTAAAAGACGGAGAAATGTTTGACAGTGTAGGTAAATACACTAATTGACATATAATTATTTCAGTGAGGACACAAGTGACAATGTTACTGACTCTCTCCTAGACGAACAGTTAGACATTGAAACGAACGAGATAGACAGTAATAGCGTTATTGAAAAGCCTATTGTAAGGAGTAAAAGAGAAGTTACCGATGACAGTTCTAGCAGCAATACTAACAATACAGATAAAATCTCCAAAAGGAGTGATAGTGATGAAATAATGGAATACATAGAAATGGATCCAACAGACGATGACGAAGAAGATGTACATGAAGATAGTGAGAGAGGAAAAAGACAAATTAGATATTATTTAAAAAATGGTTACAAAACTGCAGTAAAAAACTGGCCCAATTCAATACCCATCAAATTTATCGATTTACCTCCTCATGTTAGTAACCAAAATATAAGGCACCAGTCATCATTGAACGGTCTCCATAAAAATAATTTGTATGATGCCTCCAGCAAACCTTATACAGCCGTTAGCAATATATATTCTACCGCAAATCCTTTCGCGTACCAAAATGATAACACACAATCTCAGAGGCCATTTAAGGCTAGTCCTTCTGATCCATTCAGTCAAAGGTTACCCCATAATCCGATGAATTCTGCGACTCAAATTATTACAAAAAGCCCACCTATATCAGCGCTGAAAAATAGTGAAAACCCCTTTGCAGCATTGTCCGGTGGATTTTATAATAATGCTCCAAAACAAAACAATCAAAACGCTAACCGCTATCCTGCTCAGTCGTTTTATACTAATAACCAGAACAGCCATAATATAGTGCATGACTCATCTCTTTTGCCAAGTACAGTAGTCACTGGTAAACCAGTTTCAACCATTTCGCCATTTAACAATGCACAGAGAAGCCCAACACAACCATTTAAAGGCGTATCAAATCGACCTGATGCCTATAATAGACCTAATAAACAAGAAAACTATAATGATGAAGATACATCAAATGAAAATGATGACGAGGAGTCTTCTGAAGAAAGCTCTTCAGAAAACGATGATGACGACGGAAAAAGTAATTTTAAATTTGATTTTCCCGATCCACCGTACGAATTTACACATCCCAAAAATAAATATGCTGATATTGAAAATCCATTTGCAAATCCCAATTTCGATTTTGATGCATTCTTAGAAAAACTTAGGGATGAGCATTATGAAGCAGTAGGTGTCACAACGCCGAAGCCAAAAGCGAATCAAAATGCTGCATTAATCACGAGACCATCTGAACGGCCTACCTCTGTATCAGGAAATTCTGGAATAAGATCATCCACATTAAATTACCAGGGTATGAGTACGCCTCGACCATTTAGCTCAATTAATCTCCCTAGTGCATCTGTTGGTTCTAGTCAAATTAATTCAAACGTACCTACAATGAAACAACCTGAACAATCACAGCAGTTGAATTTTAGACCCCTGCTTCATCATCAGCAGACTGTTAGATTTAATAATGACCAAAACCAGGATGTTCAACAGAGCGCTGGTACACCATTAGACGCTGCATTGCCAAAACTGAAACCGCCAAATTTTAGAGATGACCGCATTTTACCAATAAATTATAACTTTAACAAACCTAAAAATTCGACACAGAGACCTAATTTAAACCAAACGCAGCATAAAGGGGAAACTCAGCAAGTGTATTCTATAACCCAGAGGCCATATTTACTACAAACGGGAACAGGAGCGCCTATATTACTTTCTACACCTAAGTTACAATATTTGATAAAACAAGAAAAACCCGTAACGGGTCGTCCATATTTTATTTCAACTGTAAAGCCATATCTTGTATCTTCAATTAAACCTCATAATGCATATTTATCTTTCAAACAATCAACATCAAAACCATTAACAACTTTAGCTAATGAACAACTGGCAGCTCTTCAACATTACTGGAACCATCCATCGACAGAATTATATTTACATTCAACTCCAAGACCAACTTCGTTCTCAAATTTTCCAAAGCTTGAAAACTTATTTGCACAAACATTTAGACCATCGGTGCAATCTACAGTAAATCAAAATAACGCAATTACTACCAAAGACACAGTCACTTCTAAAACGAAACAACCAGCAAAGCGAAGACCGATTCCAAAACCATCTCCCGAAATGGCCGACTATTACTACGACGATGAAGATGAGCAACATTATTATGAACCGCCAGTCAAATCCATTTACATGCCCAGTTCTGAGATAAAACCACAAAGACCACCGATGGCTCAAAATTATCAAGAATATGATGACAGTGAGAGTAACGAAAGTGATGAAGATGAACCAACAGTTCATATTACGCCCCAACGACCAAATTATCGTCCACTGTCTAATTATAAAACAGAATCAGCTACTAAAAATCATAATGATGTTTCCGTTGTTACAAAAGCTCCTCAAAAAGAGCGACAAAAGACTAAAATACCAGTTCCGGTAATGGTAGATTTTGTTTCGCCTGCACCAACAGTATTGATGCGCCCTGAAGTATCAAACTATGAGATCGTTCACCATGCATCTAGGAATAAGACATTCCACATAAGAAAACCAGCCTATGACAATGGACCTTTTACTGCAAGACCTCCAAAATATTTAAATCAGACTACTCTAAGACCGTACACAGTTAGGCATAGGCTGGCTAAACCCACTACCGTAAAGGAAACTACTCAAACTGAAGACAACAAGCAAAATAGAGGCAGGATAAGACACCACAACCTGGTAGCCCAGACGAAGATGACTACTCCTCGTGACAATCATAACCAGGAGACTCGATTTACTAAGACTAGACACGATGACGAGACAAACAGGTACGACTGACAACACAGAACCTATACTTGACCACTTTGTACATATTCCTATGCACTATTTTTATTTTAGGCTTTCCATTAACCATTGATCTGAACTTTGTTATAGTCAAATTTTGACGGCTGTTCTAAATAAATAACAATTCTTATTTTTCCCTCTTGCTCATGTTTCTCTTGTACTCAAAGACGCATAAACAGATTGTACAGAATGTACAGACTGATTTGTGACCACATTTACACAATTTACTGATTTAACTAACACTGACTGGACGTGGACTAAAACTTAGACTGAGAGTACCAAAGGAATAAATTTGATTGATATTATTTCTATGAAATATTAGGATGTTGGAACTAATTTTATTTCCAGCTTGGAACCTGTCGACAACGTAACTCCAGCCACATACACCGGCAGCCCACGTCCTAAAATGCTGTATAATGGAACTCAAAATTACTCTCCTGACCAATTTGATCCATACTACGCTGTTTACGATGAAGATGGTGAATTATATAAAGACACAGGTATGTTATGAAGCATATTTGATTTGTATAAGTTTAAAATTATGATTTAAGTAATGTTTATACAGGATAAAAATGCACTTGATCAGAGGTTAACCTGAAATTGCATGTTTTAGTACATTATGTACTGAGATGATATATTGTTAACTTGAGATATGTTTATACTGATAATTTTGGAATGGGAATCAAAATGGTGCATCGTTTTAAAATTCACTATATCCACTTATATGTGTGATTGCACAGGTATACACTTGAATTATGCAAGTTTTGCACAAGTCAACACAGACCTAATTCGGTTGTATAGAAACACGATAAACATTTTAAAAGTGACATCCTAATTACACAAATCTAATTATCAAATTAAATCACTTCATCATCACCTGTTTACGAGCATAATCACTATGCATTCTCATTTGTTACCACAGCATCTCTCATGGACACGGGTTTATCATATCATACTCATTTAGATAAACCATTTTTAAATCCGTACCCCTCCTCAAAGCACCTACGATAACATAAACTAATTTTATAGATTTATCTGACACAAACACGGCAAAAGCACTGACTTTTATTTAAGATGTAAGCGTAAGTACTTTGGAGGGTGCGCATTAAAAAGTTTTTTTTTGTAAATTTGTATATTATTCATATTTTAAAAACAATTGAGTTGTCAAGTTTAATACATATTTTGGTATTTCTGGTTTGATACATACAAAATTCATACAAAAACACAAAACTAAAATTTTCAAGAAAGAACCGCCGAAGCGAAGGAATTGAACACACATTAACGTATGATTGTTGTGATACATTGTAAATATATCTATTACGAATTCATTAAATTAGCTGTCAATTCACCTCTAATAAGTATTGTCAGTAATACACTAAATGTCATGATTGAGGATAACAATGTTCTGATACACTTTGTTATCTAACTGTATATTTATGACTGCACTTAAATCATTAAGGTGGGCTCCCCATACCTTAATATACACACCAAGTAGCATCGGCATCGGCAATTCTTTCTTCACTATTAGAACAAACTCTAAGCCAGACTCTACGGACACTGGGTAAGGTAACTAACGGGCGGTTGGTGCGGTGTCGGCAGATTATGTTCAACAATATAACACGGCCTCGCTCCGCCCTGCAGTCCAGCAGACGTACCGCGGCACCCCGCCCTCGGTCAGGAGACCGGAGCCCGTGCAGTATACGCCGAGACCGTCCGCTGACGACTATGATGACACACTTATCCAAGGACAGGTAAGAAAACACTACATCGTTTGAACACTGTCTAAATTTCTATCGTACTCAACAATACTTTTTTATAAATTATTAATTTACTAGTATAAGAGTGTAGTGTAAGAAATTTGATAATGTTGACTGCAACGCCTATCAACGCACATACACATACATGTATGTAAAATGTATAATTATTGGTGCAATAAAAAATATCTATTTTCTTACTTACATGTAAAATTAAATTTTTCAGATAAACAATCAGAATCAATACCAAGCACCGGTCCGTCAATCAACAAGGTAAGATGTCAAACAATTTCTAAATATTATTGATTTTCTTTACGAGTATAAGCCTCAATTAGTTGATTTATGTTTTATTCCTTTCTTACAAATACATAAGTCGAAATGACAGATTAAGACAAACGATTAATAGCTAATAGACGCTTATAGCGCGTTATTGAAAAACGCCATTTAACAGTATTGTAATTTGTAGTTACTAAATAACATCAATTCTTAACTGTGATTGCGAATGATTCAGGGGCGAAGGTAACGAATTGGGTTATGAACACCCTAGCAGTGTGAAGACGACGATTTACGAAGCTACCTCTATTAGCACTACTCCTACGACAAGCACTAGCACAACCACAACATATCGCCCTACTACTGCACCCTTCACCGAAGCAATGACCCCGTCTAGATACTCTCCAAGGTACTACAAAAGGAATCGTCAACAACGACCTCATCCAAGCTTGTTCCATACATTTTTAAACTCATTAACATCGTTAAATTAATTTCAGTTTCAAATTTAAAACATCATCTTTAAACGGATTTTATTTTTTAACAACTAACATACTAATAATTTATACATTTAAAAAAAAATTCAGTTTAAAGGTTTCACAAACATTTTATAAACATGTACATACATTTCACATCTTGGCTCTTCCTACAATCTGCTTATGAAAGCTGGCTGTAACGTGCTACAGTTTTGTTAAGCTTTTGTGGTATCTTTTATCCTTTATCCCCGACTTTTATAAACTTTTTAATATTTCCACCCTTTCCGCTATTTAATTTTACTAAACTGTACTATCCAATAAGAAAACGTCATTTAGGCTTCTTTATCGTACTTTATGTTAAGTATTTATAGGAAATATTTAAGAGCTTAAATTAGAAAGTTTTCTTTTGGTTTGTATTCAACAGATCATCCACAGATGAGAACCTTAACCTCAATCCTAATTCCTCAGACCAAAACCCTTCTGACGGGTCCCCTACGACAGTTCCCACTTCCAACCCTTTAATAAACCTTTCATCCTTCGCTAAGCCCTTTGAAAAGACTGATAATACTCATAGGTTGAAAGAAAACTTACCAACTGAAAAACTGACCCATAGACATTCTCCCCGAGTGACTAACAAAAACAATAATATTCCGGTGGAAGTGGTAAAAACCTCTTCTAATGATAACAAAAAGGTTGTTTCCCTAACTACTGGGTTCTCGATTAGGCGAAATTCCAACAATACTAATAATCCCTACACATTGACAGTTCTGACCCGGCCTTTTGATAGTTACCAAAAAAGTCGAAAGCATGTCATGCCTGAAGAAAAAACAAAGACAGAAACAAGACACGATGAGTTAGAAAATTTTCAAAAACCAGTAGAATACGAACCACTTATTGATGAGGACAATGTTCGATCATCAGAGAGTTCACTGCGTCGTTCTAGTATTGAAGAGGATATACCTGTTTTTTCTAGACCCCAAAGTAGGCCAAAAATTGCATACCAATATTCTTCAGAAGATTATGCGACACCGCCAACAACCACTACAAAATATTACCTCAAAACTGTTATCAAACGACCGGCCTCAGCACCTTTTACTTACAGCAACGACCAGAAAGAAAGCTCTACCGAAAATACTATTGATACCGAAGCATTGATAGAAACCGGACTTCGAAATGTTAAAAATACTCAAACTCAATCAACTACTCCCATAAACAGAGATTTGCCGGACTGGGAACATTACGAAAGACCAAGTGAACAATGGAATAAACCTGTTGATTCGCCGTACAGATCCCTAAACAATCTCAGAAACGACGAGGAAAAAAATGAAGTTATTGACCTTACAACCAGTACTGCTTCGACAACTAGATATACCACAACACAGAAAGTCGTATTAAGTTCAACTGCTAAGCCTCAAGAATTATTTAGTTCTAAACCTGCATATTATAGTTATAAAGTCGATGATGACGAAGTCTCCGATCAAACTACCGAAGTTTTTAGTGGTAAAGTAAAATCTGTCATAAAAGCTTTTCTAAGCAATTTTGGTGGAGCTTCAAGTACGGAGAGAGTAAAACAGGTAGTGAGCACCATTGCACCTCAAGAAGAAAAAGTCGTAAACATAGGTTTCCAAAAGAAAATGCTGAAATACATAGATGAGAAGCCTGTCCGCCATCATATTCAACGTGTGCGTATTATAACAGAGCAACCGACTACGAGGTTTATCCCTACAACTATTGATACTCCCAATTATACTCAAAGAGATTTCGTATCCACTACCAGTCAATCAATTTCAACCAGAGGAACCTCCACTACTACTACGCCTGCTTCTTCAGTTTTTGCATATGCTGAAACTACGCCGACGCCAATGTTGCAAACTCCAAGTAACAATGTATTACACAACATTCCTAACAGAGAATATTCTGATTCTAAATTCAGCAGTTTTAACAATTATGTTACAGAGAACACACACACAACTGTTAGACCACAGCCGGGAAATTCCCGCAAATTTCTTAAGATTATCGAAGAACCTTCCACTGAGTTGACAAAAATTGACAGTACTTCTAATAATAATATTGACAATGAGCTAGCAAAACTGACCAAATCGACCGAAACAACTAAGACAACGACTGAGACAGAGCGTTACAGACTAGCTCCAGTCCTAAACGAAATAGCTTCGACAACAAGTAGTACAAAATCGACCACTACTTACAAAGTTGACGTGACGCCGACGAAAAAGAGTTTATCCTTTCCCACTCGTGCCTCTCGAGTGAATCCCGCAATAAAGTTAGCTGCGACAAACCCGGGAGTTGGGCGCAGGAGTTACCAATCGACGAAATGCTCTTCAGACAACAGTCTGCAACCAAACCCAAAATGCAACGAAATCAAATACCAGAGGTACAATCGCCGGCCAGAGCCTAAACAGCCTATTTCTCATATAATTTACTTACGAAAGGTGGAGGCTTCGACTTCTATCAATACGTCCTTACTTTCCGCCTCGCGGTATAACTAGCATGAAGACATTTCGTTTAATGGCACCTAAAGCTAAATTCTATCGCTTAACATTCTTCCATTGGGGGACTTAAAGTCGGTTGAGTTAAATATTTATGAATTGTTAACTCCTGACGCGACCATTCCTTTCCTCCATGGTCCATAGTAAAATATGTATTTTTAGATGTAGTAAAACAATATGTAGAAAGTTCCTCAATGTAGTTTATACCTCTACTTATCAACTTATCATGCACCACATAGCAAATCCATCATGTAGTTTGTAAGAGCACCCTTATGACACTGGAAATAATATGGTACTTGCATGTGAATTTATCTTACATTTTAACTCGTAGTTTTCTTTTTATATGAAAGCGACAAAATATACGATCAACTGTTGTAATAATGAATATTTTTATATTATTAAACATGCTGATGGCTATAAACTAAACGGTCGATTTGGTCTGCAATTAGGACCAAACGCTTCATCTTTAAAAACACGCGTACTAACCAAGGCTATCGTTGTGAGCTTCTCACATGACACTATGTATTTCAGACCCAGCCCCAGCCCAAGCCCCAGCAGCACTCGCGGTAGAGGGTCCGCCCACTACTCCACCTTGGATCAGCCACAGTCCAACAGAGGAACCCCGCCAACGTTAGAAAGCCAATGAAAACATCAAATTCATTATGCTTTTAGTCTTCTTCACATTCTGAGTTGATTGCATAGTCAAGATCACTTTGTTTATAAATTGCATTTAAGCAATTTTATACCTAAACGTTTTACTATCAATGTTTTGTTACTTTTCAAATGTTCTACAAAATTGACATCTGTCTATCATACTATTTTTGCGTGGCATATCAATGTAGAATATTTTTCAGCCATCTTTATTTAGTTAGACTAGCCAGCTTCGTCTCATCTTTCATATTTAATTACCTAGTTGTAAATTAACTGTTGGCTTTTTTTACTAACTTTCGCTTTTCCTGAGCAGTCGCAGCCGCCCTACTTTGAAGCCATCAACTGCCATCGTGTCAAAGGCGACAGAGTTCGTGGACATCTACACCAATCCACCGAGGAGACCAGCGGCTGTGTACCCGCAGCCGACACCGGACAAGACTGCAGCTAAGTGTAGGAAGGACGTGTGCCTGCTACCTGACTGCAACTGTGGTGGAAAGGATATACCTGGTAAAATAATTTTTTGAATGTAATTATTTAAAGGATTTAAAGTTAACACTGGAAATCAAAGTTTGCCAAAGACATGATTATTCTTGAAGTGCATTTCTATTGCAGTGTTAAGTCAAATCGTGAAAGGTTGTTTAACGTCGACTATTTTTTTTACATTACCAACCAAGTGTTTCTTGAGACATACATAAACGGTAAATTATTCATTGTTACGGAACAAATTGCAGAATGAATTAATATTATATGCAATCATTCTTAATTAATATACAGGCTGGCTAAAAAATAAGTGCATTCCCGTTGGCAGGAAGGTTTTGGGATTATACTGAGCAACCAACCACGAAATCGCGAAAATAAAATTACCCTCCTATAGAAAATGATCCAGCCAAAATGTATGAAACAGCCAAACTGTTTTTCCCGATTTAGGGGTTGGTCCCATAGTAAAAGTTGCTCAGTATAATGCAGAAACCTCCCTGGCAACGGGAATGCACCTATTTGTAGCCACCTAGTATAAGACATTTTAAAATTTATTTTTGAAGTGCATTCAACCCCAAATCTTTCTTGAGAAACACACATAAATACGGTACATTATTCGTTTTTACGATGATTCTTAAAGAAATCTTAAAACATTAAACTTACTTAATTTGCTAACTGCAGTTCAGTGTACTGTAAACTTATTGTGGTTAGATATCGCATTAAATAGTTATTCTTACCTGTGTCGTAATAAAACTAAATGTTTTTATAATATAGGAAATATACCTGTCAACGAAACCCCTCAAATGGTATTGATTACGTTCGACGATGCAGTAAATGATCTCAATAAAATGTACTACGAAGAACTCTTCCAAAATGGAAGAGTCAACCCTAACGGCTGCCCTATATCTGCTACATTCTACGTGTCCCATGAATGGACCGATTATACTCAAGTTCAGAATCTTTATGCTGATGGTCACGAATTTGCCTCCCATACGATATCGTAAGTCTACCTGCAAAATAGCAGTAGTGGATCTATCCAATATTTTCTATTGGGCTATACCACTAACAACGTATTCAACGTATTCATGACCATCTATGTATCAATTTATATTATAGTATGTAAAATTCAACAGTATTTTAACAATTTATTAACATGAGTTTTCTTCTCTTTCCTTCTTATTCTGACCATCCTTACCATACCTTGTCTCGTATTCTTCCTCTTCCTGGAACTACTCACACACCCAATCACCACACGCACGATCACTACCAACATCCCAAAACAACAGGCGACCTAGATGTGGAGACGGTGCCCCAGATCGTTCTTCTGACATTCGATGACTCCGTGAACGACCTCAACAAGGTTCTTTATCAAGACCTCTTCGAAAAGGGTCGCGTGAACCCCAACGGTTGTCCGATCTCAGCCACATTTTATGTGTCCCACGAATGGACCGATTACAGCCAAGTACAAAATCTTTATGCTGCTGGACATGAGATGGCTTCTCACACAATTTCGTAAGTCTTTGAAGAATACTGCACATAAACAGGATTCAGCGCACTTCATCAAACAAACCGATTTACTTTAATTTATACAAACTCCTTTTCTGTCTTTCAATATTCTTTTATAACTTGGAATTATATATCTATTAGACCCTCTCAAAATTATCGAAATTGATTCAGTATTAACTTTCGACTATCTATTTAACTTAAATATACTAAATTTTTATTCTTAACGTCTAATGTTTTCTAGTCCATACTAAAGGAAAACAGTAACTAATAAAAAAAATTACACCTTTCAGTCATAGTTTTGGAGAGCAATTCTCCCAAAAGAAATGGAACAGAGAAGTGAGTGGACAGAGAGAGATTTTAGCAGCGTATGGTGGTGTGAAACTAGAGGATGTCCGAGGAATGAGAGCTCCGTTCCTCTCAGTCGGAGGAAACAAGATGTTCAAGATGCTGTACGATTCTAACTTCACGTACGATTCCTCGATGCCCGTCTATGAAAACAGACCACCTAGCTGGCCTTATACTCTTGACTACAAACTGTTCCACGACTGTATGATTCCGCCTTGCCCTACAAAATCATATCCAGGTGAGATTATACGCGTTGTCACCGAAATATGTTAATATATATGGAAGGATCATCAACTTTCGCACCTATCAAATGTAACTATATCCTCTTAAGATCCAGAGTAATTTTTGTAGTTTTGAATTTGGAATCTTCTTTTATTCCATTATAGTTTAAAATTATATTTTATTTTACTTATCCTTTTAAAAGGAACTCAAAACTCATACTCCAATAGAGCTGAAATTTGGCGTAGGTACTTATGTGAGTTTCGTGACAATACAATATTATGATACCATCCTGCTGTACCGTAAAGACCGAAGATGACCATGAACTCCATGATAAAACAACACCATGAAATTTGGAGCTGTTAAAAGTATAGTCGGCCACTTTTTGACAAAAACCTTATTTACATAATCGTGTTACTGTTGGTGTAAGTTATTAAATTATTATTTTTTACTTTATAGGAGTCTGGGAAGTACCTATGGTAATGTGGCAAGATTTGAATGGTGGCCGTTGCTCCATGGGTGACGCCTGTGCTAATCCTCCTGAAGCTGAAGGAGTCTACAAAATGCTTTTGAAGAACTTTGACAGACATTACACTACAAACAGGTACGTCAAGATGAAATGTGTTATGATCATGATGATAAAACTTCGCTAAAACTACTCTAAAAATTGTAACAATTGTGTTGAATATGTGCAGAAATCTGTCAATAACACAAAACGACACTAAACCAAAGAATCACATTTGTTTTAGCAGATTATCATTTTAGGCAGTTTATAAATTTAAATTAACTTTAGATCAAAACTTACTTAGCCTAATAACTGTTTGCCTATATAAGAATACAAAAAAGTGTGACTGTGTGACCTTAGTAAACAATTAAAATTAAAATTTCCAGGGCACCCTTCGGTCTCTTCTACCACGCAGCGTGGTTCACGCAGCCCCACCACAAGGAGGGCTTCATTATGTTCCTGGACTTCATCAACCGCATGCAGGACGTGTGGATCGTGACTAACTGGCAGGCGCTGCAGTGGGTGCGAGACCCCACGCCCATCAACAGGATCAACAACTTCCAGCCTTTCCAATGCAACTACCCAGTAAGTATAGATTTTTATTACAGGGTATTTAGTATAGTTTTTTATTACAGTTTTTTATTATAGCGAATATAATTGCATGTCAAAACAAGCATAATGTTTTTAAAAGAAACCTAAAATCTTTTCTTACCGAGAAAGCATATTACTCTATTATAGAATTTTTGACTGAATTATCTAATTAAGATTTACTGCATGACATAACCCTGTTTTGACTATTATTGTTTTTGATAGTGTGTATTTTTTTAGTGATAATATGATAGTGTGTATTTTTTATTGAATTTGTATGCCAATAGGCACGACATAGTGATACTGAAATATGTATTTAACATCTTGTAACTTACCTATGTTGAACAAATAAATCTTTAAGTCTTTGAATGTATATTTTTATATTTTAGTATTGGGTATTTTTTTAATTTTCTACTTCATTCACTTTGTTTTTTTAGCAAACAGTCTAGAACAAAATACTCTAACCCTTTATGCCATATTTCAGTTATTTAAAGAAGGTTGAGCAGCTGAGACAGTTACACATAACTTAGCGTAGGTTAAAGCAATGTTCGATACTCCGACCTAAACTTAAAAGAGTATATGTATAAACTATGAAACCTTGAGACTAATTCGAACTTACATTTTGACTTCAAAGTCATGTCATTTTGTTATTATTCGCCCGTGCGCTCGCTCGTGCCACATGTTGCAGCTTATAGTATACGGATGTTGACTGTATTTAAAATAAAATTATTTCACACCATGCATGAAATAAATTATATAAACAATTGATTATAATTATACAAAATTACAAATGTCAAGCAAAACACAATTTAAAAACTATTAAATAAGCACAAGTTTGGGCACTAATCAAAATTATTTTATTAAATATTTTGATTTGTTTATAAGTAGTCACACTACTATATATACATTTAAAACTGTATCGGCACTTAACATCAGGTGAGATTGCGGTCAAATGCTTGCCTTTTTGTAATAATAAAAAAAAAGTCATATATTAAAGAAAAAAGTGACGGAGCCCTCCAGTGGTGAAGGCCGGATTCGAACCGGCGTCTTTAGCTATCGCGGCTAACGCCACCTCGCCACGCTCGCCCGCTCGCTCGGCTGCATTTGTGGCGAGGTGGCCTAGGGGTTCATGGCGTTAGCCGCGATAGCTAAAGACGCCGGTTCGAATCCAGCCTTTACCACTAGATCGCTTCGTCACTTTTTTCTTTAATATATGACATCTATTACAGTTTTATATTAAATAAGCAATCAGTTAATTAATTAAATAAAGAAACGTAGACAGCAATTATTTTTAGACATAATTTTTAAAATAGTTTAGAACGATAAGGTACGTCATTGCAAGTGTGTGTTTCATATAAATTCCATAGTGACAGTTCGAAAAACTAAACTGATTAGACTAGTAGTCAAAAATTATATTGTACTGAAAGTGACAATGATAAATAGATTTTCTCTTTTATTTTTCCAGGACCGTCCCAAGAAGTGCAACAACCCTAAAGTGTGCAATCTTTGGCATAAATCCGGCGTCCGGTACATGAGGACGTGTCAGCCCTGTCCCGAAATCTACCCCTGGACAGGCAAGACAGGCATCAAATCCTCTCGTATCGACAACGATATTGAGGAATAAACAACAAATTACTCTAGAATCGGTCACGCGGTCGAAACTATCTATAACGTTCCGCAGGATTATGAGGATCAAAAAATCTTAGATCGCATTGAATGTCAGAACATTAAAATCGAACGTTAATGATATGTCAATGAAAACCTCATAGAACAGCGGCAATATCTTACTTGATCCTAAAGGATAAGACCAGTCAAAATATTAAGCGCTTCTTAAGCAATACTGCTGTATGCTTACATTGTATACCTAGCGGTATGGATCAAACTCTCTACCTATCTTTAATGCAGTGAAAATTGTTTTGTCACCAATAGAGTGCCATTTAGATTTCGATGGTCACAAAGCAAATGTTAATGTTAGTTAAACTTCTACCGCGTGTCGGAATGTGATTCGATTGCATTAGTTCAATTTTGTTTATCCTTCATAATAACAACCGTCGTTGTATTGGGAACTGTGATATTAAGTGTTTTCAATCTTTTGGAGTGAAGTTATCAACAATTATATCATAATTATTGTCACACTTATTTTATATTGTAACAATTTTAGTGCAATCATTATTGCAATATTATTTTCCTATTTTGTGTTCGTATGTACGTACATACGAATATGTAGTACTACTAGTTAATAATACTGAAATACTATTTGAATGTCTAGAAGAGATGACTAGATACTCGTACCTCAATTTAAATTAGAAAGAGTGATAATCAATGTTTAGTTTTCAGTATTTGAAAATCATTCTGGTACAGATTACCATTTTCATTTTTTATATATGAGAGCCATATTAAAATTTAGAAAATATTTTTTTCTAATCTTGCCAGCTTTGTGGTTGACACTGCCTTTTAATATAAATTTGTAAATATAGTTAGTTTAGTCGGTACCTATGTATTAGCGTTCTTCCACTACAAAACATTTTACAAATATATACATATAATTTTCAATGTGTAAACAAACAAAATAGCCGATTGATGTACTTCAACAGCGAACAACAAATTTTGAATTAATAATACACATCTTATAGGAAATTTCCGGTGTTAGATAGATGTCTGACTCATCGCTGTACGGTGATGAAGCACATGTCTATTCGACTGCTACTGGTACTTAAGAACGCTATGTTTACGTTTAAATCCGTATGAGTTTCTAATAAGGGTCATATTTTCTGATTGAAATCGAAATTTCCTGAAACGAACAAAATAATTTATGCGTTTTGCTTCGATTTAATTATTTTTATGTTATGCTCTATTTAAATCCAATTGATGCCAATGTATATACAATTATATATATAATAAAATAATGATGTGGCAATATTTACAAATTAATTACAAATAGCTTGCATGAATTGCTACGTAATAACATTTAAGGATTTTAAGGTTAAGTTTGTGTTCCAAGTTTTGCAGACATCAATGTATTATTTAAAAAAAATATACTCGAATATTACATTTATATATTATATTTATTTATTATATTTGGTAATCATGAGGCAGAATCGAACAAAGTTTGTTCAACAAACTCTTTTTTTTCGATGGTCGAAGCTGTCTTTAAAGTTACATTAAGTTAGTGCTTTGGTCTCATATTCATTCCGCTGTAGACTAAAGTAAGTAAGAAGCGCTTGCTACGAATCTATTTAAATCTAGATAGGTACCTATTAAGTATTTAAGTCCTAATTTTGTAAATATAGATTAAGTATTTAAAATTGGTAGTTTCACTTTGAAATTTATTGTAAGAATTTTGTATTTTCGGCTATACAGAGCGTTTTGGACAGGATTTTAAGCACTGAGGTCATTTATGGTGCAATTTGAGCTGAGGAAGCTTTCGATGTGTTTAAATAAAGGTTAGCTGTGTGCCTGAGCTATTAAATTGCGACCAGTGCTGTTTAATAAACTGAAATAATTTTATTGTGTCTTTTTATTTTACCCATATGACTCGCTCTGTGTATACATTACATACTCGTACAAATGTAAAATACACAACCATACAAACACAGTTAGGCCAAGCAGTAAGAAAGTACAGTGGGAAATGTTTTACTTAGGAATGGTATCAATATTGATACTTACCATAAATTTAATGAATTCAGCACCCCCGATTTATATGAAAACGATACTAAATCCGGCAAAGTAGCTTCACTGATGTAAATAATCAAGATAAAAATGAGAGGCTTAATTAAACCTTCAAGAGCGAATATCTCAAAATCTCAAAAACTATACAACATATCGAAAAACTTGACTTAATAAAACTTGTAACAAATTAAGTCACTTTTCATTTTGTATAAGTGTCCATGTCGCTCAGACGCATATTTTCCGAGATGTTTCGAGAAACCGAAAAATAGAACCTTCAAACCCCCCTCTCGACTCCTGCACCAGGGTTAAAGCCGGGGACTTTTGATATGTTTACCTTCTAACTAGTCCAAACAAAGTTACAAAGTCATAAATTGTGTTCCAAGCATTTCCCTCTATAACTTTTTTGAGCATTCATTTCCTGGCCTAAGAAGGTAATGTCCCGGTCAGCACTTTCATAAAGTTCAAATCGATATTAAGGGGCCTTGAGGGGAAAAAACTAATAGGCTGTAAAGGCATGATACTCACAAAATATTAATTAGCTACTTTCTATTATGTCACGGTCACAGACCGTGATCGTGACTGCCAAGGCCCGATACATCAAAAATTCAATTTCAATCATAACACCTGCCTGATGACATTTTGTTGACCAAGGCCCATCACAAAACAAAACCCTATAAAAGCGCTTCATCGACACCACACCTTTGAGTTGACTTTCAGAACCACCTGAATAAAGCACGATGATGTTTTTGAGAACCTCGTTCTTTAATTCTATTTTACTCCATTACGTCATGAGTCAAGAAATCGAATATTATCCTTCGCAAGCCAATTCATTTACAGGAAAGTTAGTTTCTCAATTAAAGTCGGAACCTTATAAACATAAGCATGATCTGTATAAAAGAGAAGCACAATGGAGAAAATTTAATAACAACGATGATCCAGAGTTAACAAAAAATAAAACTCAAAAGAGAGCAGTAGACCCAGTATTTCATGGACATCCAAAAACCAGAGAAGAATTATGGAACGAACGCATTATCAATGAAAGTTTGGCTTACGATCAAACCCCTTCTTTGATAAGTCTTATACACAATATAACGTTAACTTATCTAAATGACTGTATCCCTATAATTCTTTATGACAGTCAAGTTAAATCAAAGGAAAGTCACTTGTTTCAGAACTTGCTTAAAGATTTCCCTATAGCATACGTCCATGGGTACATTGACGAGAACAATGAATTAGCAGAACCTAAACTTGTACGTGCTACAAAAGAGTGTATCCATTTTATTGCTTTCTTGTCTGATGTGACTAACAGTGCTAAGATACTGGGTAAGCAGGCGGAAAGCAAAGTGGTTATAATTGCCAGGTCCTCCCAATGGGCCGTGCAGGAGTTCCTAGCTGGGCCACAATCTAGGTTGTTTATCAATTTAATTGTCATTGGGCAGAGTTTTAAGGACGGTGATGATGATGCACTAGTAAGTACGATCATTTATTTTGGTCATGTTTAGATTGTTGGGGTAAGGTCTATCGTGGTTGATTTTAAAAGCTTCCTATAGTAGGCAATTATTCGGTCTATATCCATTCCAATTATGTAGGTACCCCAAAAATACACCCACTTTTAGTTCGTTAACTTAACGAGTTTTGGCTACCAAACTAAAAGTAGGTATGCTTAAAAGTATTCCATAGTAAAAAAACTATTTAAACTAATTTTTTATCAACCAGAAACGTCTGCGAGTGATACTACAAATTTCAATATTAAAGGAATTATGGAAGGTGTACATTTTAATATAAAAATAAAACTATTTAATGAATTGAAAAGGAATAATACTTTTGTAAAATTTACCTTTACTTATCCAGGAAGCGCCTTACATTTTATACACCCACAAGCTGTACACCGATGGTCTCGGAGCCAGTCGTCCCGTCGTGCTGACGTCGTGGTCCCACAGCAAGTTCTCCAGGCAGGTCAATCTGTTCCCACGCAAGATGAGAGAGGGCTATGCGGGACACAGATTTGTGGTGGCTGCTGCTAACCAACCACCATATGTCTTCCGAACGTAAGATCTGAATTAATATACGCGTAATAATTCTTATGCTTGGGTACTTAATAACAAAAATATTAAGTGAAATAAAATAAGCTTGGTGATAAGCAAGACTATTGTTATTTACTCACTGACAGCTAAAAGTTTTTATTTTATTTATTGATCGTTTTATACTCGTAGTTTCAGTAAAATACCTATAGGTTTACTACATTCTTCTGTAAATGTTTCTATAGACCCTAGAAATCTCTAATGTATTATGTCTGTTTTATTATACAGTATAAAAACGGACGCCGATGGTGGCAACCCAAGAGTCGTGTGGGATGGAATTGAAATAAGGCTCCTTACACTTTTGTCTCAAATAAATAACTTTTCAATAGAAATTAAGGAACCTCAAGAACTACATTTGGGGTATGAATACAGCATTACAGTTTTTCGATTTGTTATCGTTTTAAATTCTTTAATTCATTCATCAGCTTCATCACTTTTCTTCCACTTCTCGCGCAAGTCGATGCAGCTTGCATATCCCCTGAATCCCTCAGTTTGGCCCTTGTAAAATGTCCTATTAATCCAAGTAATGCACTTAAACATAACCGGTGAAAAGCACAATTGTTCCTTACTAACTTTAGGTTTGATTACTATTTAAGGTAGGTATAATGGTTTTCACAATCCCAATTTTCTCTAGATAGGTAACAAATTAGATGTTTTATTGGTGGCGATATTTTGGCCTCGAGGTATGATGGGCCATAATTATGGGCATTTTAATTTTAACTTACTTCAAAGCGCGACTTAAGATGCAGTGAGTTCAGTCAGCAGAGTTACTGAAAAATCGTTGCGCTTTTTTAGATCATAGTACGGTTGCCAAAATTATGAATAGCAATTTTGAGGCCTTTCTTTAGTAACTTAATCGATTCGAAACCTGATGAAACAACTTTCGCTTGATAAAAAAAAAAGCACGAACATAGGTCTAAAACGCACCATTAAAAATTTGTAACTATTTTTGCACAAATGTCTTTGCTTAATATGACTTTTTTTTATTGAACCCATCGATTACTTTTGTTTTGTTAAAATAACTAGAAATAACAATTCAATAACAATATTGTTAATTTTTTTTATTAAATGCCAAATTCATTTTTTACACAATACAATAAAAATGTGCACACTACAAAATATGTACTTCATATTGTTATTGAATTGTTATTTCTATTTATACGGGATCTCGGGCATGCGAAGCCGTCCGCTTAGTGAGCTGCGTTCGGTGATTGATCTGAACTCACACCTTAAGTTGTATTTAAGTCATGGTTTCACATTGACCATCAGCTTTGTCATGATATAGTTAAATCAAAACGCCCTTAGGTATATGGTTTATCATATTCTGTCAAAAAATATAGGTGAAAACAACCTCCTCATATTTTTAGACCTGGTGAGTCAGTGCTGAAAGAAATCACAGGTGGCAGAGCTGACATAGGGGTTGCTGGTATTTATTTGACAAGTGACCGAATCAGAGATACAGACATGAGCTTTTCTCATTCATCTGATTGCGCCGTCTTTGTCACTCTCATGTCTACAGCGCTACCAAGGTAAAATGTAAATCAAAAACATAATTTATTTCAGAAGTTATTTTTTATTTATAAAATTATATATATGCCGACGATATCCCCCTGCTGCTGCTGTCCCCCTCTGTATCAGCATTTTCCTAAGTGCACTGCTTAGGAAAATGCTGATAAGGCCTACGCGGAAACTCACGGTCTTGTATACAACTATACAAAATCTTCAGGTCAAAGGAAATTAACCCTAAGCATGTGCCTTCTATAGCTTTGAATGGTCAGGTAATGATCTACAAAGGGTGTCACAGTTTAAATATCTCGGGCACTATGTTCCTCAAAAATGATATCGATTTGGAGAGGGAACGAAGAGCATTAGCGGTCAGAAGCAATATGTTGGCTCGTAGGTTCTCCCGCTGCTCAAAACAAGTTAAAATCACCCTTTTTAAGGCTTTCTGCCAAGTATTTTACACGGGTAGCCTATGGGTTAACTACACGCTGAAAGCCTATAATGCTCTTCGTATCCAGCATAATGATGCCTTCAGAGTCCTGTTGAGGTTGCCACGCTTCTGTAGCGCGTCAGGAATATTTACCAAGGCGCGTGCCGACGACTTTTATACGATCAGGCGAAAGCGGGTCGCATCTACCTATTCTAAACCGCATGCGACGCAGAGACAACAGGATACTGAAATTACTGAAGGTAATCGCTGACAGACCAGATAGTTCCATTCTGTGCACTTGGGTCGAAATTGTTAATTGAAAATACCTCGCCATAGTTTAATATTTTTAGGATATTTGTTTATTTTTATTTGTACTTTTGACATAAAATCATTATTTATATGAATAACAATAATGTGACATCTTTTGCTTTCTAGGCAATTTTATTTTATTTAAAATTTTATTTATTTATTATATATATATATATATTCACTATTTTAATTAATTTTAATTTTATTCTAAATATTGATCTCATTGTCAAAAGTATTGTGTCGATTATGGATTGATTGGGTGTTATGATTAATTTTAATGTACTTACTAACATGTAGCTATAATGCTATGACTAACTAACAATGTTTTATTGAATTTTTAATTTTCTGAAATAAAGTTATATTATTATATATATATATTATATTATTATTTGTATTAGTCAACGCCTCTAAATCTATTAAGCGTGCATAAGTGTGGTTGGATTGGAGCTAAGTTGCACAACAGGGGACCAACTTAGTTAATAGCCTTTCATAAAGCTTATAGAGAAAAGCTTGTTTGTTTGCGGAAATCACGTCTCTATTAAATTATTATATATATTGTTTAGGAATGCAGATTTTCAGGACTTGTAATAGGGTGGGCCAGTGATAAATTAACTTTTCATCTCGACCTCTTTATATATAGTGCATTTACCATTGGCCCACCCTATATAAGGTCAGGTGGGGGAAGAGAAACACTTGTAGGGAATCCTCAGTCAAACCACGCTACGTTTTCATACCAAGTCGTACTTACGTCAAGTATGGAGCTTATAGGATATGACAATCTATGCATTCTTACTGCCAAGGTTGTTCATAGTTAGCGTGGTCAAACCTATTGTTTTTTATTTTTTTTATTTGACTATATATATCTTAAATACCGATTATTGCAAACGTATTTATTTAATGGACACTGATAGAAAGTAGAACTTTGTGATTTTTAAGAACTTTCCCCAAAACATTGTTTTCCGTCGTTTTGGGAAAAGTGCCTATTATCATATTCTATTTTTTACAGATATCGAGCAATTTTAGGTCCTTTTCACTGGACTGTCTGGCTGGCACTTACATTAACGTATCTCTTTGGCATATTCCCTTTAGCGTTTTCTGACAAACATACTTTAAAACACTTGTTACACAACAGCGGTGAAGTTGAGAATATGTTTTGGTATGTTTTTGGGACATTTACCAACTGCTTCACTTTTGTTGGAAAGAACTCTTGGAGCAAAACTACGAAGATAACAACGAGGCTATTGATCGGTAAGTCACAGAAAGATGCCTAGTGAAGAAATTATGTATTGCCAAAATAACTATAAAATTTGTTGATGTTGTTGCTGAGTTGATTTTTTTTGTTTCAAATAGGTACCTACTTATAAACTGTCCTAAATTTCCCCTATTATTATATTATAAATAAATAAACATTATATGACATTCTTAAACAGTTTGACTAAGTCCCACAGTAAGCTCAATAAGCCTTGTGTTGTGAGTACTTAAACAACAGTATATAGTAAGTATATAAATACTTAAATGCATAGAAAACACCCATGACCCAGGAACAAATATTTGTGCTCATCACACACATAATGCCCTTACCGGGATTTGAACCCAGGACCACCGGCTTTATAGGCAGGGTCACTACCCACTAGGCCAGTACGGTCGTCGTTGTCGAATTATAATTATTATTCTTCATCTCTTACCTTTTTCGTCTCCAGCCAACCCTTTGGACGCTAATAACACTTACAGGGTTATAAGTTGTGATGCACTTATTGCATAAACTAATTGTTGGCGCCTGTTTCTTTTTAATTGCCCAGTTAAATTATGTTTACAAATGAACGACGTTTCTAAGTTACAAATGAATTTCAGGTTGGTACTGGTTGTTCACAATAATCATCACAAGTTGCTACACCGGCTCCATTATAGCCTTCGTCACCTTGCCCGTGTTTCCGGAAACGATTGATAGCATTGAACAATTATTGGATGGATTTTATCGAGTTGGAACTTTAGGTAGTTTAAATGATTTTCTTAATATTAGTTGTATGATGCCCACGGCTGTTTTTGCCATTGGTTACAAGGATCCTTACGACGACCGGCCATGCGCTCTACTAACGGTTCCTTGTGCTGTTGGCCAGATTATCAGTTCACCTTGTTTGAGACTTTCAGTGGTCACCGGTTCTACGAAAAATATGTTCCACCCGTGGGACTACCCACTTAAAGGATGACTCACTTGTGCTTTCCATAGAAAACGAAGCCCCGGAAGCTGCGTGTCATCCTTTAGCCTGCAACTTAGTTCTCAACATTTTATTTTTCTTTTATAATAGCTTTTCGGTGAAGGAAAACGTCGTGAGGAAACAAGTAAATAAATTCAAAGTGAAGTTACGCTCTCATTTTAAAATGACATGCTGAAATAACATGAAACGTTCAAGTAACATACTTCTATTATAACTGAACTATGAATGGTATGATAATGGTTTTCGTTGCTAAAAAATATAGATAATACAAGCAAAATAAGTAGAAACGAGTAGAAGTTACACATATTCATAAAACCTTCACTCGCTTAATTTTGTTTGTATAATTAATTACTTTATTAATTTAAATGTCAGGTTATGTTTACAGTGAAGCATCCATAAACAATAAAAACTTCCTTAATATTGTCCTAAGTGTCTAATTTGTGTCATTTAGATCGCGGAGGTTGGGAAAAATGGTTCCTCAATTCCTCGGACCCTAAAACAAATAAACTGCTCAAAAAAATGCAACTAGTAGGAGACGTGCCCTCGGGAATCAGGAATACAACAAAAACATTCTTCTTGCTACCTTTTGCCTTTTTAGGATCTAGGGCAGAACTGGAATACATAATTCAGTCAAATTTTACTAAAACCAAAAAGTAAGTTGTCATAACAACAATAATATTATCATTCACATATTTTTTTAGATAATGTAGATATGTATATACTAAAGGTCATCCAAATTCACTACAAGCACATAAGTTTGATTAAAATCCAAAAGGTTGAGACTGTTATTAGCTTTAACAACATAAATTAAGTTGTACCTAAAATCTACCTACTCACTGTCCTACTTTACGCTGTCCTATGGTATGTTATGTGCTAGGATCTTCGGATATATGTATTACTATCTACCTACCTGTATAAGTAGCAGAAAAAAAATGCAGGGCTGCAGCGTCCGTGACTAACTAGGACAGGTGTAAGAGCTTAAATTATTAAATCGCTGTATGGTTTTACAGAAGCAGAAAGGCTCAGCTTCATATTTCCAATGAATGTTTCGTACCGTTTGGAGTGTCTTTGACATTTCCTAATAAATCTATATACACATCCAAGCTTAGCAGTGATATCGCAAGAATATTGCAAAATGGTTTAGTTGACAAGATTGAGAATGACGTTAAGTGGGAAATGCAGCGAACGCCATCGGGGAAATTTTTATCTGTAAGTAAATTACAATCAACATAACTTATAACCTAGTTTTATATTTTAGACAAATAGATGCAATTTGGTATTCGATAGAAGTAGGTTATTAAGACCTGTTTTCCCAATCAATTTCTGGTGCGGAGTTAAGACATCCGTCAAAATAGCTCGCATCACAGTTTAAAACATCATTTCTTAATGTTTTTAAACTAGTGGCTTATTCTGATTGTAATACTAGGTTATGAATTTGATTTGTCTGTCTGTTTGATCATATCTGTAACAAATCCTGATCAAATTCATAACTCATTATTACAATCGGAGCCTCGGTTCTTTAGCTTCAAGAGTTAATTATTTTATAAAGAGTAGGTATCTCTAGATTACTTCGGATTAATTAGTACCAAGCCTACCACTAATTACCAAAAACAATTTACCTAACTTCCGTTGCATTTTCTCTGTCAATTTTCATAGATCTGACGTTAAAGGAATATCTAAATATTTTCTTTTAATCTTATCTTATTTATTTATTTCTGCAGGCAGGGTCAGGTACGTTGAAGCTGGGTGCAATGACAGAGAAGGGATTAACTTTAGCAGACACCCAGGGCATGTTCCTCCTTCTGGCCGCTGGTTTCCTACTCGCAGCTGCCGCATTGATCTCCGAATGGATGGGTGGCTGTTCCAGAAAATGCCGACCACAAAAGAAGGAAGATGTACCCTCTAGTGCTTACTCCAGAGAACATCTGATACCGACACCAAAGTCTGACGTTGATTCAGAAATAAATGTAATTTCGGATAATGCTGAGAGCAGATTTCGTCTTAATCCGAGACCCGACAGTGAAGATTCTACAGATAGTTTGGAAGGAGCTATAATTAATGTTACTAAGGAGAGTATTATAATCCACAACAATTTTCATGGTTCTACTGATTGTTGGGATTCAAGAAGATCGAGCTCGGTTGACATTGATAGAGAAGTTCAAGAGATTTTTGAAAAGGACGAAACGAGACGAAGAATTAAATCTGGAACAGTTCCTTTGTCGGATAATCAAAGAGAGGCCACTGCTTCCAAGGGGGCTTTCGGTGATCATTTATCTGACCATTAGCTAGTAGATCATGTTATAAAATTGGCCATGTTGGGCATAATTTGACCAAAACTAGAATAAAGGCAATACAATAAGAATATTACTTTTTATGTAATAATTTTGGTATACTGGTGATAAATTCTTGTTTAGTCAAATTTATGGTGCTCCCACATTCTGATTGTTATAAAATGATATATAACATTGTGTGACAGGGACAGCATAATACAACACTATCACTACTATCATGTTGTTCCTGTCACACAATTCATAATTTCTTTATTGCAACCATGGTACAGTATAGATGTAAATTATAATATACAATGTCTCACCACGTGGACCCTGTAAGGGCACAGCATATCAATAGCTTACTCATAACATATTATTATTATATGTATTGTATTGTATGTAGCAAATTATTAATTTATCTAAAAAAATATATATCAGGTCATAAAACAATTCTTCTAATTACACATGAGATCATTAGTAAATGTATTATAATAAATAAATTATTGTACAATATTCATATTTTTTTTTGTTATTAATTTAGGTAAGTATGTATGTCATAGTAATTTAGGTAAGTATGTCATTGTTTTAATAAATTACTTAGAAGGTGTCTGTAACATTATGATTAAAAAAGTCCTTTAAGTCGTAGTAGCATTTATTTATTAGAAAGTCTTTCAACATTTTATTAAATTGTTTCTCATTTGCTTGAGCTTTAATGTCTTTTTTAAGGTGGTTATATGTTTTAACTGCCATGACGTTTGGACTTGTACTATGGAGTTTGAGTTTAGAAGTTGACGGCAAAGCTAAATCATGTTTAAACCTAGTTTCGAAGCGTCGGGGCTGATCTACTAACTTTGTAAATAGGTCCGAATGTTTTCTTACGAATTTACAGGTTTCGAAAATATACATCGAAGTTAGGGTCAGAATTTCGTAGTTAATGAAATGTTGTCTACAGCTCGCTGGACTCCTAATATTCGCGAGAATGCGTATGCATTTCTTCTGAAGTAAAAATAAATCATTTACGTCTGTGCTATTTCCCCAAAAGATAATACCGTACTTGAGCCAAGAGTAGGCATAAGCATAATAGGCTATTTTTGCCGATTGTAGACTAGTCGTTTTTTTTTAATTCTCTCAGAGCATATATGAACTTAAGCATTTTATTCTTGATTTTCGTAACATGGTATCATAAAAATTATAGGACATTCTTACACAGATTGACTAAGGCCCACAGTAAGCTCAAGAAGGTTTGTGTTGCGGATACTCAGACAACGATATATATATAATATACAATTACATAAACACAGAAAACACCCAAGACTCAGGAACAAACATCTGAGCTCATCACACAAATAAATGCCCTTACCGGGATTTGAACCCAACCGGCTTCACAGGCACGGTCACTACTCATTACCTACTAGGCAAGACCAGTCGTCAATGTTATATACCATTCTATAACAGCCAATGTAGGAGCACCATTAGCTTAAACGGGATAGCGATAATAAATTAAACAGTTAATTGACATCCAACTCTTTATTATCCTTCAAACAGTCATCAAAATAATTTATAACAATTTTCTAAAACTGTCGACAAACATTAATATCTCATTCTTCCACTGAGTTGTTATCATCGTACGATTTATACAAAGGCAGAGGTGGCTGCCCCAACACAGAAATAAAGGCGCCGTAAGACCTAAATTAATGCAATATTTGGCCCGGCCTTATCTTAAAATAATTATACAACTATGACTTAAATCCCCGAGGGCAGTCTAGAAATTCAAGACCACTCTCCCATTATCAGTAAAAATATCGATAAAATACAACAGAGTTTGCATTATTTTGTAAATTCAAACGAAAGTATACCTAATACCTACCTAAGCATTTTGATACATATGTATTGCACAACTGATGTTAAGGAGGACTTAATGTGAAATCGACTGAGTATTCATTAAGGATATGTATTATATTCCTATATCCTATCAGGGTTGTCACTAGCTGTGAAGCAATAGCAAAGACGTCGGAAACTTAAGGACCATTATATCTACTGTCGCGAAATCAGAACCTGATCTCGAATACGTACTTTATACATACTTATGACTACATTCTCATTAAATGCAATGAACATCCTATATGTTAACTGAAAAGAAAGCTCTTTGCTATTGGCACACAGTTGATTATACAAGTAAAACATACGTAAAAGTAGGTAAAACTACTAAACAAACCAAGCAAACCATTTACAATAATGCGCAACAAGGTTGTGCGTTCAGAGGAATACTATAATATAATATTTAATTAACAATTAATCTTGCACGCATTTCCGATAGCAACCTCACAACCCGGAAATAATGCTCCCAATACCAGCTTCGTTCGAAACATTACGTCGGTTACCTCGATGACAGGCTGCGACGTGCCAGGCAAACGTTACGATTTATGATCTACCTTCAATTTTAATGTAACTTTATTATATGCCATGACCATCGAGCTAACCAAAATAATAATTTCTATTTGTGCAAATATAACTACTAAGTCAGCATCGGACTGTATTGCATACTTTTAATATACGTTATATTCATCATTGGACAATTTGTTCAGTGCATCAATTAATATGATAGGTATTTAGGTAACACCACAGTGCGTGACTTCTGTATATACTTGTGATATAACTAATTCTCTTGAATGTCGAGAATACAAGAAATATTTAAGTACTACAACAAAATTTGCAGTAACATGTATAAATCACACACTCGGGAATACAACAACACAAACGCCTTTACGTCAAGGGTTGGATAACAAAGACAGATTTTTTTATAAAAATTTAGCTTCACCATGAATTGATTGAGCAAATTTTAACCAACAAAGCACATCAACATCAGAGAAAGGAACGAATTAGGAACGAACGATCCAGAGTTCAATTTGATCAACACAATTTAGAATCTGACTGAAGAGGAGAGCAACAGTGTTCTTAACACGTCGACAACATTAACATAACACGAGGCGTACACGAATGTCCTTACCTACAGGTCAACATTCATTATGCTCCGGTATTAAAATATTACTTCGTTAAATACTAATCGTGTATATTATTTTACAATGCGAAAATACATTTCTTATGTGTTCAGACTTTAGAACGTCAAAACTGATTAAATCCCTGTACAAATTTAACAACTACACATTAACATTTTGTTATTGTGATTTGAAGGATTACTCTAAGGATCGTTAACATCAATGTTGTAGTGTGGGTCTTTACTTACAGTACTTTATACAGTTACAATCACAACGTCACTTTATCTTCGATAACAGTTTGACTGTGTCAATGAGTTAAGCGATAGTCCAACAGCGACCGAGAGCTCTATTGTACATCAGAGGGAACGTACATCGAACACCGATCTTTACAATACTGTCATACAATTCAACATATTCTTAAAAGACTTACAATTACCAGGATGTGAAAAATATTGAAGCATAAATGCTATCGTATTATACAAATTTGGTACAAAATGGTAAAAATGTGGTACATTTAGGCACTGTGAGTAAGGCATCTACAGTGAGACGATTCGAGGGTGTAGGAGGAGGCGAAGGATCCCCGGACAGTAAGAGGCGAGGGGAGAGGCGTGGCGATGATTCTAGGCTAGGAGTCGATGGACGATTACAAAGATCAACGATTATTTCACCCACCCGACACATTTAGTAACATCTATCTACAATAGGGCGGACTGTGTAATAAAGTGCTGTACCAAAATATTTAGTTCAGTGATACCAGTATCTTAATATTATCCATTAATTATAATTGTGTTCGCATCTATAACATTAAAGGTCCGTTTATCCTTCCCCATTTGTTCATAGCTACTACATACTACTACAATTTGTTAAATTAAATTAAGTAGCATAAAATAACTTCAGATCACATTAACAAAATAAAACATGTACTAACAACAACCTTGCTGTTTCCTTTAGTCACTGACGATACCCAATAATACAATTTAAATATACATAACAAGTAGATAGTAAATATTCTAATTCCATACAAAAGAGTAATTGTGAACAATGAATATAAAAATCAAATACTAGTTCGAACATATTTACGACGAATTATTTAACATTAAAAAATAATTTGGCCTAAAAATCTATTGAAGTCCGCTGAATTTTGTATTCATAATTCTAATAATAACCAATAACAACTTTTTTGCGTGGAATTAAAACATCAACTACAGTATATTAATTATATAGGTATAATGGTTATGATAAGTTCATAAAATTGACTCGATAAAATTTTGGTCTGAAAATTAGAAACCCGCACAAAGAATAAAATTCTGATAAAAATGTTTAGAAAACTTGCATGTGAAAAACAAAATGCTTTTGTGGTTAGAAAATATATATATTTTTTAAATACGATGCGTATGTCACTAGAAGTGATACAAATCTGTGTTATATCCATATAATTACTGTGTTTGTTTAATTACAAGTGCTTAAAAGTGCGAGTGTATTCATAAGAAATTTTAAAGCTTTGTGTGGTACCTTTATATACTCGACTCTAGCTAACATTACCTACTTACGTAACATTCGTTCCTAACGGGACGTGTATACATATTATGTAAATATCATTATGTTTTCCATGTATAAATATCTCAATAGATAAAGTAAACTTTACAATATACAATTTATTATCTTCTGTGATGACACTACGCTTACTTAATTTACAAGATTCAAAGTTCGGATGTCACACTATTATAATAATTTTAAAATGGCACAAAAAACTTTTTAAAACACTAACACAAAAAGTCAACAGTCGATTTAGTGTTCCACTCACTAGTACACTAATTGTCTTATCGCGCACTACACTCCGCGTACCGCTTTTAGTTCCTGCACACTTCAATTACTTTCTGATTCCTACGTATTACAAAGTCACTGATTTTAAATTGACTAATTTTAAGCTAGACAAACAATGGCACGGATTGCACATTTAATGTTATTTATGTACAGGGGAATAGAATCTATCTATACGTACTTACATGTAACATTGATCGGTATAACATTGAAAGGTTGCAGCTATGCTTCAACACTTGAACTTCGTTCGGAAACATGCGGTCAAGAAATTATGCAAATCTGAGACTTACATTTTAATTCTTTGGTCGCTAAGTACAAAAAAATACGACATTCAAACCCACTGTCAATACAATAGGTAAGTCGCGATGTTTCCGAACGCTGTCCAAATCTTAACAATTATGTGTGTACTCGCTTCGTGCATTATGAATTACATTATCTATAAGGGTTGTGATTGAACATTTAATTATCTTTTACACATCGATTCCTATAGAAATCGTAACAATATGAAATCTCAACGATTTGAACTTGATAAAATTCGTTTGATATGAGATTAGTTCGTACCGCGTACAATGTGGACCGTGCCAAAATTGAGAGTACCTTTGATTCTTGCACCTTGTATCCAGACTTTTGGAAGGTTAGCACAATCGAGCACCATGAGCACGATCTACGGCGGACGGTCCGAAGCTCGTGGTGGCGGCGGAGCGTCGGTGGCCTAGCAGTGCGGGTGTAAGGGCCTCGAGTATGACCCGAAGGCCTCGTAGGCGGGCTATGTGGCCCAGCCCTCGATCCGCGGCCGCTTGGTGTGGGGCTGCTCGTAGTCCAGTGGCACGTGTCGCATGTCCTGACCCGGCGAGCCCATGTTACTTGACGTTACTGAACCTGGAATGTACGAAAGACCTGTTGAATTAAACGTCATGGTTAGTTATTTGGCATTAGTTTAAATATATGTTAAAATAATAGTATGTTATAAAATTGGTATTAAGCCAATCGTCTCAAGTCCCAGAGCGAAATTTTGACAATTATTGAACATTTCTTATTGAAGCTCAGGAACTGAAACGCAGCAGAGACTTATGAAGGATTACGTTTAAAATAATTAAAATGATGTTAAGGAGCATTTATTCTTGAAACTAGGGAAACAAACTAAAATGTCATTACTAGCAAAAAATTTGAATGTGCAGCAATAATGAATGTCCCACCCGATGCATCAAGCGATGATAAAGCGATGATCGAAATAGTTAATTGCAAGTTACCTCTATTAGGCTTAGAGTACACACCATCAATGACTCCGGAGAGGTGGGCGGGCTGCGGCGCGGGCGCCGGCGGGGCGCGGTGCAGGTGGTCGGGCGCGCGGGGGGGCGACACGGGCTCGGCTTTGATCTTCACGTTGCTCGGCGACGCGGCGGGCGGCGGAGTCCCCCCTCCGATCACTGGCAAGCTGCTACTGTTGATAGAAGAATAACATGAGTTATAGAAGCTGCTTTTAGAGTTACATTCATATACAATATTTTGTCATTCCTAATATAAATCTAAGCACTTAGTCGAGGTACGACTTATGTTTTAAGACTGGTAATATTAACAATGGAAATATAGTTCTCCTAAAATTTGCATATGAGATGAAATGCTCTTATAATGGGAATTTTTATTAGGTAGTTCGAAGGTATTCTACACCTTTGAAGTAAACCACGTCATCAGGTATACCATCGTTAAAATTTGACGAAAGTAATGCCAATTTTGAATTGAAGTTGTTAGCGTTATTATAAACCATTACAATAATAAAATGAAATAAAAATGTATTTTCTAAATTCTCAGCAAATGAATATAACATTCAGATAACAATAAAATGGGAACTTCCCTTCGATATTTAATTAACATTGCATTCAAGTAAATAGGTCAGTTTGATAAATCAGTGTGTCAAGCTTTTATCACATTTTATTTTAATTTTTAACCCAAAAAATCATTGAATAGAAATGTATGTAGGTAAAAATGTGTTTTACACCATATAATTCATAGTTAAAAGTACCAATTAGCATGTTTTCATAGACGATTCCGGCGGTCCAACCCTCATGACCCAATTTGTTTTTCTGTAAAGACTTTTTTAATTGGAACAATCGAACGACGACACAAATTGGCCCGCATTTACTGATAACCTCTGCATGTGGGCGTGCAATATCACGAGGGCACTCATGCGTAACTGTTTACACCGAAAGTGATCTACATTGTAATTTGGTAACACCTTCGGCTGCTTTCGTGACCCCCTTTGACGCCATGTTCTTATATAAGTGAGGGGGGCAGGGAAGCTTTATCGAAGTTGGCCGATAAAGTTAATTGTGTGAATGCAAGCGTTGTTTTCGTCGGGTATCTCAACTGCTCCGATAGCCGTGATCGTCTAGTGGTTAGGACCCTACGTTGTGGCCGTAGTAACCCAGGTTCGAATCCTGGTCACGGCAGTGATGTCACTGTCGCGGCGGAGATATGTTTTTATAGAAAAAATATATAAATTGGCTTAATAAACTTATCTTTATTTGGCATAAAAAAGTCATGTCGTGAGTTCGAGCCTCCTCGGCGCTCTCTGGTTCTAATAATTCTAATTAGGAAAATAAAAATACTAACTTAGACGCCCGCCTACCACGCAAAAGCCGGTAAGACATAAAAACCGGAACTGCTCTTAAAACTTCGGATGCAATTAACTCGGTTTTGTATGTCTTGACATACACTGCCAAATTAAGGGTATACAACTAAACCTTAATAAGGTAATTTGTAAACCACAACATGGCAAGATAAAACCTAAATTAGTTTGCCAATCCAATAAAATTGCTATGTAATTGTTATCAAAACTTGATAGTTTCTGACATGAACTGAAGATGATGTCATTGTTTACCTAACAACTCCCTAACAGCAAATAGCTTTAACGTTTCATAAAGATTGGCTGATTCGACTCATTAAGGAACAATTTTTTTTATACGAGTTTTATGTAGTTAAACCAAGGCAAGTCTGAAACGATTTTGATAGCACACGGAGTGCAAGTGTTATTGATACGACATAATTTCATAGAACTTTGACGTTTAAAATAACACTTGCACTGCGTGTGTCATAAAAATCGTTGCAAACTTATCTTGGTCTAACTCTACCTACCTTTTTTATATTTTAAAACAATGTTGTATATTTATCCCTGCAATTAATAAAAAAAAACCTGTTATGGCGTATGACCCGTGTTTAAATTCTTGACTATCTAATAGTTACACTCATAAGCTAGTCGCTAGATGATCTTGGCATTCAATAAGGACAAGTGTTATGATACAATCAGCATGCTATTGAAACTAGTTTGTTGCAAGACTGAACTAGCGCAAAGCAGCAAAGTTGTCGCTAAGACCGCGGCTGTCATAACCCCCTCTATTGTCATATTATTATATAAGTGAGAGGGGCAGGGAAGGCCAATCAATCAATCAAAATTGGTTGATAAAGCTGGCGAAAGTAAGTGTAGATTTCGGTACCATTGACATTAGCTCCGATAGCCGTGAATGGCCGTGATCGTCTAGTGGTTAGGACCCTACGTTGTGGCCGTAGTAACCCAGGTTCGAATCCTGGTCACGGCAGTGACGACACTGTCGCGGCGGAGATATATATATTTTTGGTCAAAAAAGTGTGACAAATTCTGTCAAATATTTATTTACATTATCTAGCAACTGCTTAGTTAACCAAATAACCTACTATCTGTAAATGATGATATATAAAATATTATTTAGTATTAAGACATGACATGTAAAAAAATGTTTTTCAATAAAGTACGTATCGTGTCGTATCGTAAAACTATGCTGCTGCCTGCTGATTCACTACTTATACCTTTACTCGAGCAGTTATTTTGTTTATACCTACTCTAAAAATAATTAAGTATAATAATAGCATTTACATATAATTATATACACGGGAAATCTTACACTTGCTTTAGTTAACCACGCCATCTCTGAATTGTAACTTAAAATTCTAACAGCTTCAGCATCTGCATCGAACGTTGTGAGCAATCAAGCAAAACGAATAAAAATGAAAGTGCTCCGGTTTAGTGCAATTCGGCAAGTGACCATTTTAATTTCTTTAAGACAGCCTTTCCCGTCATCGCCTGAATTTGGTAGAAAAGAGGGGGGTGAGGCAGTCCAATGTTACTAGTGACTTTTGCACAGGTAAGAAAAGGCGTATGAAACTTATACTTTTAGTTATTTTGAACATTCTTCTTTTAAGGATGGTAACGCTGTGAATGTAAGCTATCGATTTGCAGCTAAATCAACTGCTCCGATAGCCGTGATCGTCTAGTGGTTAGGACCCTACGTTGTGGCCGTAGTAACCCAGGTTCGAATCCTGGTCACGGCAGTGATGTCACTGTCGCGGCGGAGCTACTTTTTTTAAAATCTAAATATAGTAATCAACTAATCACTGTACTTCCTAGTTTTTTAACCAGTAATAACCGGGTCCACGTGATGCAGTTTCAAATCTATTTATACTCCATTTTCGTACTAATAGAAAAGTACTAATTACTATCAACAGAATGTATACATAAAACCGGGTCAACGTGATGCAGTTTCAAATCTATATATTCTCCATTTTTGTATCAATAGCATCAAAACTATTATCGACGGAATGTATGTATAAATTACAGTTTCGAAAGTCCCCATTCTATCATTTATTTACATAGCAGGCAAAAGCACAGACCCTCCATCTTGACATGTTAATTAATACTGCTGTACAGCGGGCGCAAGAGCAAGTGCCCATAACCAAAAGCCATTCACTTTTATGAAGTGACCAATAATTTCGTTACCACCGTCAACTGCTCCGATAGCCGTGATCGTCTAGTGGTTAGGACCCTACGTTGTGGCCGTAGTAACCCAGGTTCGAATCCTGGTCACGGCAGTGATGTCACTGTCGCGGCGGAGATATATTTTTTGGAATTTGTTGATTATGGATATCTATTGAAAACCATTTATTTCTATACTTTTATTGTCTAACAACTTTTCTATACAATTACCGACTCACTACTACCTTATATTATTTAATATACTACATAAGCAGTTAATTTTACAAACTACAAAATAGTAGCATATAGCTATTACGTTGTTATACTGTTAAAACTCAAAATTAAAAATAACGAAGCTAATAACTTAGCGAAACGGATAATGCGTGTTATAAAAGGATGATCTTTTCTACATTCTGTTGATCACTGCATAGGCACTACAAAATAATGAAAATAACTAGTAACTAGTATATTTTAAACTATAAGTGTACGAGTCATGCTTAGGAAATGTACCAACTTTGCATATTTTGTATCTAGTTTAGCTTAGCTCGTCGTTAAATCGACGAATAGTCTTGTATAAAATGATGACGATAATAAACTATTTGACAAATATATTTGCATTTACAGTTTTAAATGATTCACGGTTAGTTTCACTAGACTTATATTGACCGGGATATGGACCGTGATTACCTTTTGTATTGTTTTCGAGCTCCCGATATTTCGACGCAGTTACATGCATCTTGTTCACGGGTAACTGATGATAGTGGGTGGGTGTCAAAGTTGTGTAAACAGTCAGATATTTGCATTTGTTTTTTTTATTATTTCATAGGACTGCATTTGGTTTGTTTACTAACATTTGTATTGAACGTTGTAAGCAACGAAGCTAATAAAAATGAAAGTTTGGGTGCAATTCGGCAAGTTGTAAGAAATGAAGGGGACTAAGCCGTTCAAGAAATACTGGTGCATATTGCCAAAGCAACGACAAGGCGTATGTATTTCATGCCTATGGTCACTTCGAATATTTTTCTTTCATGAACAAGGTTAACGTTGCAAATGCAAGCCTTTAATTCGCAGCTCCGACAGCCGTGATCGTCTAGTGGTTAGGACACTACGTTGTGGCCGTAGTAACCCAGGTTCGAATCCTGGTCACGGCAGTGATGTCACTGTCGCGGCGGAGAATATTTTTTTATATAAAAAATCCTTGTGCTATTGAATGCGATAATTATCATAAATTTTTAAAACACAGTAAGTATCTACCTAAAATACATTTAATAGGTACAATAGTTAAAACCGCCAAAATCGTCTAGGTACGAAATGTTAATACTTATAGCAAGCATTCTAGCTGGCTGGATTCAATGATTAAAGAAAACCTTTATACTACAAGGACCACAAAGAAATATTTACAAATGAACAAGATTTGTGACAAAATTTTCATCTTTGATAGAGTTAGACCAAGACAAGTCTGCTACGATTTTGATAGTATACGCAATGCAAGTGTTATTTTAAACGTCAAACTTTTAAGAAATTATGTCGTATAAATAACACTTGCGCTACGTATGCTATCAAAATCGTTGCAGACTTTTCTTGGTCTAACTCTACAAGCTTTGATCGCTGACTGTAGGTACTTTTCTTTCAACAGTCAGCTAATGCTTATTGAGTTAAATCTAAAACCCAAACACAATGAGGTTGCATTGTTTTATCGCCGTACCATAATTTGTTGTGTCAACCAATTTACATATGTAGGTACTTATGTGAAGTTTCAGCTCAATCGAATAATGAGAAATGGGTCTAATCTAGCTTGCAAGACGCACAGACAACAAAACAGGCGAAATTTAATAAAATCTTGTAAATAGTGACACAGATACTGCACAATTCAAAGCATCTGCTAGATAAAAGCTAAATTTCCATGTGGCCATTGTATCATTGTTAAAAAGCGAATAATTAGGAATGAAAATTGGGCACAGACATGTACCTATTGTGCTGTAGTGTCTGTAGCTGGTGCGCGCCCCACGATAGTCCGATTCCCATGTCCGAGGTCATGCTGAAGTCCTGTGGTCCGAAGTTTCCGAGTCCTGAATAGCTTAGTGGTGTCTGAAAAGAGTAACAACATTATGAGTCTTATAATCTTCTTACTCAAGCACTGGGGCGAGCGAAGGTCTGCTTTCAGCTTGGGCAAAAATGCTTTGTGTCCGGATGTTCTACTCTACAGGTCGCAATTCTCAACTAATTTTCATGCAATTTTGTTAGCAGGTTCAATAATTAAATAGATTTTCATTGTTGATACAGTTTTGGGGATTTTTCAAAACGGCGGAGCAATATATTTATATTTTAAGCTCTACCTCTACGTCTACAGCTCACAAAGCCACACGTCTACGTTAGATGCAGTATTTGTTAGTATTTTTGCTACCTGCTATATATGTACATTTCAATTTGCAAAGGATGCGTAAAGAGATGAGCCAGATAAGTACCAACGTTAACGAAAGCTTTCTTATCTTTTATGAATGTTTTTTCTGAGACTGCGTAATCACCAGAAAACGTGTTTGTTAGAGTCAGACCAAGAAAAGTCTGCAATGATTTTGATAACACACGCAGTGCAAGTGTTATTTTAAACGTCAAACTTCTATGAAATTATGACGTACAAATAACACTTGCACTGCGTATGCTATCAAAATCGTTGCAGACTTTACTTGGTCTAACTCTACCTAATCTCAACGGGAAACAATTTACTAATAAATTAATTTTTAACAAGCAGAAACGTCTGCGATCAATGCTATTAAGCTTAGAATAAATTTAAAAGTGGAAAAATGACTGCCTTGGGTGATACTTGAACTCACGGCCTCTGGAATTTACTAATAAGTAACGGACTACATACTTAAAAGTAATAAAAATTTTGTCAGCAACCAAAGCCCTTAAATCTTTTTACGAGTAACATTAGCGAAAACTCTTAATCGGAAGGTTAGATCCCTCACTTTCCCTAGATTTCAGGCTGCGGGTACAGTGGACTAAAAAATATATAGGACAACCATGTCTAGGAGATGACGAAGATACTCACTTCGCCAGAGTATGATATATCATCCTGAGGAGGTGGCATCGAGTTAGGTATGACGACGCGCAAGTTATTATGCCGCGGCGAGTGGTGAGGCGGCGGCGCGTGCGCGTGCGGCTTGTGCGGGTGCCGGTGGGGTGAGGGCGCGGGCCCCGGCGACGGGGAGGGGGTGCAGCCCGCCCCCAGCGGGGACCCTGAGCCTGGGTAGCCGTTTGACATCTCGAGCATTCCGCCGCTTGGATATACTGGAAGAAACAAGTAATGGTTAAGTTGAGGACAAATAATAAACAATAAAGTACCGATAAAGCTCGTCATAGACGGAGCGATAATATATCGGCAGATATCGCAAGATACGGCATCTTACTATCTCTTTTACGCACTATTTGACAGGACAGTCTACACACGAAGTTGCACGGTTTTCGAGTTATCGATGCTGGTAGGTGCTAAAAATGTTAAAACAAAGGGGAAAATTTTCAATTTTTTTTCAGTAAGTAATAACTCGAAAACCGTGCAACTTTTACTGGGGTCATGTTAGGCTGGTTAAGTTCCCCTTGAGTTGACCTACCTCCGGTGTCACTGTGACGTGGTACTTCTGGGACAGCCTGTATTTAATGTCCCCGACGCTGCCATTTCTGACTCGTGTCATCATGTATAATGAAAGCTACACGTATGGGTCTCCCTATTATGTCGACCTGGAATCGCCAAAAGCCGATAGAAAAAACCTTTATGACTGCGCAATAAGAGCGAGAGGCGTCGACGCGCCGGCAGGCGTCGGCCGTTGCGAGCCGAGCCGAATGACGACTTTTTCGCTATTATTGCGCACACATAAAGGTTTTTTCTATCGACTTTTGCCGATTCCGCGTCGACGTCTTATTCTATTCTATTCTACATATTTATGTAGGGAGACCCTATATCGGAACAGTTTGAATATTATAGTGTAATATTTACCTGAATCGGTTTCCGAAGACGATGGCCGTGGACTGATGGAGGTATGCATTTGAGGACTAGCTTGCAACAGAGACTGTTCGTAACTCCCGACTGGCACGCTCACAGGCAGATTGTAATTGCTTCCGGTAACGCCAACGCCGACACGACTTCCGTTCAACTGGTTCCTTTGCATCATGATCTGGAATTCCTCATCGATCTTCGAGTATTTGGCTTCGGTCCGGGGGGTCAGGTTGTATTCAGATTCGGGAACTTCGGGACTGTCCGGTGACATTACTCCGTTCTTATGCTCTTTCTTCGTTAGTGCCTGCAAGTGTCAGCGAAACCAGCTCAGGTGGCTTGACGAGCCAAAAATATAATTCTGCTAACTGATTAAATAAGCCATGCATTAAAGACACCCTCGTTACACACTATTAGTCTTCATAATTAATGTTATATCTGAAAAAAACTTTAAAAAATATTGTTACTAATATTGTATGTAGTGGAGGGTTAAAATCAAAAAGTGCTTCAATAGTCTACAAAGCGGTATTACTACGTAAATTTGTGAAACTTTTTAGCGTACATTTGTGTGTAGTGTCGAATGCAATGATGCAACTGACTTCACCCTCGAGCCAGGTAGCGGCCGGTTAGCTCCAGTAAACACAAAAATATTTATAAAACCCATGCTGTACAAGGAAAAAATAACATAAATATTTTGGGTATCTAGTCAGTAGTTATAAAATGTTAGTATGTATAAACTTGGTGTCTGGTTGGGGTTTAACAGGATGTTACGCGCATGCTGCTCGACTCGGTGTTTATCTAGTGGCTATAATCTTTCGGTGATACCCTTTAAACACGTTAGGGGATTAAGATATTACGGTACATATGGTCGGTCTACTGGGGATTCTACTGGTGTATTAATTGCATTAGGTTTGTGTAAGTATAAGCACGCGGTTAAGGGGTAAGTCATTTTGCATGGACATTGCATTGCGATCACTGGCACACAGATGACGCCGTACTTTATGTACCTCGATGATGTTGCGGTTGGTCAGCGATTCGTGGGGCTCGTTGTATTCAGTGTATTTTAGTAGGACCTGAAAAATAAATACATTATTAGTAAACTTATCTGAGGTAAGTTGCAAAATGTAGGAACTCGGAAAAAATAATACTTATTGAGATTAAATATGCATTTTATAAAAATAAAGTTGTTAGTTATCTAATGAAATACGCAATAAATCTGTGGATGTTTATGTAAACTATAAAATATTCGAACAAGCTAGGGAAATTAGTATACATGTTTTCAGTATAAAAAACTTTTAAGATATTTCAATGTTGACGAAAATTAATATCAATACACTAACAGCTGAGACAAACAATATATGACACCGCAATTATAATACAAAGGGGTCACATTAGTTTATTGTGTGCAGGCACGAGCTAAACATAACTCGTTTTTATTAACAAATTTTATGGTGATTATAGACATATACTTCAAGTGACGTTATGGATTAAAAGTAGACTGAAGTTATTTTCCATTACAGGCGGGTGACGCAAACGCATCTATTTTAAATTTAAATGTTGGTCTACCACAATTGGTTAGTACGAAAATAGAAAAAGGAGTGGTTTTTCATATCTATGTTTTTAGTTTTTATGATTTATAAGTTTTTTAACAGGCTCTTGAAATAAAGTTGCCAAGATGAAAGATTAATGTAACTATTTGAAATAATAGTCCTTTTGATCAAAATTTTGTAGATAGGAATATGTACCTTTCCTATGAGCGTACAGTGTACGATATGAATAAATATTTTGCATATTCCATATTTATTAAGAAGGACAAATTCATGTACATTTTTTACAGTCAATGTCCTACATTTATAAATTACTAATTGCTTTATAAATAAAATTATTTATTGCAACATCATTTATCAACCTAAAGATGGTATATTCAATAAATATTTCAGTTTATTCATTACTAGGTTGTCGTTATATCCGACGTTCGTAACTCAGTTTGAACAGCTTGGAAATCAATACCACCACGGCAATTAATTATACCAATCTATGCGGCTACATAATATACAATTTAGTTTCCAACTCGATTGAGATCTAACCTACAATCTGTTTACTAACCATGTGAATGACACGTGACCAGACATATGTTTTCAATGATTAAGTAAATGAATATTTTATCGAAATTGTACAATAAGTAACAAAGTGTCCTTTAATATTGTAAGAAGGCCAAGAGTAACTTAATAATATATTTATCCACTCCGAATTCGTACAGTAAACAATAACATGAATACTCTTTAAGGGCCGCTTTTTATTGAAGTACCTAAAACTTCTTTAGGCGCGACTAGAGGGTAACTTAGATTTTTTTCTGACGGAAGTAACGCTCAAGTCAGTAGTAGTGGCACAATGTACAATAGGACACGCGACAAAGTGCCAACATAGCGATAAACGTCATCGTCAAAAAAATTGACACCAAAATAAAAATCGGCCTTTAATAGTATTTTTATACAATCGTGATATAATAGAGAGCTTTTCAGTCGAGTACCGTGTAGGCCCCGAATCTTGCTGAGTGGTCTAATGAAGGTCCGAGATTGAAAAAGTTGATTATATTACTATTGTATACAATACCTTTTTTACGAGCCATCTAAAATAATACTTTTTCTACTATAAAACCTAAATAATGAAAGAAAATTAGGTAAGTATCTCAGTAGTACAAAAGACATCAACGCGTGCCTAATATATGAATATTACTTATGAAATAGTAGCGCGTTGATGTCTTTTACACTGGACCGCGGCCCTACGTGATTGGTCAAATTCATTATAGTTGACTACAGCGTTTGCTTATGAATATTATGGTTGAGTTTGGTATACGAAATCTTAATTCAATCATTACAGTCGACGAGTAGAAAAATGGTTTTGTAGATTTATTGATAAGTTGGCTACAGAAACCTATACTTATAAATATATATAATATAAGGTAGTTAGTTGCAGGTTGGATTGAGTTGTGATACTATTTAGGTTTAAAGTAATCCATGACCTCTTTCAACTCATAATTAATTATACCTAGAAGTCAATTCCTAAACGCATCCCTGAGTAAAAACGAGAACAAGAAATCGAAACCCGTTTTGTTTTTAGCAAATGAATAAGTTGGTGGCTGCCTAAACAGTCTGATGCAATACAATATACCTACCAGCGATCGCTAATAGGTGTCGCTAGGTTATAGCAATAATATAGTAGGATGGTGTTGTTATATTTTTTTGTTAAGTAAATTTACGGTACTATGCTTATCCTTAATGCTGAATGTATTTGAGCTAAAACAAGATTCTGTTGTGGAATTCGCAACATCGTACTGTGTTCGTTCAAGTTTCTCGTATATTTTCGTATGTTATTTGCTTGCATCCAAAAGATTTTATATATTAACGCGTAAATAGTAGCATAAAACAAGTATTTTTATATATGTAATTTATTTACAAACGTCAGAACATTCAGAATCACCAAAATGCTTTGCAGCAAAAATATACGATAGACGTTTCTATGCCTTTAAGGTTAAGAACTTGAACACTACATAATAAAAGACCTGTTAGGTATTTAAATTATTCGTAATATAATTGTAGATCTTTTATGATGGCCTTGAATGTCTACGAGTTAGCAAAAGTTATATTTACTACGCAGTCCCCTAAATAAATTAGGAATTTAATGCATATGAATCCTAGAAGCCATTTGTTTTTGTTGGGCATATTTGTGGTATTTTCCATAAAAAGGGACCTTATTGTCGATGGCGCTTACACCATTATTAACGATGCTCCGATATAAATACAATGCCACGCGACGCTGTGCGGCGTAAGCGCCATCGACAATAAGGTCCCTTTTCATTGAAAATGCTCCATTTCATGAATACTATTAATTTTAACTTTATAATACCTAATTAATGTGTTGTTGATTTTGCTCCTTTTATCACATATATGGTGTCAAAATTACTTTACTCTGTTATCATTAGCGTGCGTCTCGCTCGTGCCAATAAATGTACGAATAAGTCAGAGCGAAATGTATGCACGAATGATAACAAAATGGCATCATTTTTATATAAAAAATGTATGTTCTAACTAACCTCCTGGTTTTCTAACGGTCGATGAACATTGAAGTTGCCTATCGTCTCTATTTATGTTAATGAAGCATTATATTTTAATTAGATTTGATTTTTATTATAGGTAGTATGATATTTTACCTAAGTATATTATTTTTATTTTTGATAGTATAATTTAATGGGCGTTATAATAATAATATTATAATATATAACCGTTTTTGTTACGCTAGCTAAAGAGTGATTACTGTGGTTAGAGTCAGACCAAGCTAACTCTGCACAGACTTTGCAATGACGGACGGTGGAAATATCAACAAAAACGTCAAATTGCACTGTCACACTTTGTTCCGTCAAAGTCAATGCACAGTTAATTTAGACGGACAATTGTAGAATATATGAACATGGCAAGTGTTAAGAAAAGATTATTTACTAGACGAAATATAAGAACCACGACACGATTTATAATGCCGGGGCCACATTAATGGGAAACGGAGGGAAACGCCGTTGATTATCGCGATATATACGGTCACGTATGAAAAACGTCGAATTAACGCGATAATTAACGCGTTTCACGGCGTTTCCCGTAAGTATGGCCCCAGCATAAGATGGTGCTTACCTTATCCATATCCGTGCTCGCATACTGATAGAGTTTGTTGTTAGAGCTAAAGATGATGAGAGCAATCTCGCAGTCGCAGAGCACGCTCAGCTCGTACGCTTTCTTCATCACTCCGAACTTGCGCTTGTTGAAGGTAACCTGGAATTATAAACAATACATACAGTTGTGTGCAATATAATAGCGGTCAATAAGAAAATGAAAATTAGATGAAATTAGTTAGAGCAAGAAAAGTCTGCAGATTTGGACAGCACACGCAGTGCCAGTGTTATTTATACGTCACAAATTTATAGAAGTTTGACGTTAAAAATAACACCTTCTACTTGGTTTAACATGGCCGGGCACTATCATTTAGAACAAACAAAATCAAGTATTTGGTCAAAAATCAACAACGAACGAAGTCGAATGATGGACTACTGGTACACTCTGCTACGTAGGTCGTCTTATAGAAGTTTTTTTTTCTGGATGACATGGGTTTAGATGTAAACCTTCGATTGAATATAACAGGTAAGATACTAAATTACAATTATATTACACAATTGTATTTCTATTTCTATGATTCATTTTTATGATTGTATATATACCATTAACAGTACGTTTTTAAAATATATTTTTTTTCTATGTAATAAACGTTTAATAACATTTTATTCATATTGGACAATAAAAATACAATACTTAGCAAATCATTTTGACAGTTCGAAAAAAGACACTGATTTTACTTGTAGTCAAATATCCTATTGGCAAGAGTGTCGACATTCTAATTTAAAGATAACGATTTAAATCATAATATATTTGTAATCTGCATTCACACACACACACACAGACAAACTTTTTCTTTAATTTTTCTTTCTTTAAATTAGTTAATTTCTTTAATTATTACTTCTATTAATGTCACCTAGTTTTTTACTTAACCTTTGGTTGTATATTGCGAATCCGGCTACCACGTGACAGGCATAGCCTAGTGGGGGGCCACAGGATAATATCTAATGTTATTAAGGTTTTTTCTTTTAAATAAATATTCTTATTCTTATTATCATTATTCTTATTCTTATCTATATAAAAACTTGATTGCCTACATTTGTTTTATTTTGTATATTCATTAGGTACGTAATTTACGTAAATATGGAAGTTGCTTTAGGTCACAATGAATATCTACGTAAATGTATTCTTCAATTGCATGAGTGTCCACAACTTCACTATTGAATTCATATCGTTATAATCAATGTAACCTTTTGGGTTAATGACAACAATGTAGATGTATGATTGCACTGTCTGAGTCAATATAATATTATCATTTGACCTAACTCAAACCTAACTATAATGGTATATTGATATTGGTTATATATTGAGGTTATCGTTTGATATGTTTATATTGTTTTTATTCTTGTATTTTTCAAATCAATCATCTAGAATCTAGACATCTTCTATGTTGCTTTTGCTATCTCATGTGGCAATTTAGATTAGTCTTTGGTTATATCAGTTTTAACTTTAGTAAACAAATGATTATTGTTTTTATGCTAATACAAAATCCGTTGAATGTAATGCCAAAGTCCTTGTAATGCTGGGGCGACACTAATGAGTAACGGCGGGAAACGCCGTTCATTATCGCGATAATCCCAGTGTGGACGTATGAAAAACGTCGAATTAACGCAATGATTAACGCGTTTCCCGTTAGTGTGGCCCTAGCATAAGTGATGTTAAACCAAATAAAAACGACAACAAAACCTAGCATTATCAGGTAATGGTAAACATTCTAATTCAATGTCAAATGAATCATTGCCATGGAGCAAATTGACCTTGGCTACTTTCGCCTCAGCTGCCGGTCTCTTGTTACAAACAATTTCAACTGAAACCCTCACATGTCCTGCATATTCTTATGCTAGGGTCACTTTATGCTGGCTGTAACGTATAATTAATAAATTAGCAGCGGGAGCGGTCGTTGTCCTCTCTGATAATGTTTTGTACGGGAGTAATTTTTGCATTCTCGTAACTTTCAGTTGGGGTTTAGCAAAAGGAATCCTTTCTGTGTGATTCAGGTTTGAATTTTGAATGATTGAGAAATGTGGCAAATTTGTATGATAATGTTTTACAGCGGCAGTTGATATGCCACATCTGGACACTGTGCTGGAGTTAAGGTAATTTGTCGTTGCTTGTCGTCTTGTAAAGTCATTGGGTACGTAACTGTATAAATAAGGCGTTTAAGTATTTTATACGCATCCTTTTTTTCAATTATAGTTTGAAAACACTAATCTTTTTGAAAATACTTCCTTGCGTAGTGCGTACTTAAAAACAACCTTGCCACATGTAAATTAAGTTCTAATTGAAGTACATACTAGTAATTAAGTCAGGTTATTGACATTCAGGTACCTGCCGATTCCGTTCATCTGTGATCCGAGATATTTGTATTTTCTTCCGACCCATGGTGGCAGCAATCTTGGAGGGGGTGAAGGAGCGGGGCGAGAGCGAACCGGGCTGGCTATGCGGACGTCAACAGCTTTCTACAACAATCGAAAACAAACCGTAAGTTAAAGTAATAAAGTAGAGTTCACTACTAACAACATAATAAAAAAATTAAAATTAATTATGGTAGCGTACATTGCGTTGCAGGTTTTTAAAAGGATTATAGGTACGTGTATTATGTTTCACGGTTGGTAAAGTATAATGGTTGTATGAGGGAGATTTCGTACAATATGATCATCATACAGTATGACGTTTCCGCAATTATATGATATATATACGTAGCTCCTGAAAGTGTGTACGTCAAATAGCAGAAAAATTGTAGACTGTATAGGTACGTAACAAAGATAAGCGAATGAAAATATTTGAATTACGTAATTGTGTGATAAATTTAGATGTCATTAGTTTGCGGTCAACATACCTGCAGTGCTAAAAATATTGTTACCAAAGAATCTTATTTGTATATGTTATTTCATAATTAAGTTTTATTAATAGAAACAACAGTGGAACGAATCCAAGTTTAAATTTAGTTTATTTATTCAAAATAATGCAAAGGCGCTCTTAATAGTAAATTTTAAGTGTATTAGCATATTTCTCTCATTAAACAAGTGTGGCCATTTGTTAAATTAGCAGCCGTAATAAATAAGTTTTATTATTTTCTGTATGAAACTATACAGACTGCTACAGTTATTTTAGATTATAGTGCACTAAATAACAATAAAAAGGTAACTGTTTGGAAGTATGGAAGTGCGTGTATGAGTTATACGAAAATATGACGGTTAGTTGGAGGTTTTCTAGTCAATCGTGCTGTTTTAGGGTGTGCCATTTTTTAAGACTAATTTTGAGCACTGTAAGAAGAGTGGCTTTAAATTAGGATGAATTTAAAAAGTGTTTTTAACTAGGTACCTGGTGTTCCTGTTCAATTTTATTTTAACAGGAACAGGAAATTACAAATAGGTATGCGTTGTTGGCTATATCATTAGGAAAAACCTCATCTGCTTACGCGCCATAATCCGAGTGACAATCCTTTGTTAATAGGAAAACAGTCGCGGTTAGGTAAAAACGAGGTCGAGCCATACTAAAATGCTGATACTGGGGTCATTATGCAAATCTCGGCGGCTATTCCAGCCCTCTACTGAGCGCATCATATCAGGCAAACCGGTATAAGTGTAAATTAAAACAATGATAAACTATTATTATTATTTTATAGGTACTTTGCTAATCCGCGAAATAATAACGTGCTAGTCAATTAGTGCTAACCTGTTATAGTTGCGTATTTTTACATAAGCGATATAATTATCGTGTATCGGTATAAGTGTTATCGAGTTACAGAATTTGTTTCCTAAATTGTTCGGGAGATGTCACTGTTATGGGACGAGCGATTTCTAAATCGCGCAAGAGATTATATAACTAATCTGGTATATAAGGTTTCTATTTATTTATTGTTTTTCTTGAATTATGTTATGTGTAGAGGTATAGTTCAATGAGGGTAATTATTTGTTACTTTCTGATTTTAATGCAGTGTCAAAATGACGTGCGTTTTACAAATATGTATAATTGTGATGGATCTCGAGCGAGGCTAAACATATTATTATATACTGGTGCCGATAGGGTAAGCGCTGGGAATAACAGCAATTTGTCTAGATGTCTAGCATGCCATGAACACAAAAATAGTCATATATGTACATCTATGTTGTATTACGCCGAGCTAACTCGCATGCCTCCCATAGGGGCTGTTACGTACCCGATTGCGAGAAAATGCCCTCAACGAATAGTATTTCTCACCTTTGTGTTTTTACTTAGAGCTAAATACCTGTCCTGTGCGTAAACACACTTTCATAGTAACTTTGCTAGCTTCATCTTTTTAAATACTAATAATACTCGCTTAATTAAGCTTATTCGTTTTTCAGCTAACACCTCGTCCTCACAAAGATTTTTTCGCTCGTTAACTTCGCTTACACGGTGTTACGCTTTTGTTACCCTTACAAGAAATAAATTAATGAGCCATGAGTAAAAAGGGTATATGATGCTGTTGGCTTCGTTAAACGGAGAGAATTATGTACAGTCAGAAACCGGGCACTATATAAGAATTATAATAAATAAATATTATAGAACATTATTACACATATTGTCTAAGCCCCAGGTTGTCTAGGCATTGTCTAGGCGTTGGTGGCCTAGCGGTAAGAGCGTGCGACTTTCAATCCGGAGGTCGCAGGTTCAAACCCCGGCTCGTACCAATGAGTTTTTCGGAATTTATGTACGAAATATCATTTGATATTTACCGGTCGCTTTTCGGTGAAGGAAAACATCGTGAGGAAACCGGACTAATCCTAACAAGGCCTAGTTCTCCCTCTGGATTGGAAGGTCAAATGGCAGTCGCTTTCGTAAAAACTAGTGCCTCCGTCACTTCTTAGGATTCGTTGTCAAGCTCCCATGAGCCGTGGCAAAATGCCGGGATAACGCGAGGAAGATGATGATTGTCTAAGCCCCACATTAAGCTCAATATGGCTTGTGTTGTGGTTACTCAGATAACGATTAAGATACATACTTAAATATAAGTAAAGAAAAATTAAATTAGTAACAAATAATTAAAAAAACATTTATCATATCCTCTTAGATCGTAATAACTTTTCCTACCCCTAAGCCCCATGAAATACTGAGTACAGATGTAGTGCATAATTATTACCCATCGTATTTTCTCGGAAACGTTCGTATTTGTCATGCTACTTCCGTCAACCTCAGTACTTTTTGTACTGAGCCTGACTGAAATAGCATAGCACGTTCGTGCGTTTCCGTGAAAATACGATGGCAAACAATTATGCACTACATCTGTACACTTAATGACACAACACAACAAACCGCGTATCGGACAATTTCGTATTCATAAGTGATGCAAACCACAGGTCTGCATGGTGTTTATATGGAACTATACGCCATAATAACCAGTGTGGCTACCACCAGTTTGGCACTGACTGACATAAATGCTATCATGAATATAACTTACTTTCTATGCATCTCGCTCGTACTGACATGTTAGTGCGAGCGAGATGTATAGAAAGTAAATAACGTAGACGTTGGCGTATATGTCAGTGACTCATGGTACGGGTACGGGTACAGATGCGTGATTAGTCGTCACGTAACAGTCCTGTTAGCGTAAATGACACGTTATGGCGCTTTTGGACGCATTTTAAGGGCTCATTTTCATGCCTAGCCGACTTGGTGACATTCGGATGGCATTGGAGATGCATTACTGATAGTGACATTATCGCTCTCGCTTTGACGCGTTCGCTGTCACTGTCAATTTCCTTGATAAAATTAGTGATATTCGCAGATAGGCATTAAGAGTCCCCTGCAAGCTCAGCCGAATTTCACATTTCCACACAAAGTACAAACGGAGTTTCGTTCTCATTTTAATACTGGATTGTATTGGATTGTAATGAAACTTTGCACATACAATGACATGAGGTATATATAGGTCTGTAATTTGTTTATATAGCTCTAGAATATAAACGGAATAGAGCAAAAACAAATTTTGTATGAAAAACTTAAAACTAAAACTTAAAAAACTGAAGCTACATAAACTAATTACAGACCTAGATATACCTTATCCTATTGTAAGTACAAAGTTTCAGAGCAATCTACCTAGTAGTTTTAAAATGAGAACGTAACTACGTTTTTATGGAGAACCGAGCTTGTCTAGAACTTATGGTCGCGATTAGGACGTTCAATCCGTCAATCATTTTATAAAGGAAATGGACAGTGACTGCAATAATGTCACAACAGTAATGCAGTTGTAGTTGCCATCTGAACGTCATCATGGCATGAGAAAACCAGCACAAGCGTGTGCACTTTCAAAATATAGTTGCTACAGAGCTTGAGGTCTTAAGATACACTGGTTTTCATGGGCGTTATATTTGCCGGCTCTAGGCAATAGGAACATGTCCTGACACCCTATATTCATAGATTCTCTGTAACGACCACTGTGTTCATCGATAAGCTGCTAACGCGTAAATGCTACGTAGTGACATAGAATTTTAAATGACGTAAGTACTGTATATTTTTATAATGGTTAAATTAAATTTGATAAATCGAGTTGACAGATAATTAAACGTCACAGTGGATATAAGTAATACCAGTGTACTTTCGCGACACTCTTATCAAAATACAAGGGACTGCAATGTTGCAAACAACACGAGATGTTTACACGCAAAACTCAATTAACAAATAGTATGTAATTATATAAAAAAACATATGGAATGCAAACGTTATTTACGAGTATTACATAGTGAATTAACTGAAATTCTACGCAATAATAGGTTCTACAAACAGTTTATGACTAATACGCTCAGAAATGCATATATGTACTTATAAATGGGCATATTCACTTAAAAGTGTACCATTTACCCAAAAGTTGATGGTTTTTCGACAAAAAGTAAATGGTAGCATTTTTTCTGAAAACCCCCAAATACATGTTTTGATATTTGTTACCCGAAAAAACACGTTTGAAAAAATCTACCTATATAAAAGCATAGAGTAACTTATACTAGAGCGGTACTGTCATAGTAAATTTTGTAACCCCAGTAAATTCACTGCCATCTGTCGACACACTTTAAAACTAAAAATGAAGATTTATAAAAATACGATAACATGTATTTAAATATGGATAAATGATTTTTTTATTTGCATTAATTATTTTGACCCATGTTCTTTCACTGATATGCGTTAAAATTGTTAAATAACAAACGAAACCGTCAACGGCATCTATACGACAGTAGGCCAAAGCTAGTAGCGCCCTCTGAACGAGAATCAAATTTTCTTGATTTTCGAGGCACGTTTTTTCCTTAGACTGTATCCATCTATTACGGAGTTATATCTTTGATAAAAGCTTGTAGCGTATATGTATGTGTAAATATCAAAAAGAGTTTTACGCTCACTTTCTTTCTAACGAACCAATACAGGCATAGGTATGCAAATCGTTAGCACTAACACTTTCAGGCACGCGGAAACATGAACTACGTGCATGTCGAGCGTTTCAGCGTGTGGATGTGGGTGAACTTTTACTTGACCTAATTCTCTGGAAAACAGTTTTTACGGCAATTTCTAATATGTTTACGTACTTTTTGGTAGTTTTACTACTTACGTAGTATGTTTTTAAAGACAACGTTACGAAGAAATCGACATTTTACATAAAAAAATATCGGCAATAATCTACAATGTCATGTTGTTAATTAAAAGAGTATTATAAAAACATATTAAGGATGCCAAATTACGTTGTTGTAAGTCACAGTAAAATACTTTTATTAATCAAATTACATGGAAAGCCCCTTTCCGCCACAATATTTGTGCTTTTACAAAAAAGTCTTATTAGTTTACATAGTTGGCTCTAATGCAGGTATATATCTCTAAATATATCCTGTTTTTTAATTTTTTTTAATCTATCTTACCATCATTCATTAATCGACATATGTTATTATAAATCTGCGTTAACAGTTTTGCCCGAAAGTGACTAGCACTTATGGGTTGGCAATAACACAGGGGGTTACTAACTCAATCCCTGCTTTCCTACCCGTAAATAAATTAAATTAAAAAAGGGATGTTCGGTACATTTTCCGATAATCAAAGCCTTACACTGGAGGAAGCGTAGGCAGTCCTGTTATTTAATTCGCTCTCTCGATATGCCTCAGGTAAACCAGTAAAAATAATATGATCTATGATTCCGTGTGGTTGTTATAGATCTCGAGATCGCAGCTTAAACTGGTGAGGCCAGAAGTAAGCGGTAATAGGTACGTTGGGACTTACAACCCTCTACGCTCGCCTACGCATGGTAGCGCTCTAATAGCGATAAACGCGCTCCGACTTTATGAATTCGCAAATGGCTACCTTTTGATTTAAACGAAATGTTCGGGAGTTTTCGTAGAGTTAATAAATGATTTGCTCGATTGAGCCGGCGGGCTTCAATGAATATTGTGCTTGATATTAAATATAGTTTGTCAAGGGATTGTCGCATTTCAAACATAGACAGAGAGAATCATACTATTTTTGTCTTACACTAATACTAGCACCCAAAAGAAAAGGATGAGTATAGTTTTCTTTGTTCCTATTTACTGACAAGATTTGCTTGACCAACTATATTTAACTTATATGAATAAAGTCCCAGTTGGTGATTGAGAACTGACGAGCAATGTGTGTCGCTTAACATCAAACTCGGGTAAATCCATTCGACCCTCTTAGCAAATGTCTACCCTATTACCTGTTCTTAATACCAAAAATCGCATTATCTGACAGATGGATTTACACGACTTTGAAGATATCCGACTCATGTTTGAATAATAGATATTTAGCTCCTAGAAACTTTATGCACGGTGCACGTATCATCAACGTATCAACTGGTTAGCGTCCATTCTACTATTAAATAAATATCATACGAAGTGGAGGTATCAATATACAGACAAGACATCATAGAAATTGCAAACAATAAAGATAAAGAACTTTTTTTACGGATATATTATCTATAGTATTTACCTACCTACCGCAGAATTGGATATAAACACTACAACATCTGTATCGTAAAGTTCATCACGTTCTTCAACTCAAAAAGCAACACAGTAAGTCTGCCATATTTCACCTTTTTAAGAGAATGCTAAGGTTCAATTTAGATCAAACGGTTGTTAGTGCTGTCCGGAATTGAGCGGTAAATTCGGAAACTCAATTCTGTTTGTCCGAAGGCTCATGATAAGACAAATTGATCTTTTGTTTATTTTCGCGAGCCTATCTTACATATAAATTCCTTGATAGCGAAGGTGGGGACAAAGTATTACAGTAATTATTTTTTTCGAGCGTTTTGTGAACAATTTAGTATACAACAATGAGGTAGGTATCGAATTTATAATTTAGCCGATGTTTGTTTTTGAAATAAACAATCCTATACACGAGTTAATAGGTATTTAAATAAACCTGTATACATAAACATGTAAAAATGTACTTATTCTCAAATATGATCTTTAACAGCTTCGATTAAGACATTGAGAGAAAAAAAATCTGCGCGCGATATAATAAAATAGATAGATTTCGTTCCCAAGAAAATGCGAACATTTCAGCAAAATTGCGTCATACCTCGAGCGGATCTTTTCCGAGCTTGCCCAGCTTGTACCTAGTATGCCAAAAATATAAACACCAAAACGAAACTGTGACTTAAACTCATTCCATTAATTACGCAAACCCGACAAAACAATAACGCACATATTTCGTGTTAATTAACACTTTTCAAACGCAAACCGTGAAGAAAATAAAATTGCGATTCCAGAAAATTCCCGGCCCTCGACTCCGACTGGTCGACTAGTTTGCTGACTAGTCGAGCTCGCAGTTATGTGACCTTGCGTTGGAATAGGCACAGGGAGGTAAGGGGGGTGCACTGCACACAGGCTCGCCTGCAGTGAGAGTTAACGGTGCATTGTATGACAAATAAATATCATATGTTTAGGGTTCGTTTCACTTTCAATGACGGGTAAATTATTGTAGATGTATAAATTGATAGACAGTGCATACCTATTATTAATAAAATATCTAGTATATAAACAAGTTTACACGTGCCATATTTTTAACTACTATATATGAGAAGATGACAATAACATAATTTTGACAATCGTAAATAGTTACATAAATATTTACTATTTAGTTAAAAGAGATATTTTACAACAACGATGTAAATGAAATTAAAATCTTTATTTTCAGGCAGCTATTAAGTATTAATACCGGCTATTTAGTATTAAGCCCGAGACAGTCATGCTCAGTTTGCACTAAGTAAAAAACAGAATAGTTAATTAGTGAGTACGTCGCATAGGGTACTTTATTTATTACAAATACATGTGTATTTTTTTTGTTATTTCATTAATTACAGACTATTGTTTATAGACGTTATATATAATACTAGCGACCCGCCGCGGCTTCGAACGGGCAGTTTAACAAATTTACACAAAACCTTTACAAATAATACATATAAACCTTTCTCTTGAATCACTATCCATTTTAAAAAAAACCGCATCAAAATCCGCTGCGTAGTTTTAAAGATCTAAGCATACATAGGGACAGACGGACAGACAGAGGAAAGCGACTTTGTCTTATACAATGTAGTGATGTGTCCTAAAGCTATTTTGGTGTATGCCATTTTCCGGTCAATGTTCGGATAGTGCAGGCGAATGATTAAGGTACCGTCGACTGATCATCATGACACGGCCACGGTCACATCACATTACACCCGCTTATTGCACGTGTTGCTTCACTATCTCAACTTTTGAGCGCACACAAAATATTTCCAAAACTATCTCGAACTAGTTGTCAGGTCTTTAGACATCAACTACAAAACCGAAATGTTTTACAAGTAATTATCGGAACATTTGGAACAATCCGGAGTGTGCCATCCCTGTTGCGTGGTCGGCACACAAACACAAACTGCGAGCCTGTGAAGGTTTTCTGTATACAGTGTTAACAGATGAGGTTGAAAAAAGCTCTAGAATAATGTTTAAAAATGATGTGAAATTCGGTCCCCCCAAAATATTTGTAGTTCAGTTTAGAATGTTTTATTAAAATTGAATGTTTTTATCTTTTAGTGCTTAAAGCTCCAATAACGAAGATCTTTATTCTCACAAGCTTGCCTGATTCACCCTACATCACACAGCTTCCGAGGAAATAAACCGGCTTTCCGGCGGCCGGAAAATTAATAAATCTAGAGATTTTTTGATCGTCTGGCAACTCTGCCGTAGGGTTGTCTCCGCTGCATCTGTAGTAGTCTCGTAGGCGTCTCTGTCGGTTTCCGTCTGTGTATACTGTGTAGTAGTCTCCGTAGGCGTCTCTGTGTTTCCGCCTGTGTGCGAACACGTGGAAATCCTGGGAAGCTAATTGATGTTTATTAGGTTTATTTCATCTTGCTTGGAACTTGATTCCATTTTCTCTTTAGTCTGTTCTGAAGCAGCAATAAATATAATGAATTCAGTTTATAGTACCCATTAAGTTTGTTACTAGATATTTGGTGCTAAATTTAGATTTTTTTGTACGGATATGATGGCCACGGTTATAAACGTAGTATTTTCTAGAACACAACCGATGAAATACGAAGATTACGAAGCAATAATTATTATGAAAAAGTCCTTGCAGCCAGTACGTAATTTCAATACTCAAATATAGAACCCGAGAGATTGTGTTTATAGACTAAAGTTCACTCTGATCTTTCTAAATGTCAACATGAAAATCTGATCTCTGAAGACTAGATAGCTGGATAATGAAATCACGTGTGAGGTAAATCAATTTACTCTATAGAGGCCTGGCATAAAGGTGCACTTAGTGAATCACTGAATAATGAAGAACCGACCAAGTGAACAAGATTTCGTGTACAAAGTTCTGTAAATTAGTATGGACGTGGGGTACCTTTTCTCTGCAGCTGACTGTACTTTCGTAGACCACTGAAAGCGAAATCAGTCAAAACTCCTATCTGCGACTTTGTGTGCGTAAAATGAAGATTTCTGTGATAAAATACAATCCTATGTCCTTCACCGGGATTCAAACTATCTTTCAAATCAAATCGGTTCAGCAGTTTAACTGTAAAGAGGTAACAAAAACATAAACATACAGACAGATATAATTACTTTCACGTTTTAATATATAGACATTAAAATAATAGTATTAGGGATTTCGGTCTTTTGTTACTTATTCGGCTGTTTAAAAGACCTATCGTAATCGAATGTTGTGCCACATGTTGTGACGACCGTGTACAAATCATATTTTTTGACCTTCATTTATCTGACTTCGGTAAGTGTGCGCAGGTAGTTCCATACCGAAATGTTTTTATCAAAGTCCATACTTACTTATGAATATTTTCATACCACACGACATTTTTTTTTTATATACGGCAAATTTTGTCGATAGAAATATTTTGAAACTTTCAGTTCGACAAGAAATCCTAGCATTTCTAAAGAAAAAGTTAATTACCATTACCTTTGGTTAGAAAAATTGTAATCTTAAAAAAACGGAGTATAACAACGAAACTATTTTACTCATTTTAACTTCATTGCATTTATAACTAAGTAACTAACTACGTATGTCGATTTTAACCTGCATTCAATAGCCATACCATCAGTATAGATAGTTCAGAAGGTAGGTACAATAATTTGGTACTATCGAGCTTATCTAATGATCGAGCCAGTAAGTCGATAACTATAATCATGAAGTATGAGTATGAGTATTAAACGAACTCGACAGTAGCACGAAGTCAAATACTTTTGGTGTGTAATGTGCAGTCAGCGATAAAAATAAAAAATAAAATTGACAGCAAATTATCGCCTACGGAACCCTAAAAAAACAATATTAATATGTAGCCTTTTTAACTGTACCTGAAAAATAAACCTACGATACAATACTGTTTTACATGATGTGCAAGAAAGGTTTATTAAGGCGACGTAAGCTACAATTATAACAACTGCTAGCTTTCCCATGAAGTCTTGAAACTTTAGTTTTGTATTGGTGTGCTAATGATAAGCGAAATGGTATTAAATGGACGCTGAATATTAAAATATATTGATACGAAATATGACATTTTGACGAAGCTTCATTTTGCCTACCACCTACCTTTTCGTTCTTCAGTTTTATATCAAAACGCATACACATATATAAAAAAAACGATGACGTTTATCGCTATGTTGGCACTTTGACGTGGGTCCTATTGTGCGTGTGTCATTACTGAGCGTTACTTCCGTCAGAACAAAAAATCTGAGTTACCCTCTAGTACCCTTTTAACCCTTTTAATTTTAATAATTAAAGTATTAGTTTGTTAGGGTTCCGTACCCAAAGGGTAAAAACGGAACCCTATTACTGAGACTTCACTGTCCGTCTGTCTGTCACCAGGCTGTATCTCATGAATCGTGATAGCTAGACAGTTGAAATTTTTACAGATGATGTATTTCTGTAGCCGCCATAACAACAAATACTAAATAGTATGGAACCCTCGGTGGGCGAGTCCGACTTGCTCTTGTCCGGTTTTTTTTTTTGGTTAGGTTAGCATGTTATTTATTGAAAAATGAAATATCAAGGTAAAATTGTTAAATATGAAACAATTTTATTGAAGCATTGATTTATTTTTTATGATGGGCTTTTATTAAAATAAAATAAAAATTCATAAAATAATTTGATATGTTCCCATATCGATGAGTTTTTATGTTGTAACTTGTAACTACTAAATGTAGAACATTCGATAACATTTCAATACTTGTATTTTTGTAATTATAGGTACATTATAAAACCCTTTATTTTGATAGCCGATTATTTTGTTTATATTTAGACAAAATAAGTATAAAGGTCATCCCGGATAATTAATTTCTACGTAAGATTATACCATTACCTATATAGTTATAGTATAGGTATAACGTACCTGTTTCAACATTTTTTTAGTTTCTATTTTAAATAACATTGGTACGACCAAAGATAAGTCTAAGAAAAAAACGTGCCTTGAAAATCAAGAAAATTTGACTCTCGATCAGAGGGCGCTACTAGCTTTGGCCTACTGTCGTATAGATGGCGTTGACGGTTTCGTTTTTTATTTAACAATTTTAACGCATATCAGTGAAAGAACATGGGTCAAAATCATAAAAATAATTAATGCAAATAAAAAAAATCATTTATCCATATTTAAATACATTTTATTGTATTTTTATAAATCTTCATTTTTAGTTTTAAAGTGTGTCGATAGATGGCAGTGAATTTACTGTGGTTACAAAATTTACTATGACAGTACCGCTCTAGTATAAGTTACTCTATGGTACGACGATTGTTACGTCCATGAACTAAAAACTAACATGTAGACTTTTATTGAATAACGTTTTTCACAAAAAACAAACAATAAGTTAGTTCCATAGCTCACAGTTAATGAGTTCCGTAATCACTTTAGTTTTAAACTTGGTCGTAATTTTGTAATTATATATCGTAGAGAACGATATGAGTTCCGAGTTGTTTGATCTATTCCTAATGGTAGAGAAAACTTTTGGCAAATAGATGGTATTTATAACAACTGTCTTACTTTTATATTATATTCATAGGCTGCTTTGCAAGAATATAATATCGTTTTTATACTAAATACTAAATACTTCTGTAGTAAAAGTTAGTGTTGAGGCAAAGCTAATATCAATCTCTGAGTATTTCAAGTCTATGTACGTCGCTGTAACAAAACAGTTTAGCTTAATATTGGCCATTATTTACGGATTTTGAAGGCATCATAGAGGGTTTATCATATGTGTGTAAGATAAAGATTTTTATGGCGTTATTAATAAGCTATCAGTCGTTTCTCTTAATCTGTCCTTATGACTTCTTGTGTATGAAGAAAGGGATAAAACATAAATGGATGCTAATAAGCAATATAATGTGTTAACCTGTCAGTGTTCAGTCAAATGCGTTTTAACTCGGGCATAGGTTCGTAGGTCTTAATGATAACTATATTAGAGATAAATTTTATCAGAATAGGGTATTTTACAAATTTTTATTGATGGTATCAGTCGATCGGGTTTGTTTTGAGGATCAAATGTCTGTATGAGACCCCATGGCCTTAAAGCAATACAAAAGTCACCAATGATGGTCAGTGGCAATCGCGCTTTACTGACGAAACGCTTCTAACAAAATGACAATACATCGTGACGCACTCGTGACGTCACCATTGTATTGTCAATATTGCTTAGAACCGTTTCGATGTATGGCAAACAAGGAAATTGCGATTTTGTCGGTCGATTTTGTTGTTATTTATCAAATTTTCCTTATAGAAAAAATACAAAACGAAGCTCCACCGATCTGGGTAGCGCGTTCCGTTGCTAGGCAACGCATTCCTGTCCTAGCAAGATGGCGTTCGTGACGTCACTGTGGCAGGGGAGAGGGAGGCAAGGTCTCAGGGCCGAGCGACGACCGCGTCACTTCCCAGAGAGAAAGACCTCAGACCCGAATCGAGGGTCGTCCTTGAGTTCGCAGAAATGAAAAATGTCAACCACATGTCACGGGAAAATTTAGAAAAGTCTGTAAAAACTCCACGAGCTTACGGTTCAAAATCGTCTTACGCGCTTTATACATGACATCATCGTGGTTATGTTTCAAGTTCAATGAAAACAAAAGTGGATCATTATTTGTACAGCCATTCTTAGATTGAAGCGTTGCTTTTGAAGTGGCGCTTAGAAAATTTACAAGAAAGAAAACGAACTGTACGCCTACAAATGTTAATGTAAATTTGGTACTCGAGGTAGTATAATTAAAAATAAAGTTCGTTAAAACTTTATTCTCAAAATAGATTGTGTTTACTGTTTATAATGTTAAAATTGAATATTAAAACAGCCGCGGAAAATGCAGCGAGGCTCAAACGCTTAAAGTACGCCAACCTGGAACCAGCGTACGATTTTGTTCCGGTCGCGGTGGAAACGGCTGGGCCGTGGTGTTCGGAGACAAAGAAGTTGGTTAGAGACTTGGGGCGGCGTCTACGTGACAGAGGGTGCGATCCCCGTTCAGGCTTCTACTTGGTCCAACAGATATCGCTTGCCATTCAGCGCGGTAATGAGGCTAGTATATTTGGCACTTTTGGGCTGGGTGGGGGTCGGAATGGGGTTGATAGTATAAGTAGGATAGTATATCAGTAATGTGCTTATTTTTTAGTTAGTTTTAGTGTTTTTTTCTTTTATGTGCATACGTTTGTGTTTTAGATTTTAAGGTTTGACGTATATTTTGATAATATTTTGTACTTGCTTCTGTCACTTACATAATAAAGATATATATTAAAACAGAAGCAGTTTACGCACTAAGGAATCAAGCGTTCGGTGACCGAGTGTCGGCTGTTAGCCGTGACAGAGATGACAATTGCGCATGACGTCATCCAGGCAGCCACGGCCCAACTCTGGTAATGAAAACCGCAAATGTGTGCGTCCATCAACACAAACAAAACTTGCATGTGTTGAGAACACATTTAAAACGACGATCGTACGATTGTAATTAAACTGAATTTATCCGTTTGTATTTTACTCCAACTGAAGATGCGGACCCCGTCAGCAATGGCGTAAGGAACTGAACTAGTAATGAAAACGGGAATCTTTGTAAGAAAAATCCATATAAAGTTCTACTCGTGGGTCTACCACTTCTTTAAGTTGTTATCCACAGCGCCGGCAGGCACTGGTCAAGTGGAAAAAATGGGAGGCAACAGTTAGATTTATGTTTTAGTGTAAAAATACTTGTAATTTAAGTTGATTTTCAATAAATATTTGAATTTTAAGTAGGTAAGTACTATCTTCAGTCGTGGCTGTGAGCCAGATGGATCTTTGCATTTAAAATTCCATCTCAAGATTGTAGTTGCCATTTGTTTTAGCTTTAAACTTTTAAAATGTATTCTTCGCAAGTGTGATTAATATACAAGTTGCGTAGTAAACAAACGCGGTAGTCATAGAAACCATTCGCCATAGGTATCGTCATCGCCCTTGACCCACAATGTCCGACTTCTGAGCTATGGGGTCCGACCCGATAGACTAACAATTATTAGACTGTCGTCTCTATTCATTTTTGATATTGGGTTACCTAATTTATAATATGAATTTTATAGTCAAATATACAAAAATTATATAAAATACTTACATATAAATGGACTATAAAAAAATATTAGGCTGTAATTCTTATTTAATATTTTTGCAGATTGGTATAACGATTTACAGACAGATTATCAAGGTAACGATGATTAGACAGAATTAAAAGTATATTTAAGTAGATAATCGGATTTTCTAAAGGAAATTGAAAAGATGACAGTAATCTTCATCAAATTATCTGATAGACTCGTAGACGTAGGAAATGTTTGTTTGTACACCTGTAAAGGTAGAGTCTTGGTGAGTCCACGTAAAATTGTTACAATAGTAATTACTGTGCAATGTATCCATTTGTCACAGACAATAAAGATTATGATTATGATTACGACAAGAAAAAAAACTCGATAAGTTCTTTTAAATTGTTGGCAAAGAGAAAAATTATAGAAATTACATAGTTCGTTAGTAATTTAAAAATATCACCGAAAATCCAGACGTTATAATACTTAGTTACGTACATATTTATTATTTTTACAACTGTATTTGTGCTGTTTTATTAAACATTCTCGCATTTTTACATTATTATTTGCCAGAAATGATGCCGTGATATTTGTTGAGACCCCCCTCTTCCTCACATGATATTTGGCGATATTCGGCTTGAAACCCGTCCCCCTCTGAACTCCTCACGTAATAAATGGACCTCCTTATATTTTAAACAAACTCTCAAAACTTTTATGTTCACCGCTCAGAACTTATTATATTGACCTAAATATAAGTGCGGTTAGTTTACTAGAAGTCGGTAAAGAGTACAGGAAATCATAATAAATTACTACCATAAACTCATGTTTTACTAAGAAAAAAAAGGAATTTAATTTTAGTGTAAGTACGAGAGGTCTATATATAAGTAGGTACTTATAGAAGTATCTCTTTATATTCTTGCTCCAAGAACTTTCAATTCATTTATAATAGGTAAATATTATCGATTTCTGTATATTGTGTACGTGATCTTTCGCACTCGAGTGATAATTTGAGGATCGTAGTAATAACACCGTAATGATTTAATTAATTAGTACCAGCTTGTTGCCTCTGACAAGTCGAAACACGTGTAACACATCCTTAGTAAGTTTTAATTACTTTTCAAATTACTTATAACGAATCATGCTCGAGGCATTAATTTTCAAAGTTAGAAATTTACAACAATAATATTTAATATACTTGGAATTTATTAAGGCGTCCGAATTTCATAAGTGCTCTTCCTGCAATTCGGACATCATTCTGGGTTAGCGGCTAAGTTTATACACTGGCTCAGAGATTGAGTCTTATTAGGTAATTTAAAAGTAGGTACATACTCGTAGTATGCAATCAAATCTCGCACGTCAATTTTTGTCTACTTCCAGTGTTCAGATTTTAAAGTTAGGTATATATTTGACAATTTAATGACACTGCAATATTACAATAAGCTAAAATATACGTGTATAAAAGAGGCTACTTATTAATTATACTACAGTGTAGTGAAGTACAGTGTCACTTACCATCTCCTTTGTAAATAAGAAACAACTCAGCTTTAGGTTTTCTGTAGTGACATCGAAATTGCTGCGACATTTGTAAATGCCTTAACTTCTTGCATAAAACATCATTTCTTTGTTTGGATTTCAATTTGCCCTATAATTTGTATTTTTTATTTGAGACGGTTTACCTGCTTTGATCACACAGGCATCACATATAATAATTACAGTGTACACTAGAGAATTTTTCAAGCTGTCAGAAAGGCAATCGCTTCAATCACATGTTTTATTGATTGAAATAAAAGAACTTTACAGGTGAATGTGAAATTTTAGACTTCATTTACTAATTGTTAATAAGGTTTATAAATACAATAATAAATGCGAAATATGAAACAAAAACTAACGCTACTGTTTTAGGCAGAAATTATGTACACAATGATGTTTGCGCTATTTTCGATTAGTAAACTGAATGAAAACGAGAATGTCCATTCAAAGTTTCGAAAGAGTAACTAGAATGACACTTCATTTCTTTTGCTAATAAACAGGTGTTTTATTTGTTTGAGGAAACATTTTAAAATAAACTGCCGATGCTGCTTTCCTAGGCCAAATCGTGTTTATGTATACTATTTCTACTACTAGGTACAATACAGTTTCTTTTTTAAACGATAAACGATGGAGTTAGTTTATTATTTATTTTTTGCACTTTGGTTGTTTAACATAATATGTAAATATATGAGAAGGATACAGATATCTGCCTATGTATACGTCATAATCTGTGAAGATTAGTGTAATTATTTCTGAGGAACAAATAAAGGAATACGCCAGCAGATTATATGAAAACTGCGCATTAATCACGAAACTTAATGCAGTGTGTCAACTAAAGAAGGAAAATATTACAGCTAACAGTACAAAAGAAAATAATTTATTTTGAGGAACCCATTGTTTTCACACAACGTTTTATTCATTTAAACTATAGTTTTCTGTCTCTATTGAAAGAACATATCAGATTTTGAATACCCAATACGCGTATTCATGTCAACGAGCCGCGTTCAAATGTGTATCTTTAAGCGTAGTGATAAAAAATGTTTTCGTTTGCATTGAGTGCCGTTGCAAGTGAGAGATAAGAAGATGTCAGGTCAGTCCTTTGTTGGAGATTACAACGTTAAAGTGTAACCCAATGGAGCGCCTCTTCACATGCTAATGGAAACTCAAGATGGCGCCAACGCTAACCGCGATAGCATCGGTGGGCAACACTAGTTTTAAACTGGTTTAAAACTGTAAAATGCCTTAACGATCCTTTAACGTAATTTTTTTTAAATTCTCCACAGCAACATCGTTCACCTTGACTGTAGACACATGTACAACCTACATTGTTCATGTACCACCACTCGTTACTAATTTATTGCTAATTCCTGGTGATAGCTCACTCGACCTCGCCACCAACCGGGCTCGATCAATGGGTTTTGGAACTTACATATTAAATGTTTTAAATTGTTATACTGTCGCTGACAATGATTGCGGTTATATTAAAACGATTAGTAAAATTGTTGGAGTATTAAGCTGTAGATAATTAATTTTCAATCGGCTTTATAGCTTTGTCAAAGGAGACATGTTAATACATTAATGTCAGCCTGGTAGGTACTGTAGTAGTTAAACAAGCCGCAAATCCGAACTAATAAATCTCAAGTATTGCGTCATGAACAGGAGAACAAAGGCCGAATTCTTTCTCCCAATCGCAAGATGTGGTAACGGGCATTTGTTTACTGGGCACGGGCACCCGTCTGACCCGAAACGCGAATCTGTGTCAAGCAGTTTATTCAATCTGCCGCGTGAGAGTCGCGCCCGCACTCCGACCAACTCTGGCACGTACCACTGCATCTTAAGGTATAGTTTCCTGGAGTGACGTCCCCACGGGTAGCATGGCTACGCCCTTGTGGTTGTTATCGTTTCTGTCCTTGAATGGCGCTAACGATGTGTCGTGGACGAAAAGAAGATTGAATAGGGGCTTCTGATTGTATAACTAAGATGAAAGGAAGCAAGCAATCGATATTTGGTTTTAATCTGGTAACTACGCTAAGAGAGGGATCAAATCCAGATTAACCAGCAACTAAATCTCGCTTAATCTTAACGCTCTGCTGGCGAAATTCGTTTATGGATCGGTTACGTGGCGTCTCGAGTAGGAGGAGGATTACTGAGCCCTCTCGACTGTGATACAGATAACAAATATTGGGAAACGGCGCTCCTGCCAAATCCATGTAAATCAATATGTATACCTAATAAACACCTCGGAAGAGCGAACAGCGTATCCTTATCATTATCGATAACGTGCTAACTTACAGATTTTGATATTTTGCAGAGATAAAAAAGTATTATTACGAGTAAACCAACTTTTGTAGGTGGATTCTCTTATTACTTCGGTAAGTTGAGTTGTATAGAGAATTCATTGAACTTAAGGCCATATAGCGAGTATTTACAAACTAGTGATGTAATTATAATACCTTACCATTCATTGCAATGTTATCACAAGAAAATAACGCGGTTAGTAGAATGATATCTTCAGAGATAACGAACTATCTAGAGTTGTCCGTTCGCTTATCTTGCAAGACTAAACAGTAATAAGATAAGTTCCCCGTGCGAATCCTCGAATTATCATTTCTGTCAGCCATATAGAGACTTGCGTAAAAACTGAACGAAACGCGCATGTTGCCGTGTTGGTAACATTGACCGGGCAAAAAATGGCCGCCACCAAGGCCGCAAGAAGCTGTCCTAGTCTCGAGGGCGTTTACACTTTTTAATCATCGCTTCAGGCTTTTGCGAAACGGCAGGGTTTTAAAAGCATCACTAGGGACAACCAAGGCAATATGACCCTTTACTATTGAAGTACTGCCAAGGAATTAGGTTTACAATAGAACTGGTTATGGTAAAGTTTTTAAAGGAAATATTTGCCCTAAGAAGGTAAGTTAGTTATAAACTGTAATAGATGTCATATATTAAAGAAAAAGTGACGAAGCCCTCCAGTGGTGAAGGCCGGATTAAAAAAACACATATCTTAAATATTTAATAAAAAATAATTTGATTTGTTTCCAAAGTTGAGTAAGGTAATACATGCATATGAATTAATGGACCAAGATGCGGAACTTTTATGCGCCAAATTTTATAAAATAATTAAAACAGAATGCTTTGGAATAATTCATACATAAATACGTAATATTGTAATATAAACTGAGAGCAATCAATTAATTTAATTTGTCAGGATCAGTAATAGGAGTTCTATCTACATAAAAGAGCAGTTTAAAATAGGTAATGCAATAAATAATTATAGAGAATCGTCATCCACACGAATCTTACATTGTATTAATTGTATAGAGCAACTGCGTTTTTGAAATATAACGCCAATATTTTATAACCAGTAAATATAAAACCTAGCAGGATAAACGCCGTGTAATCGGACGATTATATCGAAAAGCTGTATCGAATATCGACATTGCGAGTTGCCTTGCAAAACCAGAATCGCCTCATTGTAGACGAGTCTTTAAAAAAAACAAAAAACAGGCGTGCAGTACGCGACGATCTCCTGGGAACGCAAGCTCGCCGTTTCAGTGCGCTTTGTTCGGACTTATTTCGTGGGTTATAAAGTAGCATTTTGTGCATTCCTCACGCATTGGGATACTGGATACCATAAACGGCTTAGTTGCACCTGTCACTATCCTAGACGCGAAAGTTAGGTATCGATTAAGCACTTTTGACGAATGGTAGGAGTGTTAATTTTTATCAATATTATTAGTTTTTTATACAATTAATTCACGCAAATTTATTCAATACTTTTTCTTACGATATTGTTTTTCTGTCTGTTCATTTTATCGTTAAGGAATTTAATATCAGCTTTAATATTCAATGGATATTACCCTTTTCCCGTCTCTTTTCATTTTGATTAATAAAATGACAAAAGATAAAATGAACCCAATAAAGAAAGAAGTATTATATTATTAATACTATGTAGTGTCACTTAATTGCTTGTGAACAGGTTTGCAGCCTAGCTCATGGTTTGCGTTTCAAAACGACAGGGGTACGATTATATAGAAGAACTAGAAAGATGAACGGATGATAGGGTCATTAAAATAAATAGTTTCTGTGAGATGTATGTACCTATGTCATTTGCAGGTAACGTAGATTAAAATTTAGAAAGTAATATTCTATACGTAATTTTAGTTACCAAAGGTAACAAAGGGGGGGAGCATTGGGCACTTTTTTACTTAAGTCGTGATAAAAACGTAACATTTTAACATAATCCACTTTTTATTGCATATATTAGTAGCACATCTATTTGGCTTTAATTAAAAATTACTCAAGAGCACTTATACATATCAATAAGCAGTCCTAAAATTGCAAGATTTTTTAAAACCATGTGCCCAAACCGCCCTGTGGTTGAGTGGTTTGGGCACCTCATGGGAGGTGTGGGCATTGTGTTAAATGCGTCTTTTTATATTAAATTACTTGAATATTAAGTAATGTATAACTATAAAACTTGCAATGAAATCGACCAGCAATTAACTGTATTAACTATAATAAGAACGAAAAAAAAAACAGATACTAAAGATTTAGCACTCAATACTCAGTAATATTTTTAAAGTAATAAAATGGGTCTAAGATTCGATGTTACCCAGATAGGCTTATCTAAAGTATACTAATATCTTCCCCGTTTGCTACATATCTTTGGGTTTGACAATTTGGTTTACATGTCCGTCAATGGGATACCTTGATATATCTTTAAACCCTGGAAAGGTACATTTATAACGTATCTTACTCATACGCATGAATTTGCCAAAACAAACAGAAGGGGCAGGAGCATTGGGCAATTGGGCATGCCCAAACCTCCCTCTATAATTAGTGCTCAATGCTCCCCACACGCTCACTTCACTAATAAATTCAAGTATGTTTTTGCAGTTAAATGAATTAGCTTAATTTATAAGTTAACATAGACTTTCGGAAACAATTAACTAGATATAAATACGTTTTTTTATAGGTACAGATCATGTTGTTATTTCCTTTTAAATCACATCAAAATACTTCATTTTGCACTCGACAAAACGTTGACACCATGTGACACTGACAACTAAACAATATCATATCGCGAATGAGATTAGCCTGAGCTTTCATGCCAGTAACTAGTCTTGAATACCAAAGTATACAATTTTAAGTTTTTTCTACACGTCCCTATTTACAAGGTAGTGCTCAAACCTCCCGACTGCCTAATGCTCCCCTACTTCCCCTACTCATTTGTGTAAGTAAGTATGTACCTAATATGATATTACTGGAAAATAAAAACTACATTTACCGGTCGATCTAAATCAAAAATTTACGCGGTTGAAAATAAGAACAGAGATGCATTTAAATTGCGAACAACCATTATTTGCGGATTTAAAAAAAACATTCGTTTTATCAGTTTTTAAAGCATCACCATTTTTCATAAAATTTAATTCTCTTTTATATTAAAAATACCTATAACAGCAGTAAGTACCATACCATCCCTGCTACCAGTGGGCCCGGTTCTCACCACACAGTAGCAACGACACTAAATTGCCAGTCCCGATCTCCCGCGCTTCTCATATCCACCTAAGTGCTCATGGAAATTACTTGGATCATATATTGTATAGCATGAGAACAAGGTATAAATTGGAATGAGTTTTTAAATGCACATACGGTGGACATGTTAAGCGACATCGACGCGCTGGCGCCTGACGTCTGCATACTGCGTTGGATTAACGAGTAATCAACTCGCGCGCAAGCTTAAATAGTAATCAAGGAGTGTTAGGTCTAACATAAATCTTGTTTTTCGTTTTGAATGCTTTTAAAATAGTGTATTTATGTACAAAGTCCTAATAGCCTATTTGAAATCTTATAATTACTTCCCGGATGTTATGGTATCTATTTTATTTATTGTTTTGCACATGACAAATTATTTCCTTTCGATGATAGGCTTCACTGTTTCAAGTGAAAGTATTACTTTCAATCCTTTATCGCATAGAATAATTGCATTTTCACTCAGCCCATAAAGTTTGTTGCTGATGTTTAGTTTGAGCTTAAGTGCCACTTTATTATCCTAGGATATAAAATGATTTTACTCCTTTACAAGTTTAAATTTAGGTTTAACAAAAAACGATAACGAAATTTTCTTTGGAACAAGAAAATAATATATTAAATCGTTTTCCTTATAAGTAGAGCAATTTATGTCTACAACATTAAATAATTTTCTCGAGAATTCCCAAAACTATATACGTATTCTCAAGACCACAGAGAGTTAGAGACAGAGGGTATATTTAATGAGTCACTTTGTATCTATCCTATAGAAGGGAATCGGTTATCATTACTTTGTAGTAATAATTGTGTTATATATCTTTTTCACATTATGTCTCTTAAAACAGTTTATATAATAGTTGTTAAAATTTGGATAGGGATTATTTAAAGTTTTATTGCAAATATAACGAATAGTGCACATAAAATCTGATGAATCCAACGCACATATAAACAATATAATTTACAATAGTATAATACAGCGTTCGAAACGCATTGAATTGCAAGACGATTTAACGATGGAATCGAATAGATACGTTACCCAATGCATACCTAATGATATCATGGAGACCCACGCACTAGCAAACAAGCTTTGACATCACCTTAATAGTGACATATATACAAACATTGTTTACGTTTCGTTACTATAGTAGTTTGATGATGAGATAATATCGATCGTTGATATACAAACGAGTTGAAGTACAATGTTATTAGTAATGGCTGCAGGTTTTATTAAAAACGATCTATATCTAAAATTGGTGGTAAAGTAATAATATGAGGAGTAAGGACGATGGTGACGTTAATACTAACAATAACAACAAGAGGTTGATAAAAAAACAGATAAATAAACTTGTTCCGAAAACATCTTAAACATCAACCGTAAGTAATTTTCCATAACTTAGAAACTTCTAAAGTCAAACACTGCAAATTCAATCACCTGACAGGAGGTATGAAGAATGTTTCGAAAATCGTTCGATTCGTCGAATATAGGTACTTCATGTTAGGACAATGTATAATATGACATTTGATGTTTATTTGATTTGAAATTCAATCAATCAGAAACAAGTGCAGTCACGCGAGGTGATTTCAAGGAATCGTGGTAATATAAAAATCTATTTAAGCTAAGAAGTTCTTGACGATGAAGAAATTATTGGGATTCTAACATTGATGTGAAATAAGTTATGCTTAATTATCATAAAGAATCAAACCATATTCGTGTAAAATTGATGCGAATTGCTTTTTATCTCTTTTATTAATCATTGTTTACGCGGAAAAAAACTTTAAATGGCACTAACTACTCTGTTTACGACTGCATAAAAGCATTATTTTGCTTAATATTTTGTGACTATACTTACATATGGTAGGTAGGTACACTATATGTCGTTATTGATTGTCACCCAAAGATAATAGAGTCACTTGTGTTGACCACATATGACTTTGATCCATGTTCTTTCACTGATATGTGTTAAAATTGTTAAATATCAAACGCCAGCTACACGCGTATAGGCCAAAGGTGTGGCGCCATCTATTCGAGCATCAATTTTTCTTGATTTTCCGAGGCACTTTTTTACTTAGACTTTACTTATATTATACGGAGTTACATATGTCTTTGTTGTCATCTATTTATAATCACATCGTGCTACCAATAAGTACCTAATGTTAATGTAACACACACATTTGGCAAAATTATAATGCATCGTTTTGTGTAAAAGTTAAGAACATTCCTTGTTTATCATAAAAGCATTTAACCTTTGCACATCACTTGCTTATGTTAACGGGTCACTTAATGAACAATGTTACAGACACAAATAAGTATTGTTCCAAGCAATACTCACGCAGCTCGTGACGTCATCAACCGGCTTTGCCAAATTTGTTATAACCCGCCTAAATGTTGATGGCTTTGGTCCTTTCTGATACGGCATCCGACAAAGTGGCTTGCGGTTTTGGCCGGGTTACTTCGTGGATTGGATCAGAACATACCTGAAACAAAGATTCGATTGTAAATCTAGTGCGTAATATTATTGACAAAATATATATTTGACATGAACCAAACACAATAGAATTGTCGTAATTAATTAAATAATTAATATTAAATATATTAATTAAATATGGAGTTACCTAGCCCTTGACGGCTCCCGACCCCAGGGCAAACCAAAAAAGCGATGGCTCGATGTCGTGAAAGCCGATATGAGCGTAAACGGGCTTACACGAGAGGACAGAGGACGCCCAGGATCGCGCAAAGTGGAGAAAGGCTAGTAGGAAAGCGGACCCTGGCAAAGGCCGGGAGAACGCTAGGTAGAAGAAGAAGAAGGAGTTATATGTATGTATGTATCAAAAAAGTATATTATTGATTGCTTTAAAACGATACAAAGACAAGACAACAAAAAGCCTTAAAACATATGGGTACATACCCACCATAAAAGATTGCCTTGCAGCTACCCATTTACACTTAGACAATTGAAATTTTCACATATGATGTAGGATTTCGGGTGCCGCTATAACAACAAATACAAAAAAAACCGGCCAAGTGCGAGTCGGACTCGCGTTCCAAGGGTTCCGTACATTACACAATTTTTAACAATGTAAGTACCTATTAACCATGTGAAGATCTTTAAAAAATCCGTAGGGGTCGGATCAAACACTAAGTAATTAAGTCCGATTCACGCTTGACTGCTCATTTCTATTACTTTTCCTGTGATATTTAGGTAAAGAGCTATTTTGTATAATTTTTTCAAAATTTTAGACCCAGAGTACTTTCGGAGGTAAAGGGGGAATAGTGATTTTTGGCTATTTTCTTAAATAACTTCTAAACTATTTATTTTAAAAATAAAAATAAAATATATTTGAGATTCCCATAACGAGCTCTTTCATTTGATATGTAACACGATATAGTTTTAAAAACTTTATTTTTTAATTTTCACATTTACCCCCCAAAAGTGGCCCCCATGTATAAAATTCATTTGTTTACGTTAGTAGTCTGTCTTTGGGTCAGAAACTTGCGTATGTGTACCAAATTTCAACTTAATTGATCCAGTGGTTTCGGAGAAAATATGCTGTGACAGACGGGCAGACAGACAGACAGAGACGCACCCATAAGGGTTCCGTTTATTTCCTTTAGAGGTACGGAACCCTAAAAAGTACGGAACCCTAGGTCAGCGAGTCCGACTCGCACTTGTCCGATTGTTTTATGTAAATGAAGCCGAGTTTTACCAAAAATGCTTGTTACCGTAGAAACTATGTGGCTTGAAGCCGTGCGCTGAGCAAGTTATCTCTCGGTTTATGTCGTGAGTGGAGGCAGTTTCCCTAACACGCGACCCTGCGAACAGGTTAGGCGGAAAATGGGTCTTATTACTTTTATTATTACGAATATGAGCTTATCTATTGAAATTCTACTACACAGATATAGTCTTCATCTTCTCAAATGACTTTTTCGTCTAAGACGGTAATCTGTTAAATAAAAGCCATTAACTCTTTTGTGCGAGCGGTCGGCCATTGTCCCACTGTGTGTGAGCGCCGCACGCGCCGTGGCACGCGCCAACACACAATGGCACATAAAGGCCGACAGCAAACACAAAAGAGACAGTGGCTTTTGTTTAACAGATTACCGTCTTAGACGAAAAAGTCATTTTTAGATGATGCAGTCATTACAAACTTTGATGTTTAGTTGACTTTTGAGCGTGTTCCATCAGTTACATTTTAAAAGGATTTGTTGCTCTATATATAAACTTCCTTTTCAATACGGGAGGAAAAACTTTGATGGAAAAAGATGTTTCAATACCTAGAATTTTTACTACAAGTACTGTCAGCATCAATAGTAGTGGATAAGACAACGCGCGTAATATATCTGCCACCCTGTATTTGTTTTACATGTATATACAATATAATATGTATGTTTGTAAACTATTAGAGAACGGTAGATAAATTTTACGCGTAGTCTCATTCGCTTCTATTAAATGCTGAGTTGCTGACTGTACTTAATGCGTATAAGCAAAGATAGATATAACTCCGTAATAGATGGATACAGTCTAAGGAAAAAACGTGCCTCGAAAATCAAGAAAATTTGATTCTCGTTCAAAGGGCGCTACTAGCTTTGGCCAACTGTCGTATAGATGGCGTTGACGGTTTCGTTTGTTATTTAACAATTTTAACGCATATCAGTGAAAGAACATGGGTCAAAATCATAAAAATAATTAATGCAAATAAAAAAAAAAACATTTATCCATATCTAAATACATTTTATCGTATTTAAAAAAATATTTATTTTTAGTTTTAAAGTGTGTCGACAGATGGCAGTGAATTTACTGGGGTTACAAAATTTACTACGACAGTACCGCTCTAGTATAAGTTACTCTATGGTATAAGATAATAATGTTTGATCCTAATAGTAGGCTGTGTACTTTACGCTTAACTATTACAAATTAAGATCGCTTATTAATCATCTCGCCTAGCGCATCTTCCTCTATCTTAACAGTTATTGTCCTTGTCGCTATTCTCAGATTATTGTTATTTATGTTATTTTTAGTTTTTCTGCATATTTCATTATTAGCATCCCTTACTGCTGTACCTGCCTAAGTGAAATGAAATGCGTGACCTGTTTCCAGGCAAACAGGGCCGAGGGTGACGTGGGGAAGGGCTGGTCGTGTCACGTACTTGACTGCTTTATTTGCTACGGCGTGGTCTGCCAAGGAGTGAGTGTTAGATGGGATCTATTGGAAACAGTATTTATTTAGGAAAGCTTAGAATGTCATTAAAGTTTTAGGTTAAATTGTAATGATAACTATGAAAAAACGAGTCTTGCTTACATTGGTAAATATACAAATAATATTGGACGTAAAGGATTCACAAAAGGGTGTTTTTGTTTCGTTTTAAAGATTGTAAGTAGGTACACCAAATTGCTCGGCAGGAATGGAAGGCATTTTTATATTCGCTACCGATTTAACCTATGATTATGACACTTCGCTCGATACAATTAATTCCCAAAGTAACCTCTAACTCGGACTTTTAATCCAACTTTACTCGGTTATTTATTATGTGATACTATAAACAAAAAAAGAAGAAAAAACAATCTTAACTTAAATAATAATTTCATAGCTTTCGAATTTCGATATTGTAGGGTAACGTTTTTAAAATAAATAAAAATCGTCAAATTTCGATTCTTGCGAAATGTGACAGAGACAGCGGCAAACCGATGGAACGGCCTTAAGGCCATTAGCTGAGGTTTTTTTTAGTTTATATTATATTGACAATATTTTAACCTGTTCGTATTTTGACACCTCAGTTAGTTCTACCGATGTGTTTAACACAATTTATAAATAAATATTTAAATAAACGTAAAAACAATTGGTTTGTTTAAAATTTGCACTTATTGTGCCGTTTCGAGCGGTTATCTGGTCCGGATAGGGTGGTGTCGTCCGATAATCGTTAGGTCATGTTTACTCGTTGAGTAGTTATAAGAGGTTGCGATAGCGCTCAGCTTCATGTTTTGGCGGAGAAACGATTTTAGGTAATACAGATGAATTTACAAAGTAAATAAAATTGCATTCGTTTTAGCCCTTTGTCATTTCTGGTTATTTAGTGTTTCACGTGTAAATAAACTATGATTTTAATGGGAAATCTAGAGATGGTACGATTTATATAGTGGTACAATATAGCCGACTCTCCCCTATAGTGTATTATAAGAGTTCAATGTAATTGTGATTATTAGATGAAACATTGTTTGGTGTTTCACGTGTAAATTAACTATGTATTTAATGGGAAATCTAGAGATGGTACGAATTGTGGTACAATATAACCGACTCTCCCCTATAGTGTATTATAAGTTCAATGTAATTGTGATTATGTTATACATTTGAATGATTTAATTACAATTTAAAATATACCGTGACGTTAAAACGTGATGTGCAAAGGGTTCGAAACGTCGAGATGTAATTGTACGCGATATAATCCAGTCAAATAGTTTTAATACCTATAATAACTGAAGACAAGATATTTTCAATGGCTTGTAATTTTAAAAGTTTGTTTGAGGTATTGAGGATTTCACTGTTAGTTTTTCTTGATTATTTAAGCTTGACCCGCGAACACCGTTAGATAACAGTTTTATAGTGGCAGAATTAATTGCTCCGAGCAATTATACCTCCGGAGCCGGGAATGCCACTGGAATTTCGTATTTAGTTATAAATACTACCTTTTACGAGAAATTCAATATGTGAATAGTTGCAGATTTATACCATTAAGCTATAATTTATGCATTAATAAAATTATACTAATACTAAGCATATGTTTATAATAAGTACACCATGTATTCTGATGCATCACTGTACTGTACATGTATACAATAATAAACAATAAGTTTCATATTAACACAACAAGCTCAAAAAATGCAAAGTGCTGGAAATGTTAGAAAGAAGTAAAGGTAATTGATAAGTATTTATTATATATCTAATATCTTAAACTTTCCATTACTACTAACATGTTGCTGATGTTGGCAATAACTTTTATTTGTTTATGGTGATTTCTTACTTTGCTAAAAAATACATGGCTGTCATTTACGTACTGGTAATTTTAAATATTAGAAGAAAGGACTTGAAACAAGCACATTAACTGTAAAAATATAGATTAATTGCACAGAGTAATTGTACTTTATAACAGAAAATTATAAAACAGTGACATAAGCAGAACTAAATTATTTTGCCAGGGATGTTTTTTTTACATCTACCTACTCATAAACGTAACGCCCTCAAATATATTTTTAACATAAACCCGAAAGGGGGCAATTAGTTTTCGATTAAAAAAATGCTACCGTATGTTACTATACGTGCGTAGGTGTGTAGTTGTGTACACACATTAAATATGCAGCTTATGTTTACTACAATTAGTTTCTACAAACTGATGACGTAATTTTTTATTGTTTTAGGAAAAAACATGTTTTGTTTGACTTTAAGTCTGGTTTTTTGCAAGGACAAAAATGAATTAAAAACTAATACGAGACCTAGTATATGAGTTTGTAATAATCAACATTCAATAACAATATTCTGATAAACAAAAAAAAGATGTAAAAAAAGTTTCGTGCTGTCAAAATAGTCTATGTAATTCAAACCTATTGCTCATCATCATAACTTTTTAATATACCGCAAATTACAAGTATTTAATAATATCATTAAAATGTTATTAATATGTACATTAAAAGCAATCACTAGTCGTTGAACGAGCTATCTAACGTGCGGACATACGTCACGCGGTATCGCCCGTTATCACTGCCGTCTACGATCCGTTTTTAGAAATATTAATTCAGTAATACATACGTAACTGTCCTATTTTTAGTTTGGCCTAGGCTAAAAATACAGCGGCGAGTAATGGGTACTTGATAACTAATGTTTAGTTCGTAAGTGTCGTTGACTTGCATTGATTGTTATTATTGACGTGCCGTTATCTGTATTGTTTTATTGGATTTTGCGTTCCTTTATTAAGTAATATATCATTTTGCTCAGTGCTCATGTGCGACATTACTTTCTGGCGTAGGTACTTTACGTACATAATGTGGCTGGTTTCAGAAATATATCGTGGTCGCTCCAAAACACATTTTATTAATATTTTCTGGTGTACTTATGTATGTTTTAACAGTATTTTTTGCATAAGAATTTGCAAAGAAAGACTAAAGTAAATGCCAAGGATGTCAAATAAAATAAGCAGGAACAATATGCGTACCTACAGGATAAAAAGAATTTCACGATGTCAATGATTACGCAAATCGCTTATTGAAGCGGATTGTGCCTAAAGACGCGGAAATCGTTTTTAAGCAAAATAGGAATCTGTTACAGTGACGTTCGTGAATTACGTTTAATCATTTACCTACTGTTAGTGTTTTTTTTACCAAAACAAGGAAACCTCTCGACACAGCGCGGTGGTTATGACCAAAACGAATGACTGTTTCTGACCTCATAATACAACAGATGATGTCATTATTTCGTACTACGACAGTTAAGAGGATAACGCTATTGTATTCGCTAGTCCTTGGGACTCATTTAGAGCAAAATGTCTCATAATAGCAGGAATGATACCTATATACCTAGTCTGACAAAATGTTTGTGTTTATTTCCATACGCTGAATTTCACTTTCCGATGAACCGAATTAAACTCATTGCACGTTTACTTTAAGTGTACTATGCAAAGCAAAGGTGACAAGCATAAGACCAAAACATTCAGATTATCACCTAATCTGTTATATAAGCAGATAGATTCGGCGGTAACCGCGCGCCGTGGTCGAGTGAGCCACAAGGCCGGGCTGTCGACATTGACCGTGAAGCGGTGTAAAAACTACGTTTCCGCAAATCGAGAAGTGGATTTTCGGTAAAAGTTGTATTGACGTGTCTAGAATCAATTAAATCTGGCGTTATATATTTTTTGCTAATTGGGAAAAGTACAAGTAGGCCAAAGATTGGTTTGAATAAAGAAGCATGCATGCAATATTATTAACAAGTATTAACGAATGGTAAACTTGAACGATCGATTAGCTTTGGTTAAATATTTTATAACTATCTTTAAAGTATTTACTATGCGAGTTTGTTCGACGCGTGAAGCGTTGCAGAAAATTTATAAGTAGAGATCAGCACAGACGAGGCTTCACTTTAAACAGTACAAGTGCGACATGTACGTACACAAATTGTACCTTTGATCTTTCTTTAGAATTTATTTCGCCGATAATTCCTATCTATTGCGTGTGAATGAAAGGTTCATAAATATGATCATAAAATAGAACAAGAATATGCCCAAAATAAGAAAGTTATTAATACCTACATATCTCCGCAATATAAGAAGCCTCCCAATGTCCCCTTTACGAATCAAATTATAGACAATACAATATCAATCATATGGTGGCAGACTTTCCAGGAACTCACGCGACTTATAAATAACCGTTCTACATTCGAAAATTCAATATAGTGCCAACAATTACAAGCCGGCATTAAGAGCGTCAAGAACGTTTTAATTAACAAAAATAAAGACGCTGATATTTGTCGAGAGCTATCAGTCGGCGCCACTGCATCATGAGGCTTACGTAATGTAATTGTAACACCCTCGTACCACTGTACTCGTAATGAATGCTAATGTGAATTAGCTATCTCTTATCTAATGGTTAAAGAAGTACGAATTTGTTGACAACGCTTCTCGACTCACAATTACAAGTCTTTCGTAGTAAAGTAACTAGCGCCTGACCTTGTTCGGGATCGACCGGCCAAAACACATTTGATTATTAATTATTTTGCATTAATTCTTATCCAAACTGGTTTTTTCGTTCTTTAAGCCGTATTTGATATAGAATTTTAATTTTATATAATAAATTTTGTCTTGGATAGGTACATGATTTTTGTAGCAAAAGTGTTGGTATGTTCCCGGAAATACTTAAATTATACCATTGTGGCAGTGTTTTTGCTATGAATGACCTTATTCAATAACAAGATGTACCTAGTCTCAAGTAGTTACGTTATAAAACTCTGCGTAGTGCGGGACTTTGATTGCTCTATACTGCAAGGAATTATCTCAAGGACCATTTTGTTCAATGTGCCGTGTATCAAATGAAGTAATCAACTGCAAGTAGAAAACGCTGGAGTGCTGCAGTGCATTGCGGACCGTTTGAATTATGGCCTGCATCTGTTCAATGCAGCTATGAAACGTCCACGGGCATTGAAATTTCTGAGATTCAATGAAATTCAAAGTAAACAATAGTTATGGGCATGTGGGCGGTAATTAGAATGAATAATTAATTAAACCAAATAAAAATGCGAATTCTACACCAGCTTAACTTCAACGTGGTTGTATACCGAACACTAAACAGATACCTACAAATGTTAATGAGGACATTACGATTCCAGTCAACCGGCTTTCGTGAATTTTCCACGGTCAGACCCTAAGGTCGCATTTAGCGGAAATTAGTTATCGAATTTATTTGATTAACATTTTGATGATATTAAATGTGCTTCATATACCTAGTTAGTGAGCCAAGGTTGAGGAAGTGTCAAGACATGCGACCGTTTCGCAAGTGCCGCGCAGGAGGAAGCGTCCGGCGATCAAGCCATTAGGCATGCAGGTGTATATGTTAAGTTGATCGCTTGGATATGGGCGTGGTGACTTTTATTGTCATTCTGATGACGTGCCTGGTTACATTGACAATTTGACACTAACGCAGCAAAGCGATGCGGCGCGGGGTGAATCAATCCTTTGATACCTATAGAAGTGTCCTACGTGAGCGATCTCGTTGCGAACGCGAACGCCGTGGGCCCTCCGCGCCGTGCCGCGCCGCTTCGCATCGCGTTCGCGAGCTGTTCGCTTACGTAAGACGCTGCGTAAGAGAGAATTAGTGCCAATACAAAAACTACCTATAGGTTTTATAAAAGTACCTTTTGACTAAATTATAACTAGTGATTCTGTGAGCTCTATCTAGACCTCGCCAAACCCCAAGGCTCCGAACAAAAAACCTGAATCCACAAAGTACTCCATAAGTATAGCTTATTAATTATTATCGAAACCTCATAAAATTTCACGAGCATCTGTTGAAAAATGCGACCTGTAGACGAGAACACCCGGGAAGCCACACATATGAAAGCATTTTTGCCTAATCTGAAAAGGAGGCGAAAACATGTACATAGAGGTATGTAGTTTATTATGATTGATTTTCCCCGATTTGTTAAAGGCCAAAAAAAACAGCTCGGAGAATCACAAGACCATTAAGGCAATCAATTTAACATTATAACTTTACAAATCCATATATACGTCGCTTCATAAGGAAAGTAAATAAGTATCATGGGCTAACTACGTCCATGCGTTCTGTAAATGTTGGGTATGAAGCCTTTCTACCTCAAGCCATAAAGTTGAAGGTCTCCCTTTTGTCAAGACATGGTCAAGGACGAAGGAACGGCCTCCGCCTGACGTGTAAAACATTAGCTTGAATAAGTCATAATAACTTCGCTGTCCGGGACATTAAGTTTTCATCAAATTTTAATGGCCGCCTCCGTCTGTACCCGTAATTATTATTACAAATTCACAGTAATGGTGTACCTACGTGAATTTTCTCGTCCTGAAAATTATAGTGCGCGTTGTTGTGGATAATTGACCTAAATTATTGTATTACCATACGATGTATGTGAATGTATTCTTGTCTTATTGTAGTCTTCAACGAGTTTAGGTTTATGCCACATTCTACTTTGTTTTTTTTTAAATATTAATTTCCAAAAATAGTTTACAATTCGCAAGTTATTCGTAAGCTTTTTTTTGCATAGAACATTTTGGCGTAATATACCGATTCCAAATATAATTAGAAATACTTATAGATAATTTCGAATGTAACTTATGCACTTCGAATATTGTCTTATACAGTAACAAACCAGACTGATACTTAAATACGAACTTCGTAAATTGTCGTGTCACTTTTTTAGTAATAAAAGTTAATAATTTTTATCACCTGTAAAATTAATTTACTTTTATGATAAACCTGCCAAAATGTGTAAATGTGTAAATGTGTGTGTGTGTAAATGTTAATCTATAGGAGCCGCGTGATGTAGATATACATATAGTATCAATAGATAGACATGTAAGTAGGAACTCGTGCGTTAGGAAGATACTCATGCTTCGTTGTTTTGGTAAATTTATTCGATAAAATTTTATATTTTTTTTTACCAATTTCATTCAATTTAAAGCGATTAGATTATATATTTACCGTTACTTAACGATGTTCTAGGCACTGTGAATTTTAATGTTTAAATAGATATAAAATAGAGCATGGTTTTTATAAATCGCACAAGATTTAAAATTCTTATAACACAAATATGTTTATATTCATGAAGAAAAAAAAAAATTAATATTCCATACGATATTGAAAAATATTGATTACTTAAAGGCATATTAAATTGTAACTTACGTCAGCGCTATGTTAATACAAGTGGTGTTTCAGACTCGTAGATTAGTTGTTTTTTTAGGTTCACTGACATCGAAACAGGTAATAGGAGTAATTGGTCAAAGTTATAACACAGTTACAGTTAGGTATATACTAGACAACTTGACACCATCTGTCTTACTTTTAAGTAACTAAAAATAGCATTACTCTAAGAACAAATTAAATTATTTTTTCCCTCACTAGCTCGGAAAGTTGTCGTTTATCCTTCAATACAAGCGGAAAAACGCGTTTTATCCACTAGTGGGGAAAGTAATTTGACCTTGGATGGAGCGTGTTTAAGTAGCTTGACAGATAACAAAACGTAAAACGCTCATGATAATGGTTTGTTCGATATTAATTATCATTAAATAAATGGTTTGAGAATCTAATAAAAAATACCAAATTTAGCTTTATTTAATGATTTTAAGTCATAAACCTTAAAATTCCATAAGAAACGTTTGTTTTTTTATAATGATGTTAAATATAATTCTGAACGCACAAGTTGAGTCGATGCAATTTCAAAACGCATCGTTGACATTTCATACATCAGAAATGTCAACATTGTCAACAATTTTTTTACTTAAAACCTTTTCTCACCGACTCGCGTAAAAATACACAACTTCCAGAGTTATCTGTTATAATATCGTAAAGAAATGAGTGATTCCAGTGATGAAGATGATCTAACGCCTGTGGATGTTTCACTTTCCTCGCTATAGTGAGGTGAAAAGTTTTGTGTTACACACGGGCGCAAATGTATTTTACTTCTCGTGTGTTGAAACACTCGCTACGCTCAGGATTCTATTTTAGAACCACTCGCTTCGCTCGTGGTTCACCTATAGAATCCTTTCGCTTGCTCGTGTTTCAATTCTACACTCGCGGGTAAAATACAACTTTGCACCCTTGTATAACAAATAACTATTCTATGAAAATATTTTAAATTTGTATTTTTTTTTAAAGTAGAGTAGAGTAGAGTTTTCTGTTTAAAAATAGCATTATTTGATGCGCTATAAGTTATAATCTCTCTTCGTGTGTGTGTGTTGTCGATTTTTCACAAGGGCCTGATACTCTTTGATAGAGAAAGATAGTCTTATTGCGATTCCTATAAGAGGAACGAGAAAATAGTGCCATGCTTTGTCCTTATCACCGACCGGGTTTTTTTTCATGATCGGGTTATGGCAGCATAGGTAGGAGGCGATAGCGAAATACCGAAATTTATAAGAGTGAAAGAGAAAAAGGATTATGCTGCCATACATTAACCTGTCAATACATGAATATGTATTACTCTTACCCCTGGTCGCTCGGTTTCATGTCTATAACTACTAATACTATGTCTATGATTTTTCATATTTGAAAAATTGTCATCATCTGACAGCTTTTACGATTAAGACTTCCATCATCTTCTATCAGTTACCGTTTTCATTATAACAGTCTTACGTGCTCTTTTGTTTGGTTTCGTATAAATCCTGGAGACTATATAAAGGAGCCAAATCTCTATGTATGAAAAGTGTCCATCAAAAAACAGTAATTAGGCGGCGCCACCATACACCGAAATACTATCAAAAACAACCTACGTAATTTGGTCGGGTTATTTGTTGCCTTATATGGTTCATGTTATACTCATGTCCCAGAGCCTAACTAGCGCCAGAGAGGGAGAGATTAAGAACTATTATTTAAAGCTGAAAGCGGTCATTTTGCTACAATTCTGCCATAAGAGATTGGCATCCTTTCTATACCATCCATAGTATAAATGTTCAGTACTATTTGTACTAAACTTAAAATTAATGAACATTACAATATCTATTGCTTAATTGAATTTGCAATACGATTCCTTGTAATACTTAGTGAAATGCAAAGCACAATGTATAATTTAGTGCAAGCACCTCCTCCGTGGGAGACCGACAATTTCCCGGCAACGTGCATATTAAATATTAAAGTCTGTAAGTACGGAGTTATATTGACGTTGATATTTTCATGAGCGATTTTTTGTTTCAATCAGTTTATGAAACATAGTGCCAGAATATTTCAAACCTAGATAATGATGACTATAGAAAAAAAACCTGGCTAAGTGCGAGTCGGCCTCGCGCACCGAGGGTTCCGTACTTTTTAGTATTTGTTGTTATAGCGGCAACAGAAATACATCATCTGTGAAAATTTCAACTGTCTAGCTACCACGGTTCATGAGATACAGCCTGGTGACAGACAGACAGACGGACAGACGGACAGCGGAGTCTTAGTAATAGGGTCCCGTTTTTACCCCCTCTTTGGGTACGGAACCCTAAAAATGAAACCTATTACTATTTAGTAAACTAGAAATTCTTCTGTGATCTTTGCTGCACTAACTTCTTATGCCGCCAGCGTATACCTAATAATGCTAGAAGATGACACAAATTGGTCAGAGCTATTTACCCCATATCCCTTTAAAATTCTCAAGTTATTTCAAGTGCCAAATAAAGCAACATTTCTTTTCACCACACCAGCTGGCTAAAGGCTCTCTTGATTGTTCAAAAACGGATAAGAAAGTGGCATTTTATTCACATGTGAGGCAAAGTAATCAAATGCAAATTTTGAGTTGTTTTCTTTCATTTGATGGTAGAATTGACTTTTCAATTATGATTTTGAATGATAAATATTTAATAACATTAATTTTGAATCGATTTGCTTTGATTTTGTTTGATATTTTACAGTCAGTATTTTCCTTGTGTTGGTGTGGTGAAAATTTTTGTGTTTTACTCGGTGGCAAAATTTGTGGAACCCTCGTGCCTTGAATTCCTTGAAACCATCGCAACCCTCAAGATTCCATTTTTCGAACCAGGTTTTCTTATCAAATCATTGTGGTCAAAATTATTATTAAGATCTCGAATAGGTATTTGCTTACGTACCTACATTTAGTTAGCGCGTATCAACAACAAAACAACAACATTTGAAAACTAATTTCTGAAGGATTTTTAGCAGTTCCTCTTCTTTCCTTTACTTTTCAATTTACTACTTTTCCAAGTGTATGTACACAATGTGTTCGTTTCTTTGGTTAATCTGTTGACTTTTACATGCAATGACAAGCTTTTTAAGTTGGATTCAAGTGAGATCGTGTTGGGGCGCCATTAGCGGGCCTCCGTCACGGAAACAGTCCATAATTGAGCTCTACCCCGAGCCGGCTCGGGGTAGACTAACTCCCAGTGAATCACTTGACATTGAAAACGCACGCTAAACAAAACTGAAACACCCAAATCCGGGGGTGATTCTAGGGCGCTCCCATCGATCTCCGTGGAAATGGCGTCGCCCCCCTCCACTGCTGACCTTGGATGCCGGAGACGCACGAAACCTGCCGAAAATCGACGAAGCCTTCATTCATCGGGATCCCTACGCCCACGGGCCATGGGTGAACGTGGGCAGATTTCGAATTTCCACAAACATCCTGAAGCGAAGTTGGAAACTTGGTATTAACTGAAACTAAGATTATTGTTTAACTCCAATTCAATTTTGCTTTCTCGATTAATTATTTTTCCTTTGGATAACTTCGTAAACTTTAGGTAATGAGTTTGTTATTATTTGCTACATGTTTTTAAATATTTAAACATTATTATTGGAGAATTAAGTTATCTCGTTAACATTTAACAATAAGAACATAACATCCGTATGCAATCAACAAACCGATCATATATCTACGGTTGGCAAGGCAGCCAACAGACAATGCGGGGTCGCGTTATCATACTGTAATAATATTTGCTTATGACCTTAGGAAATTTCTGCCTTGCAATCTGGGTTCAGAAAACGTAACACAGTAATAAATGTAATACTTATACAAGGTATTTTCATACTTGGAAGTAGCTGTTCCTAAAGAAATGATTCTTATTTCAAATACCATTTTTTTAAATGGCAGCCTTTATAGAATTCTGGATGACGTAACGTGATAGTGAAACAGTCAATATTTGATATGGAACCATTAGCCGCCGCGTGCGATAACGCGCGACAAGCGCCAAGTTCACTAATGAATAGAAGACACAACACTGTGCCAGTTATGCATTGCTATCCACTGTCACACTACATCTGAATCTTACAAGTGCTACACTTCCAGTCTCTTCTTCACACCGCTAATGTTCGTAAAGGACGACACTATCCGATCGAATCAGTTTCAATCTCAACGAAATCTGAATAATGCAGCCGGTCTGGCAAGTTCGGCGTGCCCACGATTCGTGACAAGTATACAACTCCTTGGCAATGGAAATGGAATGCAAATCTATTGATCATTTTGTTATTCAGCGAGACCTGCTTAATTGTTAAAACCTAGGTTACCTAGGTTCCAATACATTTCGATAGGGTTCTAACCTGTTCTGACTGATCTTTTCACACTTGATGACAATACCTATCTAGCTTGGCAAGCGCCCAACTTCGATGATAGATTAATGGTAAAAAGCGGGTTAATGATTTTGCCAAATATGCTCTCAAGATTCATCCAGGTCGGCATAAAAATGGCGCCCAACGGTAAATGCAACATGTTGCAAGTGATCTCGAACAAACAGTTGCACTTTCGCTAAAACACGTCGCCAGGGTGACGAGGGGTGAGGAGTGTCACAAGGGAGAGGCGCGGGGTTATCAGCGTTGATAACGGCTCATCCATCACTCGCATCTATCGCACAATGCTCGGAGCGACGCCAGACGGAAGATTTTGAATATATGTATAATTCTTTGAATATTCTTCTATAAATATTGTCGTTTTATTACTTTTATTCTCTAAATATTCGTTTATACGTAACATGAAATTTTTTGTTTCCCGTCATTTTTTCCAAGCATGTTAACTGATCGGTACAGAGTTTTCTAGATTCATTTGAATTGTTTTAACCCTTAAAAGTTGGTTGTAGTTGTGATGGTACTATCAAATAATTGCCGAGGTCGCCGTCATCGAAATCGATATGGAGAACTATATATACTATCAAATATAGTAACTAGATCTTTTTGACTTTCAATACTTAACTAAATAAATCTTTTGAAATTCTTATTGGAATCATATACAAGCGACAAGGTAGGATATGGCTTGACTGAAGGTAGTGAAGGTGTTGAAAGTGAACTTGATTTTAACGACATTTCAGCATGAACTTACGACAATGATACTTTTTCCTTGAAATCTTTGTAAATCCAATAATCATAGCAAACAAGTGATTACTTAATAGGAACTAGAGAAAAAGATTAAGTTATCTGTTACACCGTGGAAGAAAACTGTATATTATGAAATTTTATTCTGTAAAAAAACTCGACGTTATGTTTTAATTTATATAAAATTAAGAGATGCAATTTTTTTTTTCTATATTATTTGCAAAGTAATTTGATAGGTTTCCTCTGTGTTCGGTTACTGAAAAATAAATTAAGTTGTATTCCTTGTTAGTGTTGGTGTTCCTTGTTCTAGTTTGCTGCATTTAAAGTTTATTTTGTTATTAAAACATTTTTACCTTAATTTACAATTATATTAACAAGTTAACGAAGAACCGCATTTTTTTGTTGTTTAAAAAGCTAAGTAAACAAGACAAATCACGTTTGATGGTGTAGTTAGTTCGGATGAACACAACGACGCTGTCAACGATATTACGCAACTACTCGTGACTCTTATTACGATCGTCTCGAACAATAGAGGTATCAAGTCTCGGCGGCGCGGGGGAATAACTTAGGACCTTATAAGAGCTATCAATAAAGTCGTTAGTTGAACACCGGTGGAATCTAAACGCTTCCTTCTCTGAAGTGAATTCTAACGTGCTTCGTCCTGCACTTTTCGTATCTAGGCTCGAATCAAGATTTGCAATTGTTTTAAAAATGTCCCGTTTGTATTAAGCAAAGATAGATATAACTCCGTAATAGATGGATACAGTCTAAGGAAAAAACGTGCTACGAAAATCACGAAAATTTGATTCTCGATCAGATGACGCCACTAGTTTTGGCCTACTCTCGTATAGAGGGCGTTGACTGTTTCGTTTGTTATTTATAATTTTAACGCATACCAGTGAAAGAACATGGGTCAAAATCATATAAAAATAATTAATGCAAATAAAATAATAATTTATCCATATTTAAATACATTTTAACGTATTTTTATAAATCTTCATTTTTAGTTTTAAAGTATGTCAATAGATGGCAGTGAATTTACAGTGGTTACAAAAGTACAGCACAGTACCGCTCTATCTTATTATATCCTCATTGGTATTAAGTGATAAACATTTAATATCTGAGTAAAAAAACTGTTGGTAGGGATGTGATTTTAGTTGTATGAAGCACTTTTTTTTTAAACGAATATTGATATTTGTTGATGCACAACTTGCACATATACAGTCATACTACGTGACCTTAAAGAGTTCATTCAAGTTTAAGTAAAACAGGTTATCTCGATAACCTAAAAAAAATCTGTCGTTGACATTTCACCTGGTTGGCTTGCTATGTTCAAAACATAAATTTGCAAAATAACAACAAAATAGCACTTATTAATAAAGCGGACGATATTAACGAAGGCAAAAATAATAAAAAATATGGTGAACGCGCACATCCACAAGAACGTAAAGAGACCACAGAGTAAAGCGCTAACACTCACGGAGAAAAAAGTTCCAAGCGCGTTCTCGTTTGACGGGACGAATTCTGCAGCAATATTTCTGTTAATTACTATTTAATGTTCAGTCAATCCACTCTGTAAAGCGTTGATACATTGTTCTCCTACATTTGCATGCAGCATTGAAGAGCAGATCAGTTTAAACCAAAAATCACATGACAAGCAAAAGGCATTGTTTAGCCACTTCGCGACAAATAACAATAGTAGATTGTTAACCAAGGGATGAAAGGCACTCATTTCTTCCGAAGTGTCTTGGCGCTCGAACGCAGTGAGAGCGCCAATAGTCCGAGGCAGAAATGATGCCTTTCACCCGAGTTAAACACTCTACTTTTCATTTCGAATACGAGGAAAGTAAAATGCATGTGTTTTTTCAAAAACATGACGAATAATACATTTTTATAGTATTTATTGAGGGAACTTTCAATTAAAAATTCAGGCAAAAGTATCGTTATTTATGGAATGGAGAGTCAAGTATCACAATGGAAATTGTATAACAAATCCATTTAAACTCAAATTTCAATTGCTTATCGTAAAAAAATTAAAAATATCGTACTTCGAACGTAAAATGCTCTAGTGCAGACACGTATCATTTTCTGCGCACCTTTTAGAACAACAATGACCCTCTTTCAGAGCATGAGAAATGAAAAGATCATTATTTGATCTTATCATCATGGTGGCTTTCATTTGACACATGATCTTCGATTAGCTTTTCACACCACCACCACCACCACCACCAGCACCAGATCCATCAATATGCAGTTTTTCAATGTTGTGCAATTCTTTTAATAGTCTCATTAATTATCTAACGTTACCTCTTTTCCGTCAAAAGAGCGCTAATTAAGCAACGCTGGTTCCGATACTACGAAAATTACGGAACTCTAAAAGCGTTTTTACACACACTCCGCAAATGTTGCTCACACGCATCGTTGTCGAGCAAAAACGACCGGGCGACTCTTGATCTTGCGTCTGCCACTACTCGAGCAGGTTCGTTACTACATGTTTCTGTTTATTTTTTATTCTTTACTTACAACATTTCGGTTTTAACTCCCATTTGTTTCATGACTTTTAATTTAGACTTATACCTATGTACTTACAAATTTCTTTCTACAATGATTTTTATTATCTGTTTAGTCATCCAGAGCGTTTCTGAGGTAGATACTCGTAAGATTAGCCAAAACAAATCTCTTCTCTACGTTAAGAAGCATATCATTTCTCGAGGTATGTAGTGTTGAAGAGGCATTCGCTATAATTATTTTGAATGCTGGTTCACTTAGACACTGTTTGCCAGAACCTGTACTATTAACGCTTTATTATCCCTTAGCCGCGCCATCGCAGTAATGGTAACTCGTTTTTAATTTCATTTTAAGTACATACCTACTTAGATCACTGTACGGACGACGATGGAGACTGGGTTATCTTTCAAACAGCAACATTATAAGGCATGCTGAATGTTATGGGCTACTTAAAATATTATATTATTATTTTAGCGTGCGGAATTAAAAGAAAATATTTTACAGTTAGCTTTAACGGACCGTGACTGTTAAGTGTAGATTCGGTAGCGTAGTCACATGATGATTTAAAACACCTCATCAGTTTTTGCTTACAAGTACGTAATTTTTGTTGCCATGTCATTTGTGTGTTATACTGCTATAACTATTCGTATCATTGCGTTAACACATGTTTGAATTGTATGTATCAACACTAATAAAGTGCCATTCGCCATTCTGTCTGAAGTTTGATATCAGCAAAATATTTAAATTAGTGTCGTGGTTGCAGCCTGCTTCCAAAAATTATAGTTAGCGTTTCTCTGCCAACGGAACATAGTCTTTGACTGTGCCACAGCATAAAACATTTGAGTTACAAGTTCCATGAGTTGAAATGAGACCATTTATATTACCGGACGAAACCGGATTTCATAATAAAAACCCAATTGAAGTTCATACTTCCCTACGTTCAGAACCATTGTAGTGTCGTTTAGGTTCAAACTTTTATAAAATTAAATATCAGGCTAAATTACACATGCTTTCTAATATTACTACTCAGTGTCTTATTTATAATTTTGTTTCAAGTGTCAGCAGTTGATTCTTATAAGGTTGTAGTCATGAATGCATTTGCCAATCGGAGAGTTGTAGGGCAGGTCATGGCTGAACGTAAGCATTAACGGATGTGTGAACGACAATTGTTATCGATATTTTTATTCCGCTCATAAAGGGCATAGTGACATTTCATGTTAATTAGCACCCTTTCCTTTTTTCTAACCGCTTAACAGTTTGAAACATTTACAAATTGTGAGTTTGCAAGACCATGTTGTTAAATCTTTTACTCGTGATAAGATTTCCGATTTCCGATAGTTTGACAAATAATGACATTAATATTCTTCTACGATATAATATGTGAATGCGAATTCAGGCGACTCGAGCACCAGGCGAGCAGTGGATCGCGGCGGTGTCGCGTTACGCGGTGGCTGTTGACACCACTGCCTGATTAATATTTATGATACGGCTGAGCATCTCGCATGGCCGGTTCGCTCGACGCGAATTTCCCCTCTCTCGCTCGCACAATCTTGCCCACCGTGCGCCAGACAGAGAACACATGCAACACATATGGTGTCTTTCAACATTGACGGCGCGAAATGCGAATAAGAATCCCAAATCCTCTCGATTTTCAGTTGTATTTCTGTTGGTTTAATCTTCAATTAGAATTCCTAATTTGTACACGTTGCCACTACTTGTTTGAAATTCGTTAGGTGTAATTGTCATGTTATTTTTTATTGTGATGCTCCATATTTGCTACCGGCTTCGGAACCAATCGTATTTCCATCTGAAGGATTTTTGTTTCTGTCGATATTGTACGAATCATGCGTATGTGGGCCAAAGCGTGGGACCAAGAACATGTCGCGGCTGAGAGTATCGAGTGGATCGAGGTATCTCGACCGGACAGACTGCAGACTTATAAAAACTATACTAATCATAGTGGAAAGTGGTGCTGTAGGACGGATTACGGTCATTAATACAAGGAGGGCGGTATAAATAACTGTTTGTACTCCGAAGACGATTGTTACGAAGCTGCGATAGACGTATTGAAGATCTTTGCACTTTTCATAGTAGGTATGCCGTCACATAATGGGATTAATCGTCTGTAGTTTCCTCAACTCGCTGGCGTTTGCCAGGAGCGATGACGCCTGTGTTCATTAGAATTACTCATTGTATCGTTTTATTTGTTAGGTATTTAAAGTCTCACTTGTTCTCAATTGAGATGGACTAAAACAATTAAGCTGATCTTTTGTTTTAACAATTAATTCAATGAACTCATCGTGTCGCCAAATGGATTCTAAAACTCGTTTCACTGGGTTCATTATCAAACATGTTCATGAATTTAGCTACTTATTTATTCAGACGTGCGTATCCGTTGCAAGTCGGTAAGTAATAGTAAGTATGCGTCGATTGCTTCTTTATCGATGTCTTCGCTCCATAAGTCTCTGCATTAACAGAACTATCATTGTATGCTTCTGAGCTATTATCCTTGTTTGTCTGGTCATTTTCCGTGCGCTCGCGCGCCTCTGCCGGGCCGCGCTTGCAAGACTTCACCCCAAGGTCACGTTATCGTGCTATCGCCAGCCCTGAACCGATCCAAGGCCATCGAATTCACAACACGTAATAATTATCCGGCTCTTGTATTTATCTAATCCAATGGGATGTCAGCGTGCTACACGTCTTACAGGAACTCATCAATCTCGGCCGTCGGGCGCGCGGTCTTGGCAATTTGCGAGCGCGAGTGGGGCACGTAGCGGACGCCTACTCTCGCTTTTAAGCAGATATAGAGAAATATCGTTTCAAATTAAATTAGCGGCGTGTTTACATTTTATAAATAGAGCGTTCACGTGGCCGCATATCGACAGCGTGGAGCCGGGCACTCACCGTGGGCTGTTAACATCCTCCGCGGCGGGAGCGGGTCCTGGCACAGTGAGGCACTAGCGCGGGAACTGAAGCACTCACAAACGGCGCACTAAGTTCGGTGGCACACGCGATGACTGCACGGCGCGACACCCACAACTAGAATGCGAGGCGACGTCGGCGGGGCGGGGGGCACCGAGAGCGACACACGACCGAGCCGCGAGAAGGACTGCGGACGGGCGCGAGCGCGCCCCGTTCAATTGGTCGAGAGGGGGCTGACGTCACGCGCGCCGGCCAATGGCCGCGCAGCCGAAGCTTCGCGTCGTCTCCGCCGGAGGCGCTGCGATCGAGGAAGTCGCCCGCCCTATAGAGCTTCCTTCAGCTAGGGCGTGTGCTTACACGGGCGGCATGAAATCACGACCGACTAAATAATGAACTGTCGTTTGTCATCGATATTTGATTAGCATTTTTGTTTGACTACCTTTACGGTAGTATAAAGAGCTCTTGAGTTTCGTCGTAGACTTACAGGTACTTAATAAGATAACGAACTGAAGAATTTATTAATAACAAATTTGAGAAGTTTTATAAACCAAATATTTTATTGTTTCTAACCTTAAATTCAGCTAGATATGTATTTTTTTTAAGTAGGAACGTAATAATTGAATTAAATTTTAAAGGATCTGGAAACTTGAAGCCAAATCAACTAGCAAAAAAACGGATGTTGGGTCTCAATCAAACTTGATAATCTCAAATTAATCTCTGGATTTCGGTGGAGGCGGAATTTAATAACTTTACTGTCTCTCTTGATATTTAATTAGGTGCTTCTTGTGACGGAGTTTCCTTAAGATCATCTTTTGAAATCTTTTAGGTACCTTGTCTGATGGCGCCGTTATTTTGTTGTTTACTTTAAGACCAACTTAAGTTTTGATAAATCATTTATATTAACATTGAACTTGCTATCAAAACGAAAAATAACACAAATTTCAAAATCATTATACCTATTATGTCATGTTGTATGTGTGTCACCATAAACGAGCATCGGGATGTACAAAAAATTGTTTTTTTTTGTAAGTAAAGTTATTAATTTATTGCTAAGATTATTAAGATCAACTTTTACTGTGAGGTCAAATGATATCTCGATTATCGAGCGTCGCTTAGCTACGATAAGCATATGAAGCAATTATTTAGTTGTAGATAAGTAATAATATAATTCAAATTTTTCGTCGTACTCTGTTAATCACTACTTGAATTTAAGTTAGTAGGTACTTATTTTCCTACTTATTATTATAATATACGAATGCACAGGCAGCTTAAAATAGCTGATACGTGCATATCAATGTCCTGCACTTGTGTTTTGTCCATTCGTAAAATGTTTGTCGAGTCTGTTTTTAAAGGAGTTCACTGAAGGCGCACTGATTACGGATTCGGGCAAACTGTTCCATACTTTAACTACACGGTTAGACAGGAAGTGTCGTCTTGGGTTGCTACTACTCTGCGTCCGTGCCAGCTTCAGAGAATGTCCTCTCAGTCTGTCATTCATATTCCGAGTGAAAATGTCACTTAACCCGGGTACGTTGTAGTGTCCTGTGAGTATTTTGTATGTTTCTATTAAGTCACCACGTTGCCTTCGCTGCTCCAAGGTTGTCAGGCCCAATTCCTTCAACCTATCTTCGAAAGATCGGTTGCGAAGAGATGGCACCAATTTTGTTGCTCTTCTTTGGACTCTTTCAATAAGGTTGATGTCCTTTCGGAAATATGGATTCCAAATTTGGAAGGCATATTCCAATAAGGGTCTTACGTATGTTTTATAGAGCTTAATGAAAATATTCTTATCCATATAACGGAAAGCTTTCTTAATAATATATAAAACAGAGTTAGCCTTTTTGGTAAAACCCAAAATGTGTTCCTCCCATTTTAAGTTATCAGCTATAACGACACCAAGATCTCGCTGGGAAGCAACACTGCAAATTTATGGAGCCAATATTATATGTCTGCTTAGGGTTTTTTTCCTTATATGAAGTACAGTGCACTTGTCTGCGTTGAGGGTTATAAGCCAATGTTTGGTCCATTGATAAATGCGGTCTAAGTCCTGCTGTATGATGTTATGGCTAACAAGAGGGTTTCTCATAATCTTTGTGTCGTCAGCGAATAAAAACAAATCTGACTCTACAACTTGCCTAAGATCCGTCAGAAAAATCCCAAACAGCATTGGTCCAAGTACAGAACCCTGCGGGACTCCACTGTATACGTCATGCGGATCCGAAAGGTGCTCTCCAACTCGTACACGAAACTTCCTCCCTGTCAAGAAGTCTTTTATCCAATTGAGTAAATTTCCGCTAATTCCAAAATGCTCTAACTTGACAAGGAGTTTGTTTATCGGGACGCGGTCGAATGCTTTCTCGTAGTCCAGGTAAATAACATCCGCTGGAAGCTTTTCATTCCAGCTACTAGTCCACTTATTGTTAGGAAATTGAAAATGCTATGCTTGACTGTTGATCAATCGAAAAAACGTGCGTTTATCATCTCTACATAGCATTTTGTTTATACTAATACTAATAATTCCACGGGCGACTTCGGCCACGGCAACTTCTGTCAACTCCGTTGCTGTCGCTGGTGTGCTCGCAAGTGGCTGATGTAGTCGGTCTTGTTACTAAAAGTTCGCGAACATAGCGGGCATGTGAGCACAGCATTAACAAAGTTACCTATCCTATAGGGTATTGCCGTGGGTGGTCTGGCTTTTGTCCATACATTACCTAAGCATACCTATATTTTGAAAGAAAAATTCTTTCAGACTCTCGCGCTTCAAGAGCACTGTCATTAGAGTTGGTTGTAAACAAAACCCTTAGTGGTGCCCGAGGGATCGACAGCTGTCTCCAAGCCTCATTCGACCATTAAACACCCACTCACTGCTATACTCGTAACCACCATAAAAAGACAAGCAAAAACAAACCCTGTCACAATACTTTCTGAGTTCAGATTCGGAAATTATCGTTTTTCGTGTTTTCGCACAGAACTTAAACTATGCTTAATAAAATTGAGTTTTATGTTCGCGGAGTAAAGGTTATTTCCAATTGGCATTTTATATTAGTGTATACGACAGGAAATTGTATCGTACGTTGTAAGTATAAGTCGCGATTAAAAAAAGAAATTTATTGTGATGGCGCGTATACCTTAAGAGCCTTTTCACATTGTCCGATCCGATATCGTATGTTGGAAGTAAGTAAAATGTAAGTTGATGTAAGATGTGTTTCTGTATTTATTTATGCGTTTAATAAATCATTATTACTAAAAAACGATAAATAACGCAAAAAAGGCGGACTTAATGCCAATGGCACTCTCCTGCAGCTGTTTTTGTCATAGGCCACTTCCGACATCCGATATCGGAAAGGCGCTTCCGAAAAATTCAGCCATGTCGAAGCCCCCCGTCAGCTGTCGGACCGATAATATTTGTTTGTGTGCGTATGTGTAGGCATAATGCTTATTGTAGTGTGCGTGACCGCTAAAGTCGCTCCCCCGCGGCCTGAATACGTGGATGTCGGATCCTACATCCGTTATCGGATCGGAAAATGTGAAAACGCTCTAAAGATGGGTATTAATTATGAAGTTTGCCTTTATTAGATGAGAGAAGAAAAAGCCGGAGGATTCCTTGTGATATGTTAGCTTTGGTCAGCGTAATTGAAAGCTTTTTTTTCTTGTTTTAGATATCATATAAGTACACTACGTACATTATACGTAGAGTTAGTCCTCAAGGTACCTTTAGTAATTAGAAGGCCTTTAGAAGGTAAAACATGTGGGCAAGCTACAGATACATTATAAAGAAACATATGCTTAAAACGAGAGAATAATTTATTCCCTATCTTGTAACAACATATAAAAAAATATGTAATAGTATTGTATAATTAAACCTAGACTCCTTAACTCAAAAAAATCTTTTTATTTTAAGATTAGTAGTTAAGTTTTGTAAATAGGCATGTATTTTTAATGAAATAAACAGTTTTTTTTAATACATATTAAAAAATACACAAAGGATCCTCACAAAATTAGAACAACGATTTGTTAAAAGGTAAAAAAGTTTTGGTAAGCAATTTTGGTAGAGTCGGATCAAGGTAGCTGGCATTTGTAATGATAAGTGTGTCAATGGCAACATTAATGTAAATTTCTATGAAAATATGACGACTGTAATGTCACTCCCTCACTTTGTTATATTCAAGTCGGTGCAATGCTACTTGACGAACTCTATATCGGTAAGTAATAAATAGTATTTAGAAATACATAGTTTCATTCAGTTTAAAGGCACTGATTTTTCTTTTTAGTGTGAGAAAATAAACATTAATTCTGTTTTTTATTTGCTGTGTAAAGGGACCCACTGATTACCAGTCCGCCGGCCGATATCGGCCTGTCAGTTGTTCGGAACTTTTAAATTTTTGTTCTAACTGACAGGCTGATATCGTCCGGCGGACTGATAATCAGTGCCCCCTTTAATATGTTTCCTTAGTTAAAACCAAAGATAGATATAACTCCGTAATAGATGGATACAGTCTAAGGAAAAAACGTGCCTCGAAAATCAAGAAAATTTGATTCTCGCTCAGAGGGCGCTACTAGTTTTGGCCTACAGTCGTATAGATGGCGTTGACGGTTTCGTTTGTTATTTAACAATTTTAACGCATATCAGTGAATGAACATGGGTCAAAATCATAAAAATAATTAATGCAAATAAAAAAAATCATTTATCTATATTTAAGTACATTTTATCGTATTTTTATAAATCTTCATTTTTTGTTTTAAAGTGTGTCGACAGATGGCAGTGAATTTACTGGGGTTACAAAATTTACTATGACAGTACCGCTCTAGTATAAGTTACTCTATGTTAAAACTAAGGAAACAAAGTCTAAAGACTTTTTTGCTTTATTTTCTAGAAATTTTACGCAGATTACACAAATACAGTGTTTATTTTTAACCTATAGTAATGTCTGCGAGGTGAATATGCCTTGCAACTAAACAACTTTTAGTATAGGACCAAGATTAAAATCCCGGACAAAATATGCAACTGAATACATGTATATGAATTGTATGTATGAAGTGTATCCCATAGTGAACTTTGATCAGTTTTACCTACATAATGCAGCTCGCAAAATCGTAAGGTTAAACACATGTATAACGACAATTAAAACAACATAATCAATGCATAACGACCAGTGTAAGCAGATACTACAAGACCTATACCAGGGCGAAAAGTAAAAAGTGTTAGGTACGAATAAGTGCATGCTATTATGCCCGATAATGTTGCCTTCATAGCTAGAGGAGTGTCTCTAATTGTTAATAATTACACTACTTTCTTTGAAGGTATGTCGTGAGTTGCAGTGATGGTTGGCAGTTTTAAAAGATATTATACTATGTCGATAGTTGACATCCGTACGACTTACGATATCTCAAATCGATTCAATAATAGTAGCGACAGTAGCGATCCGCCCCGGCTTCGCACGGGTTATACAAAACCTTTACGCCTCAACTACACGCCAAATTATATACCTGAACCTTCCTCAAGAATGAATCTATTGTTAGGTGAAGGTGAAAATGAAAACCTCATAAAAATCCGTTCAGTTGTTTTTAAATTTATCGCGAACATACAGACAGACGCGGCTAAGGACTTTGTTTAATAAAGTGTAAGTGATGTAGTGATAGTGATATATGCTTATAATAAATCATATACTTGAATTTTGGTGTTGTAGGCATTATTTAAAAGCCTATCTATAGCCATATTAAGCTGCAGATCTGACAACTGTCGTGCCGTAAAGGTAACTTTAGGATGACAACCGCAGCAACATTGCTATTGCAGCGTTACTGCTGCAGCGTTGTATGTATGTATAAACTCTTTATTGTACAAAACACAGAACACAAACATGCGTTGTCGCAGAAGATGTTACTGTCAATTTCAGTCACTTGCCGACCAAATATTAGCATTATGTTTTCGGATGGAGACCGTCATACTACAGAACATCCTCTAAGTAACGGTGTCCAACCCCGCATATCACTCAACCACTCTTCGTTAGTCGACAGATAAGCCAAAACATTAATACATTTAGATGAAATCTCGAGTTTTTACAGTAGCAATAAAATAGCATCATTAAGGCACGTGCGTACAATCTAGTTTCATTAAATTATGAACGCGAGCAGGAATCCCTGAGTATTCTATTTCGGTAACGCTTCCCTGCGCTGCGCGTGCGTTTGGGTTTAATGTACTGGACGTGAACATTGACTCAAATGTTTTGTTTCAATCAGTGCTGAAGGAATAAATGAGGTGGTTGGTAGGCTGTTTGGATTAGGTAGGTTTTGATGGATGGGTACATTTATCAAACGGTCGCTTCTAGGTTTGAGGCCTCTTAGTAGGAGGAAGAGGAATTGGAGCTTAATAACTAGTGATGCAAGTGTGAGTCGGACTCGCGCACGAAGGGTTCCATACCATTACGCAAAAAACGGCAAAAAATCACGTTTCTTGTATGGGAGCCCCACTTAAATATTTATTTTATTCTGTTTTTAGTATTTGTTGTTATAGCGGCAACAGAAATACATCTGTAAAAATTTAAACTGTCTAGCTATCACGGTTCATGAGGTACAGCCTTGTGACAGACAGACGGACAGACAGGCAGACAGACAGAAGGACAGTGGAGTCATAGTAATAGGGTCCCGTTTTTACCCTTTGGGTACGGAACACTAAAAACAAGAAATAGATTGTACTCAGGTAAATAGGTATCTACTGTTAAGGAAGTCCATCAGAATAGGTATTCTTTCCAGGCGTGGGTGGGTCTCAGGATTTAAATAAGTATTACCTATAACAGGGCTCTGTAGAAATTATGAAACATCCTTCTTTTGAAGCATTTAAGAGCTTATATCTAAAAGTACATATAGCGGAAAAGTATGAAAATTTTGTTGTTAATTGATCTCATCTACCTATAAAATTGATTCCTTAGTGTTATGAAAAAAATCACACATTTATGTAAATATAACATTAGTTAAGTACACCGTGGAATCAATTAAATTGTGGCCGAATAAAAGTATTTCACTATGTAGGTAATTATTTTTATTAATTCTCGTCGGTCGTGTTTATATTATGATCACTTCACAATTATGCTATTCTTTATTCGCACCCAGTTTAATTCTTATGAGCCTTCGAATTCGAAAATAAAGCCTTGGAAAAGTGTGTGTAAAAACATGATCTGCTCCTTAAGCAAAATTATTGAAACTGAAATATTCGTATTATTAAGGAGCAATTTATTTTTCAGTCGGATGAATCGCCAAGTCTAAGTTACCCTTAGAAGATTTAAATTTCAAAACAAAATAACTAATCGGAAATTACTGTAAGCTTATTCTCAAAACAGTAGCAATAGTATGATTATTATTTGTTGCCAGCAAATTGAAACAAACAAACGAAGAACGTGCCCGGAGCGCACTACAGCGTTCAGTTTAAAAAATATCCTCCACTAGTTAGTCGGAAACGATTGGAATATAAGAATTGATTTTATAAATAACGTAGCATTTGTTTATCGTATCGAAGTTCCTAATAGTTAATATAATACTCTAGAAACTGCCTGAAACTTTTTCAGTCATATAAATAAAAGAAGAAAGAGAGAAAGTTATAATATGTAGAAGGCTCTCATTTTATCGTGTTACCATTTTTTTTAATAACATTTACAATCGGGTCTATCGCGAATTTATTTTGTTACCTTTATTTACCGACGTTTCGACACAGGTTTCATTGGTCGTGGTCGTGGTCGCGGCCAACTAAATGTGATTTAATATGCGTTCAAAACGAGAAAGTTTTAAATTATATTTTATGTTTTAAGACACACCCTTAAGTTTTAGTTTTTCCACTATTTAATTATTTTTCCGAATTTTGCCGTTATAATTCGGTCTTTATGCATAACAATAACAAGAGATCTGAAAAACGCATGTTTTCAGCTGATAAATTGAATTATAAAACTTTGTAGGATTTATTTGTGTAGTTCATAGTTTGAACTGCCCAAAATAATAGACAAAACAAATATTTTTGTCTCTACAAATATATTTTTTGTATAAGTCTAGTGATATTTTTTTATATTTTGTGGTCCTTGAAATTCAATTTATAAGTCCTCATTGTTATCAGACAAATAATTACAATTCATTTAAATTGGCGCGTTTTTAAGTCCTAACCTCAATATGTTTAACCAATGTAGCTTATACGAGTAGTAATATCGTTAATAAACTGTAGTTACGAAGAAAGTTCGTGATAATTCACCTGAAAACTGAGACTAATTGGAACTTGGAACACGCAACGTGCGTTGCTCGGGTTGCATGTTGCAGTATGAATTCGGGTTAATGATTCAATCGGGTTTCGAGAATTACATGCAAAGCCAATGATTAACCCTTAATAAGGCCCCAGGGGATATCAAAATTTCATTTTGGATTAGAAAAATATATATGTACTGATCATTCAGGGTTCTTTAGGCCGCGGAAAAAAGCCGGGAAAACATTAAGATAACAAGGGAATACATTAATTTTACATTATAACATATTTTATTTAGAATCAAAAATGAACTCGGCACATCACACTGGCTACGAATAATATGAAATACAAATGTTTTATAAAATTAATGCTTTCCTAAATTTTCCAGAAAATATTTTAGGCAATTTATCGTCGATTACACACGAAATGATTTCTTTTTGGGATTTTATTATTGTTTAATGAACAGAATCAGGCAGAGAGTCGTCACAATTCCCGTACTCAATTTAATAGGACAACGTTCAATGTTTTCCTTATTTCCTTGTCATTTCAATACCTAAATTAATTAACAAAACGCTCTCTCTACGTTAATTTGAATATATCAACGAAATTTGCAGAAATTCGATTGCTTCTTAAAATGTTACAAAATCTATTGCGCTTTATAATGTACAAGAATATTTGAATTCAAAAAATGGCAAGACATATAAACAAACTAATTAGACTTTAAATTACTTCGTAGTTTGAAATTACGTATTATATAAAACACTTAAACGTTGTGTTTACATATTTAGGTTAAAATATATGTAATTAATTAAAAATTACCCTTAATATATTTATATAAAGTACGCATACTTTTGAGTTCTTTCTGCTTGTCTGGGATAAAACTACGAACAGAAAGCTATAATAGTAAGTATAAAACTAAAATTATCGTAGCAGCACTAGTAGCAATGGTAAGGTGACTATGGGACCGTTACGCGCAAAAAGCTGAAACGAAACCCCGTGTGGGCCGCAGACGACTTTTTGTAAGAATCCCTGAACTGGGGTTCCTTAAAACAAGTTGCATCTATATTGACGTCAGGGTTCTCGTTTTAGTTTGCCATTATACATGATAGTTGCAAATATTGTAGCTAACTATTGGACGCTTGTAAAGTCAAACTCCCGTGAGACTCAAACATATTAAATTATTTTAAACCGGGTCACTCACGTATTATTAAGTCGAATAGACATGTGTCGTAAATTGGACCGAAACACATCGAGCTATTCGACTTAATAATACGTGAGTGACCCGGTTTAAAATAATTTAATATGCTTGTAAAGTCAAAAATTAACTAATATTTTGATGTACATTATCTCTTATAATATCTCTATTATCGTCAATTTAGCTCATACTTGTAGGAATTATTGGTAAATTTAAATTATCTAATTCATTTTCAATCACTTCAGAATTGTGATTCATCGAAATATATCTACAGATGGTATGGATAAATAGATTTGAGGCCCCTATATCCGTTAGGGAAATTGCAACATTCAGTTTGTATTTCTCGGGAAGTAAGTACATTATTTGATAGTTACCTCGACGGGCTTTAACGGGGTTTACAAAAAATAAGATGAAAAAAAAAAATTGTTACCTACTTACAATACGATAGTGAGGAGAAAATAAATCTACAATTTCACGCAGAACTAGGACAAAACATGCTGATCACACTTGACCTTTTTTTGTCCGAATGCACATTATACAATATGCTACGCATAACGTTTAACCTTTCGCCTTCCCCAGCGTCTCCCACAAGGTAAACTACTTAGCCTAAAACGACCTAAGACTCGTCACACGCCTATACCATCTTCAATCTAAAGTCTTAGGCTATAAGGTTTATTTTAGTTAAGTAGAGGGTGAGATATTGTGACGTTTGCGTGTGTGGACACGGACCAACGTAGTGCAACATGTGGCAAGGACCATCGCTGGCTCTGCCCGGGAGATGCTCAGATAGCAGTTTACGGTAAATTAGATTTTTTCAGTTTTTCGTTGTTTGTTAAAAATTAGGTCAGTCTTGGTTTGATTGAATAGCAAAATGTTATGGCTTAAGTCCGCGGCAAGCTCAGCCGAATTTCACCTTCCCATACAAACGGAGATTCGTTTCATTTTAAAACTACGTGTTGGATTCTAATGAAACTTTGCACATACAATGACATTAGGTATATCTAGTTCTGTAATTAGTTTATTCAGCTCTAGTGTAACAAACGAAATAGAGCAAAAACAAGTTTTCTATGACTAACTTAAATTCGCTGTATTTTTTAACTATGATATCTGAAGCTATAAAAACTAATTACAGACCTAGATATACCTTATCCTATTGTAAGTACAAAGTTTCAAAGCAATCTAGCTAGTAGTTTTAAAATGAGAGCGTTACTACGTTTATACTACGTTATGGAGAACCAAGCTTGCCGGGGATTAAATAAAAAATTAAGCGCGTTTAAAATGAGACAGACTTTTTTTAATTTTTTATCTTTACTCACGCTTTTAAAATGTCTTTCTTTAATCGAATAACGTCTCTACTTAGTGTCCCTGTCAAATTTAAACTAAATTAAATTAATAGAGGTAGGTATCATAAATTACTAAAAGGATAAAATAATTACTCTTAAAGAAATTATTTTCATTATGTTAGCTCCTTCAATTATTTGCTACTTAAAATTTGTGCCTGCACTAATTTTTAAGATAAGGCAGCCTTGGGCTGGTGCCTTTAGCGAATATGAATTTCGACTAAGTATGTTTGCTTAATTGAATATGCCAAAAATATTATTATACTATATTGTTCATTAAATACGAAGTAATGACACACAAAAATCAATCTTTGAAGTAAAATAAAACTACGGTATACTTATCCGATTCACGCATAAGATATTACGAGTAGGTACCTATTCTGGTTAGATCTGCGTTATAGGTACAGGTCTCAGAATCTTTATTCACTTATACGAAAAAAGCCAGTGAATCAGTAATTCTCGTGAAGATGAACGTCGCAGGCGATGGCACATCACATGTGGCACACATTTCGTGCCCCCGCGCAACACCCCCGCTAAGGGAACCGCTGAAAAAAACGGACCACTACTTTTTCAAGTCAAGTGAAAACATACCCTAGCATTTGACAATACAGTCGATTTTACGGGAGGCAGTACTGTGGCATCCCTTCGATGGTACAGTTAGACTACTACAAGGGACATTTTTTCTGCGAAATGATATTATAAGGTCAATGACCTCGTTTCTGCACTTAAAGCGTTCTTTAAATGTTGAGTAACGTAAAATGAGAGACCTAGAAGACATGATTTCTAAGGAACGCACATTGTTTTTTTTAAACTAATGTCACGTGAACAAAGATAAGCCCACGTCAAAGTTACACCACTATAAGTAAATAAAATGTTATCTTACATTGGAGATTTTCCGAGAATATGTATCTATCTGATCGAGATAAATTTGAGGCTATTTGACGTATTTCCAATATGGACTTCTAGAGAACTGCATGTGTAACGAAATATTGAAACGCAACAATGAGACCAATAATATTTATTGGATTTTGTTTCTTCTTTGGTGTGTGGGGACAGGATGTGCCCGTGACAAACCCAAGCGTGGAGATTCAACAAGGGACTGTTATCGGTACGCTTAATAACGGAATTTACGAGTTTCATGGGATACCGTATGCTGATTCAACTTCAGGGACTCACCGGTTTAAGGTACCTAAATAGTAAATCAATGATAAGTAATTCTATTTATCAACTTTTCTACTACATATGTATGTAATTATCGTCCATAACACTAGGCAATGCCAGGCATACGTCCAAATCCTTAAGCTTCAAATGTGGCAAGTACCTACGTACAAACGAAATAACTGATTTGTGACCCCACCATAGAACGTTATCAGTTAATCACAGTACTTAAATATCAAAATAATTTTACTTTTTAAATCAATGTAATGCCAAGGACGTAGTCATAGTCATAGTATTTATTCATGAAAAATACAGGATTGTGATTGAAAATACATGAGGAGAGGGAAAAACAACAACAAAGAACTTAATATACAATACAACTAGACAAATATCAATCAAAAAATTACAGAAAATGTGAAAAGGTGGGTCAGGAATCTAGTTGATCGAACTGGGGTACATTTCAGTTTTATTTTTGTTAAGAAAAATAATATTTTTAATTAGAACTAAGAGAAACGAAAGCTGCTGCGAAAGCACATACCCAGTTAATGAATGAAATTCATTCACTTTAACAGCTAGCTGTAACATGCTTTTCTATATATTCCATGTTTCTAATGTACCACGCTCTTTTTTTTTATTTTAGGCACCCTTGCCAGCACCTACATTTGAAGCACCTTTTGTCGCCAATCGAAAAGGTATTAAATGCGTTCGAGCGTTAGGTGTCGGCTACGAGGGAGTAGAAGATTGCTTGGTAGCAGACGTTTACACCACAACCCTTGACAGCACCCACAAACTCCCAGTCATGGTCTGGATCAAAGGCAGAGAGCTCGACAGAGTCTACGAACACGAACTGTCCTTTAAAAACTTTCTCGAAAAAGATGTCATAATCGTGTCCTTAAATTTCCGAGAGTCAATATTCGGTTTCCTATGTTTAGGAACGGAAGTTGCGCCTGGTAATGCTGGGCTCAAGGACATTATCGCAGGCTTGCACTGGGTTCAAGAGAACATTGAAAACTTCGGTGGCGACCCTGACTCTGTAACGCTCTTTGGACATGGAAGTGGTGCCGCTGCTGTTGATTTAGTATCTCTATCTCCAATGTCTGAGGGCTTAGTCCACAGAGTGATAGCGCAAAGTGGTTCTGCTATCGCTCCATGGGCAGTTACCAGAGATAATTTGGAATATGCGATACAAGTTGCTGAAGCTCTTGGTCATACAGTGAGTGATATTAACAAGCTTTCGGAAGTGTTTACAAAAACTAGCGTAGCAGCATTGACAGCAGTCATAAATGAGCTTAAACTCTATGACAATTCATTAGCATTCGCACCTTGTGTGGAAAAACAAACGTTAGTATCTTCTTTGCCATTTATGACTAGATCACCATATCAAGTCCTCCATGATGGAGAGTTCTTGCAAATACCGATAATGACTGGCTTTGTTGATAAAGAGGGCACTATAAGAGCCGAAGAGGCGATAGAAGATAATTGGCTGGAGAAAATGGATGAGTCGTTTGAAGCATTTCTGCAACCTGATTTAGAATTTGAAAACGAAGAAGATGAAAAACGTATAGCTGATAATATAAAACAGTATTATTTTGGTAGTGATGCTATAGACATGGATGAATATCTTATGTATCACGGTGATACTATGATAAAAGTATCAGCTATCCGAGAGGCACAGTTAAGAGCGGCTTCATCGACATCTGTATATTTATATCAATTTTCTTACAAGGGAACTTTGGGAGATCCATTTGTTGGCCCAGTGGAAGTCAACGGAGCAGCTCATAGCGAAGAACTGGCTTACTTGTTCCATGAAACTACAGAGCAGGAATCCTCTCAAATAGATCTAACAGTAAGCGACATTTTAATTGAGCGGTGGACAAACTTCGCTAAAACTGGGTAAGAGCCTAGTTTTCATATTTTTATACTGTGTAAATAAACATAATGCTTAGCTTTTCTGATCTTTATTATCAAAACTCATAAAATATAGTAAGTATATGAAAAAGTATGAGGACATTAAACTCATTTTTCAAGAAGCATATTTATTTGTATTTGTAGAGGTGAGATATCTTATGATGAGAAATAAAACTTTTGATAATTTAGCAAAACAGCTAAATCAGCAGCTTTTTGTTTTATTTATTTAAATCAGTCAAAATCACTGCATAATGTTTCCTTTTTTCAGAATCCCGACTAGCCTTACTTCCCAAGTAACTTGGAATCCATTCACGTCGGACAATAATAACTTCCTCCACATACTAAATGATGACAGCCAGCAGAGTTCCACTTTTGAAGTAGAAATGCAGAACCCTCATGCCGTCACTGTTGCGTTCTGGAACAGTATCTATCTAGGACACTTTAAGGATGCCGAGGGTCAGTTCGACCTCAATGAAAGGCAAGAACCTGATGATATCAACGTTGTAGATAATGTAGATAATAGCAATGAAAACACAGAAGACGGTGAAGAAAATCCAGAAGGCAGTGGCGAAAACCCAGAAGGTAGTGACGAAAATACAGAAGGCGGCAATGAAAATACAGACAGTAATGAAGATATAGATGCTGTTGATACTGATGAGAACGATGACGGTGAACCTGATTCAGCATCTACGGCTGTTGCATACACGTTTTCCTTTATTGCCGCATTCGCGCTGTTGAACCAATTTCATATGACGTGGATTAGTTCTTGAAAAACGAGTCACTAGTGTGAGCTACTAACTCAGTTTTTGAACATTTGTTAAAACTTTCGTGGATTTAATTTTTAAATTCGACGCAAAGTGATTAACTCAGTTTTTGAACATTTATTAAAACTTTTGTGGATTTAATTTTTAAATTCGAAGCAGTGATTTATTAGAAGTAACAGTTACTTTAGTTAAATATCGCCTAAAATAAAGTACGAAATTACATATTTACATTTACACAATTTTTTAGTACGTAATTTTAGTACACTTAGATGACCTTTACGTAGATGAGTTAAATAAATAAATCCTACAATTTACATAAAGTCTTCATTTGTTCACGTTGTCTTATTATCCTGTAGGTACTTTTTTTGTTTCTTTAACTGGGAATTTAGAAAATCCTTAAGAAATGTCGTTCTTTATTGAAGATTATAAATTATAAGACAAAATTTGTAAGTCCCCTTTATTTTAAACAGTTCTTTCATTGAATTTTCAATAGTGTTCATGGCTGGATAATTTTTTTGACAGTCTTTACCATGGTTGCCAATAATTTGTGACATATATAGTTTACAAAAAATATGATGGGTTAAATTGCACCATTTGCTCTAGGTATGTATAAAAAGCACTGGATTTCGTAATATCAGTTATAAACTGCTACCAGCACTTAAGTTCTTTAAGCCTTACCGACGTACCGTTACGTGTCACGCGATGAAGCGTGTTTTATTGCCAAATAATGTCTTATAACATAGAAGAACGTATGGTGGTTACTCCCTTGCTTAATAGTGGTCCTATAACTTCAGGTGTAGGTGAGTGGACGGGGTCGGAAGGTCAGCGTTTAGCCATGCAACTTGATGCTCATAGATGCGTTATGGTTTGAATGTCACCTGTTTGTAATGTTAGCTCTGGGGAAATGTTTAAGTCAGGTTAGTGGATTTATCAACTTGTTTTTTAAATCCATATTTTTCTTCAATGTTTATTACTAAATTTAAGATCGAGAAAAATATCTAAATATGTACATGGTAGTGTGTCCGGCCAAGTTCGAAAAAAAAAAACTGTGTGACCCAGCTGTAGTGTTTTTATGCGAACCCCTTCGAGTTTTTTTTTATGTAAAAGTATAATGACTTAAACTTTACTTTTTAATGAGTTTTTGATTTCTTGTGGAATATTCATCTTATATCAACTTAATTGGTAAGTATTAATATTCAAATTCGACTTCATAGTATAATCAGGTAACGACATGTTCGTGCCTAATATAAGTAAGTATCGGCCCGATTCGAACTGTAAAATACGTCAAATATTCGGTCTAGAAACAATGTAATCCATAACATGTGTCAGTGCCAAAAATGACGTTTTTGTTTGAAGAAACGTCACTTTTGACATTGACATATCTAATCCATATCGTTTCTAGATCTAATATTTGACGTATCTTAAAGTTCGAATCGGGCCGAATGTCAATAACTGTAATTCAAATAATTCAAATTTGATATTTGTACTCGGTAGGAATCAAAGGATTGCTATCCAAGCAAGATTTATCCCTGTTTTCTACAAAACTACTAAACAGTTAATTTAAATTTAATAATTTATCCAAATAATTATATAATAAGCTTACCTTAACTACTATTAAATTAATGTGTTTACTTTATTGTAATATCTTATTTTTTGTTATTAAATGAGTTACAGAATACGAACATAGTGAATATTCTGAAAGCAGATGTCAATAACGTAAATAATTTCAAAAAAATCCTCATCCGCTTCAAAAACCCACCGAAGTATTTTTATGACCATACACACATAAATGTATTTTGAACAATATCGGTGCTTTAATATGCTTTCCGTTAAGTATGTTTATCAAACTGCAAAGCTGCCTATTAAGTACTACAGGGCTGTCCAAATTTGAGTAAACCATTCTTTATTAAAAAAATATAAAAAAAATTACAGAATAGCTTCTACAAGATGGAAAAAGGAAGCAAGGTGGCCAAATTAAAAGATGGAGAGATGACATCAATAAAATTGGAGGAACAGAATGGCCTTAAAAAGCTAACGAAAGAGAGGGTTGGAAGAACCTGGAAGAGGCCTTTGTGTCACAGGACACGCTGGACACCAAATCAAGAAAAACGATGCGAGGAAAAACTGATAAACAATGATACCAGCAATAAAGGCTATAATAAATAACAATAATAAAAACATTCACTTAAAACATTATGGAAGAAAGATGACTATGATTATGGAAAATACGCAGTAACGTTAATCAAGTTAAGGAAAAAGTTGGGATCCTATCATATCAAAAATTCAAAAAGTTGGCGCACGTGAGATAAAGTTTGGAGATACTCCACTGATAAGCGCTTATATAAGATAAAGGATGTTATGGTTTTGTGAGTACTTTATTGCTGATAACGGTGAAAATTTATCTACCTATATTGCTTCAGCAATTGACAGAATATAAAAAATAAACATTTACCATACAACCAATTAAGTGACTACGTGCATATTTGCATAAATCCATTAGCTACATAATGCAATAATAAAAAATTCAATGAAATACAAAGCCAACTCCCAACCCCATCCAGCGTTTAATAGCCGAGAGGTTTGACTGCCCATATATTTATGAGGCACTGTGAGTACATGCATGTTTCTAGAAGTACTTATTATGTATAAGCTACTTGGGTATGTACTTCTAGGAACATAACTAAATTTTATTTCAATTTTGTTTTTTATCCTAATGTTAATTTTATTATAATAATTATTCTGTATATTAAGTAATAGATGTAAGCATTTTAACATAGCTATAAGTTCATACTAACACAAGCTATGAGTGTAAAAGTTACTCGAAATAAAAATGATTTATTTTTTAAAGCGTCGCCTACACGCCCTATATTTATGAAATACTTTCTTATAAAATACTTAACTTTACGTAGGTTGTAGGTAGCTAAGCCTCAACACTACAAAGTAAATGACACAGTGAAATAAAAATAACTCGTAATTGTCAACCCTGTGCTCGTGGAGGCAATAAACAGTGCAAAAGTGCAGATTTGCAGCGACGGTTTATGTTTCGTAGCGTAACGCAGCTGGTCATAAATGTGCCGTAGAATGTTGAGAGCACACGTAAGGGTATATTATTCTTCTGGGCAAGTAATTATATTTTGACTTGAGAAGTAAAATGTTCCTACTTTGCTCCAAAATTTGCTCCTAAATAAGGAAATTATGAACATTGTTTACCTATCCAGGGGTGCAAATTTATATACCTATATATTTACGTATACCTGAGTATATACAGAAACTATAGAAATGTAATATTTGATTTGAATATAGGTACTAAACGTTCAATCATTTTACAGAGTTCAAGCAGAATTAACTATCCACAGGGGAGTAAAGTAGGACCTGTCTACGCAAGTTGGCGTTACAAATGTTGTACTTGATTAAAAAAAAATTCAGTTTAGGTAATTATAATACAGCAATTTATCACCCACAGAAAATATTTCCCACTTTTTACAAAAAATTTACTATCTAACAAAATTAATCGGCAATCATCGGAGGCCCTATACATATAACGTCCGCCGACAGCAGCCAACGGCAATCTTCAAAAACATATTGAACGACAAACTCGAGTTGTACTGTATTTAATTTAATTATAATTTACTAGAATAAATCTTTGTACTTACACAATTTTTAAATAACAAGTCTTCATTGAAGATGACTAGAAAGGGGCCTAGGCCTCAACAGGTGAATGAAAAAAGTGATTGCATTGCCAAATTGTTTACACCTCACCTGCACACCAGTCTACTTTGCTCACTTTACAAATGTGACGAACGAGATGAATTACAATGCTTGTAATTATTGATCGTTGATAACAATATAATATTGAACGTCGCTGTAGGAGCATAAATCATGAGTATTTTAAAAACTAGACTATATGTCAAAAAATATTATAAAATATGAATAAGGAAACAGCACCTAAATAAATCTTGACTATGTTGAATACAAAATAATACTTAATACAAACAGCTATTTTGATGAATATTTTGACTGTGTATTGACAGGATGATGTCAATATTGCCATTGTTTTCATTTCATGTCACAAGCAAAAATTACCTAAACCTTGTATATGTAGACACAAATCCGCTGGTTTGAATTTACGTATATATTCAGTTACCTACGGTGATTTGCGCGGCGCCGCACACGTGCTAACCGCTTCCTTTTTACCATGCTGAAGGTTCATGTGTAAACAGTAGTATGGACATACCTTTCATTGTTTTATTCTTATAGGAATCACAGGAATTTTCTTATTTAATTAAAATCATTTCGACTACTTTGGAATTTTATTAAGTAAATGTCTTTTTCACCCGTTCAGAAATGTGTCTATAAAAAAGTTTAGAATGATTAACTAGTAATGGTACCACTCTATTAAAATAATTACACGTGTCGAGCAAAGTACACGTGTACCAAGTAAAACTTCTTAAAAATGTATAGGTCTTTATTTCTAGGCTTTTAGTTAAAGCAAATTCTTCAAAAAAATTATAGAAATACTGAAGGGCTATTAGAAATCTTGGAATTTAATATTCACGCTTCAGAATAAAAATCAGTTTATAAAAAAGGAAACATTCTTTTATAAAATAAAAGGTATCCTAGCTAAATAACTACTTCATTAACTGTTAAGAGCAAAATACAAGGTTTCTTATTTATAAATTTTATACACCGAGCTTGGGAAAAAATGCCGGTTGTATGACCAGATTTTCGCTTCTACAGGTCGCATTTCACAACCGATCCGAGATTCGAGAGGAATACAGCTCACAGACCCACTAGTAATATTTTTTGATGTAATAAATACCTACATTTAATTAAACATGTTGGAATTGGTAGCGCATGGGACCGGCAATCCAAAGATGTGCACAGTTAATTTTTTCCTTGTGATAGACATCGGTATTATACAATTAGTATTTTAGTAGGCAATAATTAAAATTATTCGAAGCTCACCCACACAAGTCCGCTGAAGCACTCGTGCGCAGGCCATGTGCTCAACATCCGCCGCCTGCGCCTGCGCCACCTTTGGCCGCCGAAACATCACACTTGATCATTGCCAAACCTTATCTCGATGGAATAAGGCTCACCAATAATCAGCTAACTGGATGCGGTGGTGTCGACTAAAGTTTACTTGGATCAACCATTCTGAAAACAAACTTTTGGTTTTGAGATGATCGATTTATTGACATAATTGGGGTCCGTTTGGCATATTTGGTCATATGTTGTTACGAGTACATAAACTTTTCTTTTTTATTTTAAAGTTGACCTTTGGAAACCATTGTTACACTTTATACAGTCAAATTTAGGAGATTTAAAACAGAGATACAAAATTTGTAAGTGCTCGTTTATGACGAAATAATGAAAATTTTTAGCTGTTGAAACACAAAATATTTATATATTTGTATTGCCCACAAGGGTGGTTTTTTACTTTTTCAGAGGAGTTATTCTTTCATATTCATAAAAGTTGAACAACTAAAAAGCATCGAGAAACTCCTGTTACCTCAATTTTGACTTGGAATATTCCTACTGATACATATATAAGTATGGTTTGCTTTTATTATGCATAACGTCTTCTGAACAAAATTTGTTTGTTTCCAAAATAGGACGAACGATTTCACTCTATGATGTGTTAACGATTCTAAACTAAAATTTAACGATTTGACACCAAGCAAGTTTTATGACAATATAAAACACTGCGCTCCAAAGTTTTGACGTTTATAAACTTATTAACACAAACTTTACAGCTTCTACGATAATAAAATTATAATTGTATAGACTGAGTTCAATTGATTTAGAAAGTGATTTTAAAGTTTCCGAGTCTGAAGCAGGTAAGTATTTGATTGGTTTGATGCGAATTGAGAGATAAAATTGAATTATGTCTTACCTGATTCAACCATCTTCAAATATAGGTAGGAAATAACTTTAATTGTTTTTGAAGGGTAGGTATTAAAGGTAAAAAAATATTTTGCTGAATATATTTAAGTTTATAATGGTTATAGTTGCTTTGCAAAGTCAGTCATTCATTGTATCTGAAGATGGTCTGCCTGTAAGACGGTTGTATAGTTTTATTACATACTAAGATACGAGTAGGTAACAGTAAGAGCAGTTTACAATTAGTCGTTATGGAGATTCTTAGACGACCTTCCTTAGTCTGACAGTTGTCTTTCGGTTGACATAATTAGCCCTATGACCCCAGGCCCTATGGGCCCTATGGCTCTATGGTTCACTGGTAGAGAATGCTTTTAGGCATTAAATCCGCCATTTGTACATTTTTTGTATTTTGTGCATAAAGTTTAAATAAATAAATAATTTATCAGGATTGTGATCGGTCGCTTCTTCGTACAAACGCAATCCCCATTTTCTTTTCTGGGTGGAAAATATTTTCACACCATTTGATATAGGTATATTAGTTTTTAATAATTAAATTTTTAAGCGTCCCTCCGCTTTCCTCATAATAACGCTAGATTCTAGAACATGGATATTTCATAGTGTATGGAAACTATATCTACTTGATAACCTAACTTTTAATATTCCTCTCAAAGGTATTAATGTGATTATATCTGACATTGGTGCCGCACACTTTTATTTCGTCCTTGAAAAACTAGGATTGCGTATGGAGGTATTCCCCCGGCTAATTTCCATAATAAAATAAATTTAACTTCCCATGTGACTAGAATACATTTACTGGTAGTTTTATGTGACAATGTTGCGTGTTACTGAGGTTTGTTGTATGTACAATTTATGGGATCGTTGTTTGTTCACCACGCTTATAATATTCCATACCGTAAATTGCTGGTCCAACACGTTAATAGTACATTGTGCAACATGGGGTGTAAGTTAAATATTGCAAACGAGAGTATAGTTAAATCGCAAAGGCTTGCCGGAGCGATTTATAGACTCGAGTTTGCAATATTATTACGCCCCGAGTTATACACAATGTATTTCATCACACTTGCGATACAACCATGAAGTATAAAGACAAAAAAACTGTTAATGCTACTATGTGTATGTGTACTGTGTATGTGTGCTGTTGTGTTATGTGTGTTGCAATAGAAACTTCATAACTCCCTAGGGAAAACGCTTTTTCTATAGTTCCCGCTAAGCTTGCGTGCAATTCCGCATTTACTGAGCGAGTGTGCTGAAAAAATATGTATACCGTCGTTTCGTACCGACCCTGAAATACCTATATATACGAGTGTCACTGTCAGGAGTCAAAGCCCCGCATAAACCCATAATATATTATGCATCTAATTGATTCATTAAGCGTATTTGTATTTCCAAGTCTATGTACCATTTACTCAAACTTTGTCAAGAGACTTTCAAACCGACGATATCTCATACAAGTTGTATCTGCTAAAATCGGTTATTGATCGGACACTTATTTCTGTGAATAGCTTCTAATCCTTGACCGACAATCCGAAATATCCTGCATTGAAAACAGTACTGAAATAGTAGCATGAAGTAAAATTAACCCGTTCAGTGTCTAGGCCGTTAACCTACCTTCTTTTTTAGAATTAGATGTTATTGGTAAACAGGTTGGGGCATTTGTCGGCGGAGAAAATCATTTGTGGTACATTTTTTTTTATAAATGTACCTCCTTTTATGATACGCAAATACTTCTATTTAATTGTGTCTATGGAAAACGTTTAAGTGGAGTTAATTATGTTAAAATTATTTTAATATTTTTTAACATACTTAATTAAAAATGTAGAACTCAAACAGTAGAATAAGCCCGTGGTACAAGTGTCAGTTTATAATTAACGTTTCATGTGTGAATAGTAGTAGTAGTAGTGGATTTGGTATTTTATAAAAATACTATCTTTTACCCGCGACTTCGTCTGCCTGGAGTTAATAATTTGGGTAGCTTATTTTCTATCCAATCTGCTTTGTATCGATTCCCCGTACAAACTTCCACCCCCTTCCTTCCCCGGGACTCAAACTATCTCTGTACCAAATTTCAACTAAATCGGTTCAGCAATTTAAGCGTGAAGAGGTAACAGACAGACAGACAGACACACTTTCGTATTTATAATAGTAATATGAATACTACTTAACACTGACACTCAGGCCAATTCGAATGTACACTGACATGAGATTGACGGCGCGATTCGGGAAATGATTTAGAGATTCACTAGATATGAAATATTAAAGACATGTGACGTCCCACGGTAAAGGTACCTTCCTTATGGCGGTTGGAGCTTACGCTATTATTAACGCCGCTCCAATTTATATTGGAAGTGCCAGCCGCCATACCTTACCGTGTACCGGGTACCTCTTGCCGTGAAATGTCACATATATGTTATTTAGTTATCGTGCGTTTCGCCTATTATGCAAATAGTCATGTACGGACAAGTACGAGATAACTGAATGACATCAGTTAGAGGTCTTTCTGATATCAGTGTCTGTTCGAATTGGCCTGATACAAGACACATACGTGCCTCCAGAACACGTAAACTTTTTACGTCATCCAATACAATCCATTTTCTCCAACTTCAGAGCAACAATGCAATTGAAAAATGGAGGCCTGAATTATAGAGCTGGCTGCAACTAGTTCGACAAGCTCTCCGAGAAATGAACGGGCCGTCTGTCTGATGGGCGTCTTGCACTGAGTAATTGCTACTATTTTGGGAGTACCTGGAGCCAGGTAGCTGCAGTGTAAAGGATATGGTTGAGCACGAATTTGAAATTCATTATGGAGAAATGTGAGCCGGATTTCCATTCAGATTTTGAGATCCCGTTTTCAATTGTTTATGCTGTTACTTTTTTCAAATTTTTAATTTTATATCCTTGAATATAACCAAAGATAGATATAACTCCGTAATAGATGGATACAGTCTAAGGGAAAAACGTGCCTCTAAAAATCACGAAAATTTGATTCTCGATGAGATGGCGCCACTACCTTTGGCCTACTCTCGTATAGAGGGCGCTGACGGTTTCGTTTGTTATTTAACAATTTAAACTCATATCAGTTAAAAAAACATCGGTCAAAATCATAAAAATAATTAAAGCAAATAAAAAAAATCAATCCGTATTTAAATACATTTTATCGTATTTTTATAAATCTTCATTTTTAGTTTTAAAGTGTGTCGATAGATGGCAGTGAATTTACTGTGGTTACAAAATTTACTATGACAGTACCGCTCTATCTTATTATATCCTCATTGATATAACTGAGAAATTGTAGTCTCATAAAAACATAAATTAGGTGATTGCATTTTGGGAGAATGAGCCGTGTGCATTTCAGGGTGAATCGATTCTAATGAAAATTTATACGTATTAAGAAAGAGTTTAAGTATGCATCAACATACTCATACTCATTCTCGTTTATTGATAAAATATTCTTAAAATATTACATGTCCACATCAGAAAATAGATAGACTGCCTAATTTACAGTTTTCTCTACTTTCAAAACTTTCAGTTGCCCCCTCGTAGGTATATTAAGGACTTGAATTTGATGGGTTGATAAATTGACAATGTAGTCCTTTATTTCCACCGTCCAACCCTATTATCAAGCCCGCGGGCTGTCTTTAAACAGCATTACGAGAAATTCTTTTTTTTTCTGAAATGGAATACTTTTGACCACTGACTCTATTGAAATTATCACAGAATACGAGGACAATCATTATTTAAACTAAAATGAAAGTATGTTTTATTAAAAAAAAAAAAATTGTTGAAATAAATACCCAGTATATGCTTCATTATGGAATTTGCTTAAGTTTAACAACCACAAATAAGTAGGTACCATTAAATTGCGGTTTTAAGAGTTATCCAGGAGAACGTAAGTAACCATGGCAACGAGGGATACTAAAAAGTACCTGGATAAACATACAATTAAAATAATCTTAAAGAAGGTTACTACTATCTCGCTAAGCGCCACTTGCACCATTCCACTAACCCGGGGTTAACCGGTTAAACCTGGAGTTACCATAGTTACCAGTAAAATTTGACACTGGGTTAACGGTTTAACCGCTTAACCTTAGGGTTAGTGGGATGGTGAAAGTGAATAAGTATAATCCTAAATTGGGAGTTTTTTTCTGGAATTCGTTTAACAATATGGCTTACGTTACGACACAAGATCCTATTTTACCTAGAGTTTTTGTATACAGAAGCCTAAAGACATTCACCCTGTCAGTTGTTACACAACCTTCCAACTTTTATAGGGCGAATACGACTCACAGCCCGGTTCGAACAATGCTTATAAAAAATCGGTACGATACCGATCTGTCAGTGTCAAAAGTGACGTTTTTTGGTTGAAGAAATGTCACTTTTGACATTGACAGATCGGTATCGTACCGCTGTGACTTCTTATAAGCATTGTTCGAGTCGGGCCGTCGTTTTACATGAACGAGTTTAAATTATACAAAGCTTTGAAAAAAAAATTATTTTTCTAACTTCTATTTTGCTCGACTGGTTACATTATATTTAATGCCTATAGAGAGTTAGGGATCGACGACCTTTGACATATGTATTTAGTGTAAGAATACCTTATATAACACGCCAATAAATTTTCATGACGAAACGGTTGGATGCTTGGTATGATTTGTAAATAAAAAGTTATTATTTATAGGTATATACCACTCAAATTGGTAAGTTGGCACAATACACATTTTGATTTTTCCGTCATCATTTTACCTATATTCTGTTTCTATTTAGGGTTCCGTACCCAAAGGGTAAAAACGGGACCCTATTACTAAGACTCCACTGTCCGTCTGTCTATCTGTCACCAGGCTGTATCTCGTGAACCGTGATAGCCAGACAGTTGACATTTTCACAGATGATGTATTTCAGATGAGGCACTGTAGTGCGTCAGGCATGTTCGCCGAGGCGCGAACGGACGACTTTTATGCAATTAGACGAAAAAGAGTGGCCTCATTACTACGACGTGTGCGCGGCAGCACTAACAGCATGCTAATTGCTAAGTGCGTTAGACAAGCGCCTCGACTGCCCGCTGATTAGTTACTGGACAAAAGTAGTCATTGGTAGGTCTAAGTATATATAGGTTACTAACATAGTGTTAAGGCTAAAATGTTACTAACAAAATATGGATTGTTTTTGGTCCGGAATAAAGAATTTTTATTTATTTTAATTTAATTTCTGTTGCCGCTATAACAACAAATACTATTGTCTCCGGTTACCGCGATAGTTACTCATGAAATAAAAACGGATTATATCGCGTATATTGAATTTATAATACATCCCGACGTTTCGAACCCTTTACAGCGTTTGTGGTCAACGGGTGACTGAGGAAAAACTACAAAGTGTAGCAAATACTAGCTAAAAATTAAATTTGTACGAAACCCCTCGGTGGGCGAGCCAGAAGTACTATGTGAAATAGTATGAAACGCTTATTTGTTTCTTACATAGAAAATATATGGCGCATTACTTTATAGTAAAAAAAAACGGACTACAGAGTGAAGTCTCGGTAGCTCAGTTGGCAGAGCGATGGGCAGTGATTCAGAGTCGCGAGACAGTGAATTTTCCACTCTCCATATATTTCTAACCATTATCGCATCGTTTACAGACGTTTCTGCTTACTAAAAAACCGGCCAAGTGCGAGTCGGACTCGCGTACTAAGGGTTCCGTACCATTACGCAAAAAACGGCAAAATAATCAAGTTTGTTGTATCTTAAATATTTATTATATTTTTTAGTATTTGTTGTTATAGCGGCAACAGATATATATAATTTGTAAAAATTTCAACTGTCTAGCTATCACGATTCATGAGATGCAGCCTGGTGACAGACGAACAGAAGGACGGACAGACAGACAGACGGATAGCGGAGTCTTAGTAATAGGGTCCTGTTTTTACCCTTTGGGTACGGAACCCTAAAAATTAGACTTTAAGCGAGGTTTAGATTAGCAAGAACTTGCATGCAATTTTTATTACATTGCGGTATCTGATCAAACTTTTGAATGCAGTTTACCTCAGTAGTCGGCAATGTAACGTAAATTGCATGCAAGTTCTTGCTAGTCTAAACCTCGCTTTATACTCACTTTCTGTAGACAATTTGCAACAAGTAATTCTATTAGGTGCGGGGTGGAGCGTATCAATTCTGCATGAAATACTATTACTTATTCTGTGGTTTAATTAAAAGGTTTCTCGAACGTACTCTCAAAAATATAATAAATAAGGAAACTAAATGAAAATCTGAATTGAATTTCGTCAAAAGTCGGATGGCTTCAAGATTATTGCCAAAAGGAAATGGAATTTTTCTTCTTTCCGTTTCAAGCTCTCGGTTAGTAAAATATTAAATAAAAATTAATGCAAATATTCTTGACAGGGTCGTATTGGTATTGGTCGGAATAATTAAATATTTATGTTACGAGAATTATATAGTGCGACGGTGTATGTGGGGCAGCGTGGCATCGGAATGAAGAAGGCTTATATGCAATGAATAATTATTTTTATTAAGGGCAGGTGGGGTTAGAGACACCGGGGCAAAGGAAACACTTGTATGGAATCTTCATACGGTTTCTCTTCCCAAGCAAAATAAAGTATGTTTCACTTACCCAACTTGACTATACCTATATTTTATATTAATTTTGATAATAAAAATTTTCCGTGCGAAGAATACATGTTAAATAAAGTAAAACAGTACGGCTACCATCAGTTTTGCTTTGCATAATATGAGAGTACGAGCGAGATGCATAGAAAGTAAATTACGTTCTCGATGGCGTTTATGTCAGTGCCAAACTGATGGTAGCCGTACTGGTCACTCACGTTTTATGACTTCGCACGTTTTGTTGTTTTTAGTCTGCGTTGGTCCGCCAACGCGTACTCCTGATAAAATCCCTCGTTATGGAGCGAATCATGTCCAGCAATCTTGACTTCTACTCACAAAACGTGAGTTTTAATAAATTTTATACTAATCTGTTTTTCTGTCATGCCATCTGGTTATGTGGGTAATATTTATGTTTAAATTCGGCTTAAATTCCGAAAACGGCGTAAAACGTCTTTCATAACTGTAACTGTAATATTATAGATGTCGCTATTTATTTTAAATCATAATTTTTAACGGGCATTTTTATACGTATTCAAACCGCGAAAGTTTTAAATGCTATCTAAATACAATATAAAAAACTGTGTTACACAACAAAAGTCAAATAACAAACGAAACCGTCAACGCCATCTAAACGAGAATAGGCCAAAGGTTGGTACCTATTGGTGGTAGCGCCATCTGTGCGAGAATCAAATTTGATTTCCGAGGCACGTTTTTTCCTAATACTTTATTCATCTTATACCGAGTTATATAGGTCTTTGCTGCATGTTTTATATTTTATCTCTATCCCGTATACCTAATGTCCTGTGCTGTAATTTTTCCTTAAACAGTTAATTTCCTGAAAACTACAAGTGTACCATTTTTCAAATTTACACGGCAAACACTGGAAAGAGCGATTTATCAATGATTTTGTACGGGATCGGTTACAAACAGCGCCCTTTTCAACAATCAAGTTAATTTAGTGAAGAAAGAAGGCTTCTGTCAATAAAATCGCTGTCACGTCATCGATTACACCCAGTACTCTGCAGTGTTGTACCATTCCCGGAATAATTTTCCATGCGGAAATATTACCGGTAATGTTCCCCACTCGAGGAAATATTTATAAAAATATTGGCCAAGTTCCCACGGTTTTTTCCGTATTATTCTCGAAGCCGCGCCTAAGCCTAAGCCCAAGTAGGCTGCGTCGTTAGTTTTAAATTCTTGTTTACAAATAATATTCCCGGTAACACTAACGTATAATATAGTACTAGAATATGCTTATGTGGAAATAAGTGTTGAACATATAAGAGAATGGAGACTCTTACTAAATTATTAAATTAAAAAATATAGTTAAAAGTTTGCACATTTGGCCATTTCGACGTGTAGGTTATTTGATGTGATTGTGTTTTTGATCCTTACAAATCTTGAATAACAAATATGGGCAGAAAGTGCTCCAACTTAGGTACCGACGTCGCCATACTATCTGTATAGAAAAGTGGATACTTACGTTAGGGCACTGACTGTAGTCGGTTCCCTGACATAAGAATCTACTTTTCTATACAATTAGTATAGCAACTTGGGTGCACCGTCCGTACATATAAGTAGATATATAGTAATAAAAGTTAGTTGGTAGTAAGTTAGCAGCTCTAACGAGGTATAGGATGTCGCGAGAGAAATGTTTGTGAGATATATCCAAGAGGAAATTTTCTCCAGGAGAGGAATAATATATTATAATTATATAATGTCGTCTAGTACGCATAACACAAGCTTTTTGAGCTAATACTGTTGGGACTAGGTCGGTTAGTGTCAGATTGTCCTGTAATATTTATTTCAATCCCGCGGCACATCACTAGCACATCGATTCTAAGGAATCACACGAGCCATTACGTGTTCTTTTGTTGCACACCGCCAATTGCTATAAAGAGGGAAGTAATTTCTTGTAAGTGTAATCAACGATTGTTTGCGGTTTGATTATTAATTTCACTTCAAACGGCCCTTTATGTGATTTGATGGTACGGTAAGAGTCGATATGAGTCTGAACAGGTGCCTTTTTCTGACAATTAGGTACCTCACTTCTACATATGATTGTCTGATATGATATGACAAAAACCTTTTACTAGATTGTGTCCATCGTATGCTGAAGATAATAATGTCAAATTGTTAATAGTAGGTAGGCTAACGAAATTAAGTTATAATCATTCACTCTGATTATCAGGATCAGCAGCCACGGGCGGTTTGGGTGCGGGAATGATTTCATGTCAGTATTTAGAACTTTATTAATTACTAGCGATGCCCTGGCTTTGCACGGCTACACACAACCTAAACAAATTAATACACCTGAACCTTTCTCAAGAATAAACAAATAAATAAATATTACAGGACATTCTTACACAGATTGACTAAATCCTTACAGTAAGCTCAAGAAAGCTTGTGTTGTAGGTACTCAGACAACGATACATACAATATCCAAATACATAGTTAGTACCCCAGACTCAGTAACAAATATCACACAAATAATTGCCCTTACCGGGATTCGAACCTACGACCATCGGCTTCACAGGCAGGGTCACTACCCACTAGGCCAGAGTCGTCAAAGAATCACTCTATTTATGAAAATCGGTTCATACATACAACATACAGACGCGGCGGGGGACTTTGTTTTATATGTTATAGTGATAAATAAAATATTTACCCAACTATGAATTAAAAAACCGGCCAAGTACGGGTTGGACTCGCGTTCCAAGGGTTCCGTACATTACACAATTTAAACAATGTATTTTTTATGTGAAATGTCTTTAAAAAATCCCGTAGGGGTCGGATCAAAAACTAAGTAATTAAATCCGACTCACGCTTGACTGCACATTTCTAACAGGTTTTCCGGTGATTTATAGGTAAAGATCTATTTTGTGTATTTTTTTCAAAATTTTTGACTTAGTAGTTTCGGAGATAAAGGGGGGAATGGTCATTTTTTGCCTATTTTCTTGAATAACTTCTAAACTGTTTATCTTAAAACTATAAAAAATTATATTTGAGATTTTCACAATGAGCTCTTTCATTTGATATGTAACACGATATAGTTTGACAAACTTTATTTTTTGATATTCTCATTTACCCCCCAAAAGTGGCCCCTGTGTTTAAAATTATTTTTGTTTACGTTACATGTCCATCTTTGGGTCACAAACTTACATATTTGTACCAAATTTCAACTTAATTGATCCAGTAGTTTCGGAGAAAATAGGCTGTGACAGACGGACAGACAGACAGACAGACGCACAAGTGATCCTATAAGGGTTCCGTTTATTCCTTTTGAGGTACGGAACCCTAAAAAACGGGTAGTACGCTCCATACTACCTATTTTTAATGTTTTTTTTTAATACCACGTCGGTGGCAATCAAGCATACGGCCCGCCTGATGGTAAGCAGTTACCGTAGCCTATGGACGCCTGCAACACCGGAGATATTACACGCGCGTTGCCGACCCTTTAAAAACCTGTACACTCCTTTGGAGCTCATTCCACAGCCGAAGCGTACGCGGGAGGAAATTCCTCTTAAACCGCACAGTACGCGACCATTTAGGAATTTATTTGGGTTTTATGTGGTTAGAAATTTTAAAATAAGTAGTTTCTATTTTTCCAGTTTACCTATTTTGGCTAGTGTACATTAAATTTTTCATATCAGGATCAATTTGCACGGAAAATGTCAAGATCTCAAGAATCACAAGGCCGGATAGGTCCAAATTACGTCATCAATATAAAGAAGCGCTGTTGGGCCACCAAAATATCTGTCCTAGATTCGGTCCAGCTCAGGTAAGCTAGCTATATCAAGCCAGCGGTTACAGCGATTGTCGCTCAATTCTCATTAATTCCTGGACGGGGTTAAGCGGTTTTCTGTGTTGGCGATTCCAAAAATAATTGCCAGCCTTTTGCATTTTAACTGCATTAATGTAAATGGAAGCGGAATTGATTAAAAGTGAGTGTCTGAATAGAGTGCCGGTTGTTATGTCGGTATTTCAGTATGTAGATGTTTAGTATTGTTTGACGTTTTTTGAATTTGATAATATTTTGTGGCTACCTAGCTTTAACTAACCACATTTTACCTTCCAAATTTAATATTTATGGTACAGTCTACTGCAATAATATGTTACTCTTCAAAGGCCGCAAAAATATATGACAGGCTCTTATGGCTCTACAAAATAAATAAGATCGTCTCAGATATTGTTGCGGCCTGCGTTGTGTAACATATTATTGCAGGGACTGTTCCACGATTTCTTTTTGTTTTGATTATATGTAAGTATATGATCCCAAGATTTGCAGAAAACCAAAGCAATCACAGTGCATAAACCGATGTGTAAAGATATTAAAGACATCGTCTCAGGTTTGCTTAGCAGATCTATATATCTTTTGGTTGACATCATGATGATTAAGATGATTGCATATTTTAATAATTTTGTTATTGCATACATTTCTTCAATACACAACTCTTACCATCTCTGTAGATCCTACGATTATACACCGTAAGAGGTGGATAATTGGATATATTTGAAAAAAAAAACCTAAAACAACAGGCAGCGAGTTATTTTAAGATGAACTCTATCGATCTGCCCTCCATCGATTTCCTTAGTTTCTGTTTATCAGTAAGGTTATAAAAGGCCAATAGGTCTGAGGGTCATCCTACCCTAAGTGCGGGTGACATTTCAGCGTGTGCATAATTGGGAGTGGGACTGACGCCTCCCCCCATCCTCCTTCCCAGCGGGCGGTGGCGTCGACGTGTCAAGTCGGGAGGTGAATAATATATGGACAGAGGAAGCGGATGGCTCTGCCACTTAGCGGGACCTGAATAATGTATACGTCAGCAGTGAGCAGTCGCATTGTTTGCTGGTCTCGGATGCAGTTAAGTTGCAAACTGCGTACCTAGTTTGGCTAATGAGTCGTTAGACTCGTTAGTGCGGGAGCGGTATTATATTTTTTTATTAAGGATAGTGACTAGGCGAGTTCGCTAAGTTTGTGAAGAGGGTCGTCACTGACGAACGTGCCATTTTTTTTTACAAAATGCATTTTTTTATATAAAACTTTACTGGATATGTTATGCGACAGTGAAACTTTCTTTGTGATGTTAGGATAGACATGCCACTGCGCACTACTAGTTGTGAAATTTAAGTTATTCTTTCTAGACAGTGTTAATATAATAATATAAATGTTGAAATAGAAATCAAGACACGAGGATCTTCAGGAGTATATAGACATATGCCTCGATATTGACAAACAAATGCAGATGACTAACTAAAATAGTAAAATATACGTAAGACTGTTCAGCGCAATACACTAAAATTTTAGTTTTTTTGTTCACCGTATATGCATGTTACACCTGGTATAAGTAATAATAAACAACTGACAAGTTAAAAAGTAAATGTTTCAAATAATAAAATTCAATGGAACCCCAAATTGATATAGGCAAAATGTGATACCGTTAAGTAGATAATTCAATTATTCAAGACTTTCATTGCACTGAATAAAACCTAGTTTCAGGAAGACAGGAAGGCAGAGCAGGCAATTAAAACTGGTGCTTCGTACCTTTGAAATAAAGTCCTTATTTACCTAACTATGCTCATTAAAGTAGTAGCTTCTCGTATTTATCTAGGTTAGAAGAAAAAATGGCGACCGTTAGATATTTTAAAATTTGGGCTTTTAAAAGTAGTGAACATTAGCGGTTAGTCAAGGTATCTACTCTGCTGTTTTTTTCTAACGTTGGATCCAAAGTTGCTAATCAAAAATGCGCATTGTTTAGAGCTCCAGAATAAGCTCTAAACAATGCGCATTTTAAAAATGATTTTAATTTATAGAACTTGATATTTTGAAGTAAAACTACTTTAGGCGCGACTAGAGGGTAACTCAGATTTTTTTCTGACGGAAGTAACGCTTAGTAGTGACACACGCACAATAGGACATACGTCAAAGTGCCAACATAGCGATAAACGTCATCGTCAAAGAAGTTTTACTTCAATCGCGCGTAAAGATTACACGCTCACACTTTTTTTTGTTGCCTTGCCCTATTTGTCACGGACTCACGGAAACTAATTACGTAATACGTATACTCAAGCAACTTTCAACACTATATAAATGGTTGTCAAAATCACATATTTCAAAACTATCAACAGTGAAGCAAAAAAGTTCATTACTTTCCGTTTCTGAGTGCATTTAAAAGCAATAACTCGCGGCAGGGCGGCGTACGCGCAGGTGGCCCGGATACTGAAACGGGGGGAAAGGTTGGGGGGGAGGGGAGTAGGGGAGCACCCTCTTTACTTCCGTCATGTTTCAGGGTACGGCGTAGGTACAAACAGCAACACTCCTAGCTGTACATTGGTGGACCTTATCACAAAAGGTGTAAGATTCACCGATGGACAGTTAAGTGTGGGCGATGGTACGTGATGTTTTATCATCCTTTGTATTAGGGCAGCTTATTTTGGCGTTTACGGGGAATGAATCAGTGCTTGATTGGAAAGTGATTGGGGATTAAGTTTTGAAACGATATTAAGTAAGTTAGTACTGAAACAGCTGTAACTTAAATCGTTTTCTGTTTTATACACTAACGACTTGTCAAGAAAATAATAGACGGTTAGGTAAGTTCACACATACATAGGGTACGTACATAGGTTAGATATTGCATTAATTCTAGCCTTAGAGCGACATTACCGAGTGACATTAGGTATAAGCTCCATAAAAATGCTCCCACGAAAGCTTCTTTAAAAAGTAATATATCAACTTCTCCTTAACCTCCCCAAAGATTCCAGCGTCAAATTACGAGTAGACGCAGGCATTAAGGGATGATGAAATAATGAACTTAGTAACGCGATAACTCGATTTTATGCTACGCTCAAGTTTTCAGAATTAAATTTATGTAAAGATAGATAAAAGATAATTTATTCGTGACGATCACAAAACATGTACGAACATGTACAGACAACAACAGCAAGAAAAGAAAAAATCATTAAGTGTGCATCACGAAATGAACCCAATTTAGCATAATGCTAGCTATAAAGCCAGCGCTGGTCTTCCGTAGAGCTTATTCGGTGACACGACAGATAACACATAAAGATACATATTAAAACATTGTGTCCTTTAATTATGACTTTATTTTTGTAAAAATGGGCCAATGATAGTGTTTTAACGTGTCAATCAATGGGTAGCCTAACTTATCTAAATATAACGTGTGGAAATTGAAAAACAAATTGACTGAAAATTTTACATTTCTCTGCCATCTAGATCTCCACGATACAGGTTGTGCCTAGTGTAGGAGTTTGCTGTATTGTGTTCTTTTTGTGAAATAAATATATTTTGAAATTTAACAGTAAGTACATTTTATACATCACAATAATAAATTAGAAATGGTTATATTTATTTTGTCTATATGTTACAAATTTTCAATTTCAATTTATTTAAAAAACACATTTACATGACATTACAGTGTATAAAAAAAATGGAATTAAACAATAAACTACAAAACTAACTAAAATATTTTATTCAAAAAGACCTCCGCGAGCTGTACCGGGTGCAAAGGTGCCCATCACACTTGCCGCGTTACCACGTTGGATAGCGATGGCCAACCTTTGCACCAGGTACAATAAATTACTCTTACTCTAAACTATACTACCATAGAAATTATATTATAATATTTTATTTATATTTTATTTTATTATAATATTTTTTCGAATTTTGATATTTTTGAATTTTGATTTACTTTACTTTATTTATACCATTTTGTTTTATTTTACTATAAAGTTATGTAGCGCCTTACAGAATAATAATAAGGTATATTAATTAATTCCAAATAAAATGCAATGAAAACAGTACAGACGCTTTATTTAGATTTTAATTTTGAATACATTTCTGTGTTTTTCGTTTTGTTATTTTTTATGTACAATAAAGTATATACATACATACAAACATACATTTTGATGGACTGATGGAAAGTAGTAGTAGTAGTAAATCACTTTATTGTACAAAACAAAAATTGTTAACATGAAATTCATATAAATTTAGGTACAAAGGCGAGCTTATCCCTATAAGGGATTTCTTCCAGCTAACTTTAGAGTAAATGAGTGGAAAGTTGTAGGATTCCATTTTCGCCATTTCAGCCATGGAACCCTAATGAAATACCCACTGCCCAATTGAGTCCCATTTACCCACATACAATATTTAACATGCAAAAGGACATTTAAAAAATGTACATCCACATTAACCCTTAAATTGAGGTTTAATGTACCTCAAAAGATTTTAAATATGGATAGGGTCAATGACCGCCTTTTAACACCGGCTGGGAAGACTCCACGACTTCTATCTAAATAGACGTAACTTCATCCTTAATTCAGTAACACATATGCCCTTTGTCCATTAAGAAGACGGTACTTCCTGTGACAATTTGTCTGTTTTTGTGAGCAGGAATTGCTTTTTTGTTATCCGTTAACGTATGTGAGCTAATGATGAATGTTTTTGTTAGTTTCAGTTAGCTTGAATAATATGTTCAACAGATTCCAATAGCGGCTTCATATTTCAGTCATGTACGCAATTATCTGCGTGAGTCTGACGTTCGTTTGGTTCAAGACAAGACTTGCCACTATGTTGACCCTTGTATAGCGATTTCTAAGATCAAGTTCGCCATAAATTTACGATAGTACTTGATCTTAGAAAAACGGAGAGACTATAACTAGGTTGTTCATTCATTATGCTCCCTGATGCTTACGTCTCCCAAGTCGCTCTGTGACTAAAAATTAGTAAAATAAACTTAAAATACCTGATGGGTCTTGTACAGTCAGCAGCAGAAGTTGCTAAGCAGGCGAGGTGTTCAAAATTACCTTGAAACGCTCTTATTCTCTTAACAATAAAGTCGCGTCATTTTGAACACCTGGCCCGCTTAGCAACTTCTGCTGCTCACTGTACTGACAGAATAACAAAATACTAGTGCGTAATTTTCGATTGAGAATTGTGTATCCGTATTTTCTTTCAAAAAGAGAAAAGACAAATTAGATTGAACAAGTTTGGGAACAAATCAAATTATTTTATTAAATATTTTGATTTGTTTTTTTAAGTAGTCACACTACTATATATAAATTAAAAACTGTAATAGATGTCATATATTAAAGAAAAAGTGACGAAGGCCGGATCCGGCCTTCACCACTGGAGGGCTTCGTCACTTTTTCTTTAATATATGACATCTATTACAGTTTTTAACAAATTAGATTCTTGAAATAAGAAACAGTTTATTTAGTGTAAAGTAAAAACTTAACCTATATATTTGCATTTTTGTGTAATCATTTGAACAGATTCTAGACCCGATGAAAAATCCTAGCTAAATTCTTGATGGAACGTTTCGCTACCTTGTAAATTTGTAATTCAATCGCACCTACTCATTTGCAAACCATGTTTTAGCCCTAAAATGTGCTATATATAATTATATACATGTTTGCACATTATGAGATTTAGTATAAAATTAAATGGTATAATAAGTAGACATATATAATTATTCCTTTTGAAATTTTCTGCATTATTCTGGTATAGTTAATTATTATATAATTATTATAGTAATAGTAATAGTAATATAGTAATAGTAATTTATTTGCTTTAAATGTAGTACAATTGTGGTGTTACAATGGTTAAATGAGCGTACATTCAGACTTTAATAAGTCATGCAAATTATTTCCTTAATAGCTTAATCTGAACTTATAATTACTATTTAAATATTTAGTTAAATTATTAACGGTTATTACATGTAAACAAATAAGAATAAAAAGAAACAAAGCAACACAATCAAATTACAAATTAAAAACTGAATTTAAAATAATATAATCAGTATAGTCAGTTATGTATATTTGAAAAATTACTGACATTCATAAAAAGATTTCAATACAAAAGGAGAATAAAACATTAAAATAAAAACTGTTTAATAGAGATAAAATATTGAATCACTATTTCATCGATAACTCTAATGACTATTACTGTCATTTGCCTACAAGTTATAAAAACAAATATATAATCAAATAAAACATCATCTTTTCAGTTAAGTAACTAAGGCCCATGGGCCTTAAGACAAAAATAAATACAATCCAAATCTAGTAAAAAAATAAAAAATCACTGGCGACAGTGGCGACGCTATCCGTTTTTCTGCCGTGACTTCATAAAAGAAATAATACTTCATCGTCATACTATAGAAATACCTAAGTGCAATAAGAACTAGCTTCTAGAAAACATAATGACCTACCACAATCGCAGCACGATCGCTTCGCCATGTCGTGATTACCCATTCTGCATTCGCTAATTCAAATTGACACATCAGGCCAGCCCGAAATACCCCGTCTGGCGGTGGGGGCGCCCCCTTCTCCATTTATATCCGCGAACTGTCGTCATAATGCTTTTTGACAGTACAAAACTCATACAACTCGTACATTTTTAAATGCAGTTGCAGTTGGATTTTTGTGATTTTTTTGTTATTGGTTGTTGGAGTAAAATGTGCCGGTTTGCAAAAAAAGTGCAGGTAAACCAAAGGAATACTCACAAAAATATGCAAAAATGTAACACAAATATGACTAAAATGTATGGGAATTATTTGTGTTACCTACGTCACACTAAGTCACACAAAGGAAGCCAAAATCGACGCCGGAATATGTTTCACCGCGTGTAAAATAAAAGTGGCGTAGATTCAGGAATCCGCAAATACCATGCTGATGGCCAAGTAATTTATCTATAGAACAATGTGAAAACAGTAGTAGTAAACGGGTAGCTTGTCAGTTTTAACTGCCATCCAAATTTCCATTTTTTTGCTACAAAATAAGTACTAAAACACACATTTTCTCACCATTGTCCGAAAACCAATATAGCTGACGACACGTGCGTTTGCGCCGGCGTAGGTTTAAAGTTTTTAAGAAGTAAAGATAAACGCTTGCGTTCATATTTTTCCTTCAAACGCGTAATAGTCCAAATAGCGTAACACATGTGTGTAACACAAAGAAACGAAATCTGTCCCCGAATGTCAACACAAGATTATGTTATATAAAATATACGTTAAAACCGTCTAACAAACATTTTGATACAAAGTTTTTGTATGTATAAAAGACATCATTTAAAAAAAACACGCTTAACCAATTTACACCAAGGTTATGAATTTTTATTTACAGTGGAGTATTGCGAGAACATAATTATGCATTTTGTACCTATGGGAGAAAAAATACAACATTTTCTTAAAAAAAATTTTTTAAACTACTGAAAGCAATAATCAAAATTAAACTATCGTGAGACATAATTATTTCAAAACATTTAGATCAGTACGGTTTCACTCACTATTATTTTTAATCGCTTTTGGCGACATGTTTCGGATTCGTCGGGAATCCTTCCTCAGGCACGACTGTCCGCGGCGGCGGATTAAAAATAATAGTGAGTGAAACCGTACTGATCTAAATAGGTACTTAAAGCAATGTTTTACTGTATAAGTGTAAAATTCCTGTTAGCATTTGAGTTACACTACTTATATGTGTTTAAAATGATTGTATGTGCAATATTTTTTTTACAGGTATTTTAATATTGAAAACATTTTTGATTGTGAAAACTACACGTTTTTTGCAATTCACTCATAAATTATTTTACCGTTCAAAATTTTCCCTGCTAATATGTAATAACTAATAAGAGTAGGTACGCATTACACAGATTTGAGTATTTCATATTAAAACTGTCTGGTTTATTTGCTTTTTGAATGATGTTTACTATCATAATCGAATCTCTCCCGTCCACGATTTTCTATCCATCTATTCGATTAGAAAAACACGCTAATTATGGACGGTATAGAAAGGACGACAATCTCTTATGGCAGAACTATTGCAAAAGTGACCAGCTTTCAGCTGCAAATAATAGTTCCTAATCTCTCCGGTGGCGCTAGTTAGGCTCTGGGACATTAGTATAACATGAACCAAATTACGTAGGTTGTTTTTGGTAGTATTTCGGTGTATGGTGGCGCCGCCTAATTACTGTTTTTTGATGGACACTTTTCATACATAAAGATTTGGCTCCTTTATATAGTCTCCATAACGCTAATAGGAGAAGCCTCAAAAATAAAGAAAAAATATTTTCATGTGACTATCCGGAAAGTTCAAGTTTTTAATTAGTTAAGAATGCGATTGAAAAAGATTTAGTCTAATCGGGACCGCTTCTTTTTTCGGAAATTTCTAAATACAAAATTAATATTGGGAAGTATAATGAAAGAAGTAGATTTTGTAGTTTAATAATAAATGATATTATATAGGGGCATTACAATAAAGAAGTGGATTTTCTTTAAATGTTACTTTATAAATTCAAGCTTTATCCTTCCGGAAGCAGCCATCGATCAACACTATTTATAGGCTCAGTTATACTCGATCAATATTTCCCTTAATCAATCCGTGCGAGTTCGCACATAAGTAATGTGCCAACTTAGCCTCCCACGCGATATTGTTACGACAGGTTACATATCAATACCAATTTACCTTTACTTTAGCTTAATGTAGGTAAGCATTTTACTTAACAGTTTTCTGTCTTTTTTTTACAAACTTAATATGCAGTCAACTAATAACAACAGATGTCCAAGACGTTGTATTCAAAACTAAAAAACCGGCCAAGTGCGAGTCGGACTTACGCACCGAGGGTTCCGTACTTTTTAGTATTTTAGTATTTGTTGTTATAGCGGCAACAGAAATACATCATCTGTGAAATTTTCAACTGTCTAGCTATCACGGTTCATGAGATACAGCCTGGTGACAGACATACAGACGGACAGACGGACAGACGGACGGACAGACGGACAGCGGGGCCTTAGTAATAGGGTCCCGTTTTTACCCTTTGGGTACGGAACCCTAAAAAGAAAATAAAACTCGAAAAAATCCTACCAGTTCAACAACAAGAAAAATCCTTTGTTATTCTGAGTAAGGATTAGGATATTGAATGGCGCTGCAACGCCGCGCCCGCGCCGCCACAAGTCCACAAATCCTCGTAATCAAAGTATAAATAATCGTTTACCAATGCGTCCGAAAACACGCAAACCACCGGCCGTAGTACGATATTTCAGGAAGGTATTCCCCCGTCCGTCAGACGCAACTTCAGCACATCCTATTTATAAGCGTCTATGTATAAATTCACTAAAAGTTAACACCACAACACACGTAACGAATATAAACTCGGAAAAGCCTCTATTAATAATCGACCGACTGACTTTGCTACCAAAAATAATAGTCTAATTGTGAAAAGTTTATGCGCGATGGGTCGTGGACCGGTGCTATCTTGGGGAGGCTAAACTTAGTGGTGCGTGTGAGCCAGATAGTATGTAAAATTAGTGCTGAGTCTCCGACCGAGACGGCGTCTACTCTGGTGATGATGACGCCGTTTGCGTCCATTCACTGCGCCAACCACGGTGACGAACCTCAGTAACTGCCAAACTTGTGACATTCCTCCGCATGGCCCAGGTGACATGGTGGTCTTGCCAGGGTATTTTGCGTACGCGACTGTTGCCTTCGCGCTAATGAGATAATGACTGCATACGGCTCAATGTTTACAATGAGATCATCGGCCATGCACTACAACTAAATCATGTCATAACTTGTCAGCAGTTACTATACCTAGCTATTATGGCTGGCATGTCTCAAATTAATCTATACAATTAGGAGTTCACTTTAGGAAGAATCTGCGCCAAGTGCCTGAATTATTTGACACTAAGCTTCTCAATCAGCTTAGTGTCAAATAATTCAGGCAACTTAGCACAAGACTTTGCTAGGTAAAATTCTAATTTATTTGAACAAACTGATATTTTTGTGTTAATACAGTTTATATTCTATGATATCTTTTATTAAAAAAAAAACTTGTTCATTGAAGCATGCTCTTGTTTCGTAACTGTATGTAAAAATTAATGAGCTGTTTTTTTTCGATAATGTTACATAAAAGGGATCTCATTCCATGTCAAGGCAAGGCTCAAGCGCTTCGTGAATTTTCAGGCCCTATTGAGTTTCGAATATTCGTCCCCAGAAAATGAAATGAAGCGGCAAATCAAAGGGTTTTTGAGGGCTCTTGTTGACCGGTAAAAACAGAATTTGTAAATTGACCTACCCTTTGTTCGGCGATAAAATCGATGTAATAAGCACGGCTTGCGTAAGCTAACGCGTAGGTACTATCTGTGTCTACTGATGTTAAGAGGATAGGGGACGATCGGTTCTCCATACAAACGTAGTCCTCATTTTCCTCCCTGGATATTGACATTATGGAAAATATTTTTACACAATTTGATGTATTTTAACCGTGTCTCTATGGTTTAACATAAGTAATTATTGAAAGTCATAATGTAACTCATTACATTATTGACTTTCAATAATTATGTCAAACAAACTATGACTAATGATAATATGACTATCAAGTCATATTATCATTAGTCATAATTTGGTTTTTCTCAGAAACGCGTAACTTTTCAGGATTGCCATAAAACAAACCTAACCTAACCTATCTATAGGATAACCCGAGGAAAATCCTGAAAAGTTAACGGTTTCAGAATTATGACTAATGATAATATGACAATCATTACATTATGACTTTCAATAATTATGTCAAACAAAGGGACCCCATTTTAAATCATAGCTAAGCCCGACCGTTCGTTTTTTTTTTCGATTTTTACTTTATTATTATCTTTTAAAAAAATTTATGAAACCAGATTTTCGCTCATAACCTATCAGATCGTGTAAAAATATTTTCATTAATGTTCAGTTTCCAGAGAGGAAAATGGGGAATACGTTTACATGGAAAACCGGTTTCCAGGCGGTGGTAAGGTCTTTGTTTGCAGTATTTTATATTTATCTTAACATGCTTTGTTGGCGGGATGACGGGTGCATTCAGTTGATAAAGACCCGGAAATGATGCCAAGCAACTTACGAAGACGAACTACTACTACTACTAGTTTAGCCTGTAGGTATTGTATACCTAGTCCTGTTTTTTTTTTAAATAAATAAATAAAAAAAGTATAAATCTTCTTAAATGATTTTTACGTCTAAGACCCTTATCTGTTAAACAAAAGCCATTGTTTTTTTTTCTGCTAGCGGTCGGCCATTGTGTGCCATTGTCTCTAAGCGCGTGCCACGGCACGTGTCATTGTATCTAATAATGGCACACAATGGCCGACCGCTCACATAAGAGAAACAATGGCTTTTGTTTAACAGATTAGGATCTTATACGTAAACATCATTTGAGAAGATGCAGACTATACCGCTCCTGCAACCTTACATACATTTCGATAAATATCTTTATTATAAATAAATAAATAAATATTATAGGACATTCTTACACAGATTGACTAAGTCCCACGGTAAGCCTAAGGAGGCTTGTGTTATGGGTACTCGGACAACGATATATATATAATATATTAATACTTAAATACATAGAAAACACCCATGACTCAGAAACAAATATCTGTGCTCATCACACAAATAAATGGTATGGTTTTGTGGTGGTCATGGTTTTTATTATCTTCTACTTCTTCTCAATCGGATACTCTTGTCAGAGCAGTCGTGGTCATACGTTGTGATACATTCCCAAAGTTTCAAAAATATGTGTACGCTCTTACACCTTAGACAATAAAGTCCATATTTTTGAGCCATTTGTCTGGATCGATATTTTTGCCTTCGACTGTACGGCCTTTTTCGTTATTTCCCACCATGCTTCTCTATTTATTGCATTCCGCAGGCACAGATTTAAAGTTGACTCGGTGAGAGCTTTGACTATATCTTTATTATAATTTTGTTTTAAAGTGAAAGTTATTTTCACGACAAAAAATATTTTTAATACAATATCGTCGTGTCGGTAATTTAAAGCGTAAAAAAGAAACTCTTGTGAAACAATTTGGCAATTGTTATTTAATTTAATACGTTTATTGTAAAATAAAAGAGATAAGTAGAATGAATTAAGGGGTGAAAAGATGACAAAAGTAACGTTAAAAGACATTTTCTGTCTATAATAATATTTACGTAGCAATGTGAGGGCGATTTTCATGGTTTTTCAATGAACACCATTATAGTTAGGTATTTGTTTTACAAGGGGGCAGTCGTTGTTTAATTACTCGTGCTAATATTGATACCAGAGCAAGCGAAATATTCCAAGCATTTTTCACCACGCCAACACGAGGAAAATACTAACTGTAAAATATCAAACAAAACTAAACCGAATCAACTCCAAATGAACGTTATTAATTATTTATAATTCAAAATCATCATTTAAAAGTCAATTCTACCAGCCAACATAAGGAACTCAAAATTTGCATCAGATTACTTTGTTTGCCCCACATGTGGATAAAAAGCAACTTTCTTATCAGTTTTCAAATAATCAAGAGAGCCTTTACCGTGTGGTGTGGTGAAATAGTTATTTGTTATACAAGGGTGCAAAGTTGTATTTTACCCGCGAGTGTGGAATTGAAACACGAGCTAGCGAAAGGATTCTATAGTTGAACCACGAGCGAAGCGAGTGGTTCTAAAATAGAATCCTGAGCGTAGCGAGTCTTTCAAAACACGAGAAGTAAAATACATTTGCACCCGTGTGTAACACAAAACTTTTCCCCTCACTATAGCGAGGAAAGTGCAACATCCACAGGCGTTAAATCATCTTCATCACTGGAATCACTTATTTTTTTACGATATTATAACAGAAAACACTGGAAATTCTGATTTTTACGTGAGTCGGTGATCGGTGAGAAGTGTTTTTAAGTAAAAAATTTGTTGACAATGTTGACATTTCTGTTCTGACGTATGAAATGTCAACGATGCGTTTTGAAATTGCATCGACTCAACTTGTGCCTTCAGAATTATATTTATATAAATAAAAAATCTAACGTTTCCTATGGAAATTTAAGGTTTATGACTTAAAATTATTAAATAAAGCTAAATTTGGTCTTTTTTATTAGATTCTCAAACCATTTATTTAATGATAATTAATATCGAACGAACCATTATTATGAGCGTTTTACGTTTTGTTATCTGTCAAGCTACTTAAACACGCTCCATCCAAGGTCAAATTACTTTCCCCACTAGTGGATAAAATGCGTTTTTCCCCGCTTGTTTTAAAGGATAAAAGACGGCTTTCCGAGCTAGTGAGGGGAAAAATGCTTAAGTTAGCTAACCAGCAATAAACATTTTGTTTATTACAACATTTACAACACTTTCAAAGCGTTTTGTGCTTGTAGCAAAAATGCGTAGCTGTAACGCACGTTCATACAGTTAAGTACAAGATGGCTAAATAACATACAGTTAAGTACAGGGTGGCTAAATAACATACAGTTAAGTACAGGGTGGCTAAATAACATACAGTTAAGTACAGGGTGGCTAAATAACATACAGTTAAGTACAAGGTGGCTAAATAACAGGTATACACTTTAGTTTTGTAAAATTCTATGAAATATAAAAAATATTAGGTATTCCTTGTTAAATATAGTATTTAGGGCCGGCAGTTAAACATGAAAAATAATGTCAGAAAAATGTCCACCTCTAGCAGCATGGCAGATGTGAACCCTTTTCATCGAGTTTTTCATCACATTTTCACACATTTCCTGCGTTATCTCAGTGACTGTGTCTCGAATATTTTGTTTTAATTGCTGAAGGTTCATTGGCCTGTTAGCATAGACACGTCCCTTTAGATAGCCCCACAGAAAAATGTCAGGAGCTGTTAAATCAGGCGATCTTGCGGGCTAATCAATGTCACCGTTTCTCGAAATTGGCCGCAATTTTCTTAGAGTTTCCGCAATACATGATTGGGTTGAGTAAAACGTTTTAATAATTAATACACACGTTAACGTTGTTCCGTCGTAAAATGCTCCATAACAAATTTGCCGTATCTACACAAAGTAATTTTCATGCAACAACTGTCATATTTACCGCTAAAACCATGGAGACTATATAAAGGAGCCAAATCTCTATCTACGAAAAGTGTCCATCAAAAAACAGTAATTAGGCGGCGCCACCATACACCGAAATACTACCAAAAACAACCTACGTAATTTGGTCGGGTTATTTGTTGCCTTATATGGTTCATGTTATACTCATGTCCCAGAGCCTAACTAGCGCCACCGGAGAGATTAGGGACTATTATTTAAAGCTGAAAGCGGTCACTTTTGGAACAATTATGCCATAAGAGATTGGCATCCTTTCTATACCATCCATAGCTAAAACAATGGTTCCATTTTTACCGCCTGTCACTATGCCTGTCAGTTTCGCACTTACATACTTGTTAGAACGTAACAGGCATGATGACAGGTGATATGAAAATGCGACCGTGCTACGGCCGCTGTACGAGAACAGATGGTATCGACGTGCGCCAGTTTCATCTCGAACCTGAAGGCCTACCGCGAACCACGTTCGACGTGTTGCCTGTCTGTCGCACTTGTAAATTCATACGTAAGTGTGACGTGGCTCGCGATAGCCCCTCTGGACAGGACAGCATGTGCTTCATCGTTTAGGAAGCCGTGCGTACCCGAACATAAGCTGCTGAAGGAGGACGTGCGACTCGCTTTATAGGTCTAGAACAAAAAAAGGTAATGTAACAATTCAGTAACAAGGCACCATTATAAAAAACACATTTTTAGGGTTCCGTACCCAAAGGGTAAAAGCGGGGTCCTATTACTAAGACTCCACTATCCGTCTGTCCTTCTGTCCATTTGTCTGTCTGTGTCACCAGGCTGTATCTCATGAACCGTAATAGCTAGACAGTTGAAATTTTCACAGATTATGTATTTCTGTTGCCGCTATAACAACAAAGAATAAAGAATAAGAATAAAGATCATTTATTTTCAGCTAAAGGTTACAGACATTCCAGGGGTCTCCGCACTAGGCAGTGCCTGTATCGCGGGGAACCAATTATAATTTAAATTTCAGACTTTGTTACAATTAAAAACTATCATTTAGTAAAAAACTACTACTAACTACAAACTAAGACTTAATCTAGACACAATATTGAAACTAAATTTTGTTAAATATGGCTTCTGTCTCGGCATAATTTTGTGAGTGCAGCAGTTTGAAAAGCAGTTTTTTCGCTTCCATTTGTGTGCAATCCCTGAGGTTACATAGTTTATTTATAGCATTGTATGTAGACGCCCTGATGCGTTCCCCAAAACTAAAAAGTACGGAACCCTTGGTGGGCTAGTCCGTCTCGCACTTGTCCGGTTTTTTTGTCACTTAACTATGCTCCTACGCTCTTTAAGAAATACCTTAAGCCAATTAATAATTAAGTAGACGTCTTTAGCGACTAATAAAATAATATAATATAAAGTGCTGTCAGCCTACGCCTGAAATATGGAACTGTATGAGTTTCAAAAATAACTATAACTTTTTCAATCACCTTGTTGCTAAAAAAATATCATTACATAAAAATGTCATAAAAATATCTATAAAAATAGGGGTCCCTTTGTTTGACATAATTATTCAAAGTCATAATGTAATGATTGTCATATTATCATTAGTCATAATTCTGGATTTTCCTCGGGTTATCCTATAGATAGGTTAGGTTAGGTTTGTTTTATGGCAATCCTGAAAATTTACGCGTTTCTGAGAAAAACCAAATTATAACTAATGATAATATGACAATCATTACCTTATGACTTTCAATAATTATGTCAAACAATAGAGACTCATAAAAATAGTGTATTATAGTCAAACTAAGGGCTCTACGGAAACATAGGTGCATGTATTTAATAAAAGCAAGCGATACAAAACACCAACAATATAAATAAATAATTTAATGGGTTATTTATACTGTAAATTAATTAAATTAAAAATAAAGTTGAACCTAGGAATAAAATAAAAACAAACTATAACAAGGTTATTTGAATATAAAACCACAATTTACACAAATATACTAAATAACAATATTATACATGCATACATATAAACACGCTTATTTCCCGGAGGTGTAGGCAGAGACCACGGATTTCCACTTGCTACGATCCTGACATACCTCTTAAAAAAAAAATGTTGTCTTAAATATACATAGGTCCTACTTTAACTATCAATAATTTTCCATTAATTTTCCATATTTTGCGCGTAAATAAAAAAAAACCGGCCAAGTGCGAGTCGGACTCGCGCACCGAGGGTTCCGTACTTTTTAGTATTTGTTGTTATAGCGGGAACATATATACATCATCTTTGAAAATTTCAACTGTCTTGACAGACAGACAGACGGACAGACGGACAGGGGAGTCTTAGTAATAGGGTCCCGTTTTTACCCTTTGGGTACGGAACCCTAAAAACGCCTTATTTACAAAAAGGTTAAGAGGCAATTAACGACCGATGAAATTATATTTTCCCTCATTTTCAGGTTTAAGGGTACTTCCTACTCAAACCGGTATTGATAGCACGTTCCACGTGTCTCAGAATTTACTATTTAATGAAATATTGACACAAAGACATATGAAATTAGTATCCATATAATCGATTACAATTTCTTTATAATCGATTACGTGCATACAATTTTTCTAATTTAAATAATATTTTGTTGTAATTGTAAACAATAAATGTAATTAGCGTATTTTAAATTTATTAATAGCATATTTAAATTAAGTAAATTAATTAATTAGCGTAATATTTACAAATAAACGTAAAAAAACATTAGTTTAATAATTTAATTTTTATTTTGACATTTTAGGTCTCCTTAAACGCAGCCATACTTGTCTATGCAATTTAAAAAGTTTATATTTAAAAAGTTTTGTACAAATATTTCACAAAGCATAATTATGCGGTTCTGTATTGTGTATTGTAAATACTTAGTTTAAATCAATAACTTTATAATAATAAATATAAGTGACATCCGTCTTCATAGTGTTCTTCCGAAGATTTGGTTCAAAGGGGTAAAAGCTAATTTGTTACCAGAAAAATCTACAAAAATAATGTACTTGATTTTCATTGTATCATTTTAGGTGTTTGCTGCTGTCTTTGAAAATATAATAATATTAGGTACATAATTATGAGCTGTAGGTACTTTTAATTTGTCAGTACAGTCATGTCTGAAAATATCGATACGGACAAAGTGCCAGAAGTACTAAGGTCGTGAATACATATTTTTGGCACTTTGTCCGTATCGATCTTTGCTTAAAATAATAATGTTTTGAAACCTAATATACCTATGTATGTAATTTCCTCATAGGCGATGTGAAACGCAGTATGTGTCACATGGTAGCAAAATTATTTTCACCTTGGGCGTTAACACTTGAATCCCTCACTACGCTCAGGATTCTATGTTAGAATCCCTCGCTACGCTCAGAATTATATTATTGAATCCTTCGCTTCGTTTAGGATTCAATTGTACGCCCTCGCCGTAAATATGTCATTTTGCTCCCTTGTGACATTATCTACTATTCCACGTGATTTTGAACTTTGTTTTAAAGTGATAGGGTTCCATTTTGCATAACCCTTATACCTTACAAAGGATTAAAGATGTTAATAGGAAGGTAATTAACAAATATCTGTTACATTTAAATTGTAATATTAAGTTCATAATTAATTTTCGAGTACTTTAATAGATCTCATTAAACAAAATCACAAACATTTTGTAAAAAAAACAATCACGATTGTCGTTTTTCTACAGAGCAGTAAACAAGTATGAGTCACGTTAAAGCTTCTACACACGTTGCAAATGGCATCCATCTTAGATAATTGCTAAGTAGGAGCAACGAATTCAATCGATCGATGAAATGCCGCAATGTATTGCAAATCGACGATGATGTTTGGAGAGGCCATTGAAACAGGCACTGAATTAAAAAAAAAAAACAATAAAGCATCAAAACATCGCACCGCAAATCGCAAACAAAACAAACCGACCTACCCCCATAATCGTTCAAAATTTAAACTGCAACTTCTCGCAGCTGTCAAAGCGTCCCTGTCTCCAGACTAAGAACAAGAGCCAGGGGCATCAGTTATTCATGCTGTGAGTGCTTGTCTGCCACCGAACGAGTGTCGGCTCGTGTTCGCTCTGTTTTGATATAATCTGTGTTTTTGATTTTCGAACATTGGCTGATATTTCATTTTGTTGATATTACACTACTTTTGTGTTTCTTTATTTGATCACGATGTTTATCATCACTTTTATTAAAAATAAATAAATTTACTAGCGATATCTTACTGATACATCCATAGCTGCCGTGAACTGGTTAGTGGTTGACATGTCAGAGATAATATATGATTGTGTGAGAATAAATACGTATTTATTTGCGTTTTTATAAAGGTGTATTAGCCTTCATTAGTATCATTATCAACCTAGTTAGCTAAGTACTTAGGTCCAAAAAAATAAAAACGAGTATTGGCGTATTAATTTTTACAGATCGATTCACCAAAGCAGAAATTGCCGAGAACTGTTAATTGACGAGGATTGTATACTCGTGACTTAAGAAAAAATACAAGAAAGGCCGACCCCAAGGTAATGGGACATCGGTGAAGTAAGATATGATGGTCTGATGATTCATAAAATCTCAAGCAAATGAAATTAAGAACTGTAATAGATGTCATATATATATATTAAAGTAAAAGTGACGAAGCCCTCCAGTGGTGAAGGCCGGATTCAAACCGGCGTCTTTAGCTATCGCGGCTTTCATTTCGTTCCATTTGGAGTTGAAACTCTAGGTCCATGGGGTCCCAGCGCGCATAAGTTGTTTGCAGAAATCGCGAAGCGTCTGGTTGACGTAACTGGTGACCGAAGAGCTGGCGGCTTTCTCGCACAACGTATCAGCATTGCGATACAGCGGGAAAATGCCGCCAGCATCCTTGGTACAATGCCTCAAGGGCCTATTTTAGATTTAAGCTAGTTATTAATTTCGTTTACGTAGTACCACTGTATATATCTTGTATGTAAATAAATTTGTAATCATTTATATATAATAGTGTGACTACTTAAAAAAACACAAATCAAAATATTTAATAACATGATTTGTTCCCAAACTTGTTCAAATGAAATTAATTAAAGAAATGACGATTATCACTTATCATAAGTGTTGACACTGGCCAATGATAAGTATTCTGACAGATTTTGACTTAAAACATATGACTCATTGTCACTTATTCGGTTAGTTTACGCCAGCTTTGGTAGATTTCTGAATTTGATTCAAAACACGTCTCCGTGTATTATGGTTAAAACTTCGCGTTGATATATTGGACTCTTTTGCTGTAAAGTTAAAAGTTATTTTTTAGACTTATAACCAGGCATCCTAAACTGCGAGTGAAATCCATTAAAGTACTAGGGTTTTCATATGTCTAACTGGTTGTCATACGTCATTTAAATGGATTTCGCTCGCAGTTTACGATGCCTGCTTATAACATAACTGTTGATATAAATTTTGTCGTTATATACCCATAATATCTTGTCGCAAAACATTTTCAACTTTATGCTCTCATAATAAGGTACTTTTAACGTCATCTTAAAGTAGATACTTATCAGCAGTGGCTGCACATAGAATTATGGCTGTTTATAAAGGACCTGACAGAATAAATAAAAAAATACAGCACACCGGCGCGACTAATCTCTCGTCATAGTAAACGGGTCATTAAAGACGCCATCAAAATGGGAAATGTGGCGGGTCGCCGGCGTTCGCGCGGGGCTACCAAAGAGTATGAAAGTACATAAAAGAATATGTAACGCAGATATATATTTGACTGTAATTTATTGTACTTGTCAGCTGGAAGACATCCACTAGCTGCTAGACGAAGGTCTTGCTTGAAATGTGTTCACAACGAACGGTCGTACGCTTATCCTATCCAAAAGGTTCGGTTTTCGGTTTGACTAGATCAACTGCCTTCCTTAGTGAAAACCTACGTACGCTTTGTCTTGCGGTACGTTGCCATTAGGTACTAGAAAATATTTCTGCCCTGTCGGCTATGGTTCACTACTTACTTACCTATTTGCTACTACCATTAAAATCGGGCTGGTTTAGTTAGGCTTCAGTACAAATTACTTGCATGAATGCTTCAATGGTTTTTAAACACATTTTGAATTCAGGTAGTTATAACAAAATGCAATTTACATCGAACAATGAAATCGAAAGTACACATTAACTCACTACGTGTCGGCACGATTAATGCTGCAGAATATTAGATATATGAAATCAACGGTAAATTGAATCAAATCAAGAAGTAAATTGAACTACATCACTTTAATAATCAGTACAAAGTCGCTTCTACCTCCCAAATCATTGTGCAAGCGGCTCGGAGGGGCGCAGGGCAGGGCGGGCGCCGCCCAAAATAGCTCGCACGTGCCGCTCGCCGCCGGCTGCCCACGCGCAGCCAAGATGGCGGCCGCGCACCCTAGTGTGCGCACGTACATACAACACACGCGCAATTGTACCACCAACATATAAGAAAACGAGGTAGCTCTTATCACTTCGTCCTAAAAGCTTTTCTTGCTTGATTCGTTTCTAGGTGCACTCGCGTTAGTGCTGTCCTATATGATAGTTTCACGTGGCAGTGTGTGTATGTGATTGATACGCAATTGTGGTACGTATAGGCGGTCGTGATTGGCTCAGTTGAATTGTTTGTTGTATGTTGGCATGCGATATTAAGAATGTAGCGGTTGATGGACGAAAGTTTATGAGAATTATAGTGGAAGAGATTGATTACAATCTAATAGGATAAGAGTAAAATATTGACAGCAACCGAAATAATACCTGTATTTTCAAGTAAAACTCATTATCTTTGTCATAGTAAATATCTTTCATCTTAGCACTTTATCAATTACGTCGGTTCAATTCACTTGACTTTAACGAAGGACTCAGCAAGTATGATGTATACTCAACTCACACACCGCAGTGACCTACCCTCTTTCTGATTCGCACAGTTTCTACTATCTGGGCTATAATCGCGAAAATCGAAGTTCGCAAATGGCGGGAATCTTTCTCTGTTACTCTAATTACGCCTTCATTGGAGTAAAAGAGAAAGATCCTCGCAACATAAAAAGCGAATTTCGGTTTTCGCGGTAGGTCCCCTGTACTCTCACAGAACCCGTTCCACCACACGTCCACGACACACAACTCTCACAATGTCAACTTTCTTCTAGAAAGAGTCATTAATATCGTTTTGTAAAATGACTTTCACTGGAAGCCAGATATTTGAAAGTACAAACTCACAAAATTCATCTACAATTAACATGATCCTTTGCCGAAATATCGAAAATTCTTTAACAAATGTACTCATTGAATCCCGTAATTAGAGTAATTTTCCAATATAATGTAAGAAGACCGCAAGCAATTTGTGTGTTGTGTCCTAAATATGTCTAAAGGTGAAGACACCTGCTTGGCTGCACATTACCGACTCATTAACAGTATTGTCTTTGAATTGACGTAATAAATAGAGGACGAGCGATCCAACAAGGGAGATTAGAGGATACCGGACATTAGCACATACCACGCTATCTGTACTATTCTGTACAGATAGGTAATATCTTGATGTTCGGAAGTTCGGATACATGTCCATTACAGTTAATGCAATCGTGTGTATACTTGTATAGGTGATTCATCAATTATGTCATTGAGTAGCTTAGATTGATAAAATTAAATGTGGAAATCGTAATTTCATATGTACATTATATTTTTCATTTCTCATGCTCTGAAAGAGGGTCATTGTTGTTCTGAAAGGTGTGTAGAAAATGATACGTGTCTGCACTAGAGCATTTTACGTTCGAAGTACGATTTTTTTTAATTTTTTTACTATAAGAAATTTGAATTTTAATGGATTTGTTATACAATTTCAATTCTGATATTTGACTCTCCATTCCATAAATAACGATACTTTTGCCTAAATTGTTAACTGAAAGTACCCTTAAGAAATACTATAAAAATGTATACTTGGTCATGTTTTTTAAAAAATACATGCATTTTACTTTCCTTGTATTGGAAATGAAAAGTAGAGTGTTTAACTCGGGGTGAAAGGCATCATTTCAGCCTTGGACTATTGGCGCACTCACTGCGTTCGAGCGCCAAAATACCTCGGCGGGAATGAGTGCCTTTCATCCCTTGGTTAACAATCAACTATTACTATTCAGTGACAAGTGGCTAGTTCGAGTACGGACAAGTTATAGTGAAGACGTCTTAGAATATTTATTGTAAATTGGTTGTTATTATGTTTGTAAAAACGCTATTATTCTTTAAATGATTTCTTAAATGATAATTTGGAATAAATTGAATTTTATAATAATAATGTAAAAATTTGTAATTGTAAAAATATTAATATTGGGATAATTTTATGATAAATTATAATTTAATATAATTTAAGCTGGTGAATAATGTATAGCTGTTAAAATATAATTTAGACTAAGTATTATTTAAGTAACTATGTTGCTATGCCCTAACGGGTGCATGTTGTAACCTAAGATATAAATAAGACCTAATGTAAACACATGTATGCAATAAATGATATGACTATGACTATGAACAAACGATTAAATTTAAAATATTGGTACAAGTATAGTTTTCATCATCAACCCGGTAATAACCCAACATAGTAGATTGGGTAATCAAACTCTCTTTTAATATAATAGGATAAAAAGACTTTCGAAGTTCAAAAGCAACAGCAAAGCCACCTGAGCTTAAGATAAGTTTTACAGTAGTCCTTTTGTAAGTGGCGGAGCACTTGAGACTATCTTAGAGCTACTTAAGTATACCTTCATTAATGACGAATCATTCATCATCGACATGTGCGGAGAATTAATCGCTAAAGAATGAATCAACTACCCTTTTTTTATAAAAGGATTATGTACAATCAAGATTACTTGAAACTTAAGCTGTTTTAAAACCACATAATTTTGTATAGTTGAATTTATTTGTGATGATTTCTAATGCCGAAACAATTGCTTCAAATATCGTTCTTAAGTTCTAGGCAAGACGATTCAAAATTTAATAAATATTCTTTGAATTATGTACATCTTAATTTATTTTGACTGCAGGTGTTCCGGATTCCAAGACACATGTGGGACACTGTCTCCCAGACATTTGTTGTCAGTTCTGGAAAACTGGTGATTCATGAAAACGTTAATAAAATAAAAGGTGCCGATCAAAGGAAACATTTTTGTCTGGTTATTATTTCCGTTATGCTGTAGACTCGTCTAGTTCGCGATTCATCAAGCAAACATATTTAGATCCTGACACTAAAGGTCAGAGTGCTATGTTTTGGATTTAGATTTGCAAAAGAGATGTTTTTATCTTAATTGCTATCGAAAATATTTCCGGGAATTATACATTCTCGGAATGCGTAGTAGCAAAAAAATGTTGTTATTTAACGGCTTCTAATGAACATTTTGCGACTTACAATCTGGCAGTGAGTCTTGATTATCTAAAAAAAACTTTTTTTTAGACTCGTATAGGTAATAAAACTATGAAAACGGATTATATCGCGTATATTGAATTTATAATACATCCCGACGTTTCGAACTCTTTACAGCGTTCGTGGTCAACGGGTGACTGAGGAAAAATTACAAAATGCAAAAATACCCACATACTAAAATAATGAACAATCATAGACTACAAACTTTAAGGCTGGTTGTACATGCAAAATCGGTTCATAAGGCTTGTTATACACTATAATTATTTTTCAAGTAAAGATATATATATATACGCGATAAAAATAAACTATGCCGGCTCCAACCCTACACCACGGACCCGAGAAGATTTAATTCCCTCCTAAATTGTCCTAAATTGCCGGCATAGTTTATTTTTATCGCGTATATATATATATCTTTACTTGAAAAATAATTATAGTGTATAACAAGCCTTATGAACCGATTTTGCATGTACAACCAGCCTTAAAGTTTGTAGTCTATGATTGTTCATTATTTTAGTATGTGGGTATTTTTGCATTTTGTAATTTTTCCTCAGTCACCCGTTGACCACGAACGCTGTAAAGGGTTCGAAACGTCGGGATGTATTATAAATTCAATATACGCGATATAATCCGTTTTCATAGTTTTATTTCATGAGTAACTATCGCGGTAACCGAAGACAATATTTCGTATAGGTAAGTTTATGTATCATGGAAAAACAAGACGTCCAATCTTCAGGCAAAAGAAAAATTCTCAAACTCAATTGTTTTAAGATAAGATAAATAATGATAACTTCGCCATGGATTTTGTGGCAAAGGGACGCTATTCTAAGTACAATCCGGGCAACTGTAATTTAGTAATAAGATTTCTTGCAGTTGTCTGATCTTATTCATAATACCACTAGCTAAGCTAGCTTCTATAGCTTTTGACTCGACTGCAAGATAGCGGAGATTTGTATATATTATTATATATTTCCTCGTGCAAATGACTATCTACTACTTCAAAATAGATGCTCTGGAGAAAAACAGCCCTGAACGCGAACATTCCTCATATAATTTTCAGCAAGTTTACTCATATAATGCTGCGTATGCCTCAACACCACACACCTCAAACCGTCCCTTATCTACCGCACTCAACTAGCATTAGATTTCAGTAAGTTCAGTGATCTCTTCAGCCTCAGGTACGGGTGCCTGAGCACGCACACACGCATGCGTGCGGGCAGCGCAGCGGCGCGCGCGCTGCTAAATTTAGACGCCTCCCGGCGAGCTCGAGACGGCTGGAGATTTCCAACATTCTATGCTTTATACCTACTAACAGTTACAGTATTTAACCATCAGCATTGATCATGTCTTTGCATTTATTTTTACGAATTGTTAGATAACACTATTAACAATGGTACAAGCGTAAGATCTGCCATGTTACTAGGCAATTGCAATTAGAAAAGGGTAAAATAAGTTGACATGGTTGAGTATAGGTATAAATTGTTCAATGGTACGCAACCAAACAATGGGCAGAATAGAACCCATCGTGCTTAACATTCCAGTTTACAATGCCAAATTGTATTTATCAACAACCCTCCTCTCAAGAGGGTTTGGACTACTCGTATAGTCATCTTATGGACACACTTGAATTTATTTTCAGATGTACGAGTAAGTTTATTTTGATACGATTTGGACACGAAAGCCCTCGGTTTAAAAACTGCACTCCTTAAGGCCGTTCCATCGGTTTGCCGCTGTCACTGTCACATTTCGCAAGAAAGAACGATCTTTCCGCGCGCCAAGTGTAAATTTTGATCGAATTTTGTCGATTTTTATTTATTTTAAAAACGTTACCTTACAATATCGAAATTCGAAAGCTATGAAATTACTATTTAAGTTAAGATTGTTTTTTCTTCTTATTTTGTATCTCATTATATAGTATCACATAATAAATAACCGAGTAAAGTAGGATTAAAAGTCCGAGTTAGAGGTTACTTTGGGAATTAATTGTATCGAGCGAAGTGTCAAAATTCGTGTATCGGAAGCTATGTTGTTAAAGATAATATAGTCAAGAACTACATATATTTTTTACACGTCTACGAATATCAACACCTCTTAGAAAAACATGATCACTATAAGGAGATTTTTCGCCTTCTGGCTCAGGGAACCGCCTTAAGCTACCATTGCCATTTTATTCTATTAGTTATATTAATTAGTTTTATAATTTATGTATATTATTATCATTGTAACATTGTTAACTCATATTTAGGTATATTTTACACCAGCTTTTGCCCGCGACTTCGTCTGCGTGGAATTAGTAATTTGGATACCTTAATTCTTAAACAAATCTGCTTTTTAATTACTCCTTTTTTCACCCCCAAATTAATCCACACTATACATTTCCACCTCATTTTTTACACCCTTAAGGGATGATTTCGGGAATAAAAGTTATTCTATATCCTTTCCCACAGCTCAAACTATCCCCATACCAAGTTTCATATAAATCGGTTCAGCGGTTATTGATTCCCCATACAAATTTTCACCCCCCTTTTCATCCGATGTCCTTTCCCGGGACTCAAACTATCTGTATACCAAATTTCAACTAAATCGGTTCAGCGGTTTAAGCGTGAAGAGGTAACACACAGACAGACAGACTTTCGCATTTATAATATTAGTATGGATAATACCAACTACCCGGTCAATTCGAACAACGTGACAATTACTAGATACGAGAACAATACGAGATCTAATAGATACTTTATAGTTTAGTTCTCAACTAGTTATCTTTTGCAGTTCGATTCTAGAAACCAATTGTTATTTCACGCTACAATTATTGTGACGTTTTGGGATATCCATTAGATATCCTTTGGATGTCTAAGTAATATCTTAAGCAACTCTTAAAAATATCGTTCAAGAGGACATTCGGAATCGCGGAAATGTCAAATATATTAAATATCTCGTTATCGTTTCTGTTTCATATCAGTGGATATCTAGTTGATATCTAGATCATTGTTCGAATTGGCCCGTACCTTGTTTGTTGTTGCAGAAATATCATTAAAAAACAAACGTAGAATAAGTTAATTACCTACCTACAAACATTCATTTAATAAATCATGAACTGATATATTATAAGAGATGTTGATGAAAAATTGGTTTCACCTTTGTAATTGAAATGGCGAAATTGCGCATTCTTTAGAAAATCTAGCCACTTTTCTAACCTCAATCAACTAATCACACATAGCAATAGCAATTGGATTTCAAATGATCTCTAACATGTTTAGGTACTATATTTCAATGGGTACCTAATTACGTAATGTAGAAGTCTGATTTAACAAGATATGTTGCTACATACATAGTATATCAAATATGTAGTTTCGTTAACGATATCAGGAAATATGTGAGTTCAATAAAATTACAGAATTTATCATTTAGGATTTTATGAACTATTCCTAAATATCAAATCATAAAAATATGACATAAGTACTTACAAAAAAACTTAGATTAACAGGAAAAAAATACTCACTACTCATAGGTCGTCATCCAGCTCTGTAGAATACGGATAAGTACTGAAAACCGAAACCAATTTCATTTCGTTTTTTTGTTTCCTTGGAAGGTGAAAGCAGCTGTCACGAGCGAGCGAGACAGACGCCGCGCAGCTGGTTGACGCAAGGCGATATATAAATATTTTACTCAGTGAGGGAATTAATGTCCCTATATATTTTTTTTATTTCAACGCTCACCTTGGGAATTAGCACAATCCTACTTTATTATTTTGATGACACTTCCTTTCATCGTATAAAATAGGAGATCTATTTAAATATTGGGGTTAGTGTAGGTACAATTCAAATTTTCGCGATAAAGTTATTTTCCGTCAACAAAATGTTTTGTATTGAATATTACAGTATTGCTCTCCTCATTAATAGGTGTAATATGTAGAATTATCATGAAAACAGTGTCGCAGTTTCGTTTTAAATCGATCACTATGCGCGATCGTACCAAGTAATGAGCTTTCGCCAGCCGAAAGTTGTATAATGTACTCTTTCATGAAAAATAGTACCTAATAAAAATTATGAATAAAATATTAAAATATTATTAAAATATTACGAATAAAAATTGCATAATTACTTAATAATATCTGAGAGACCGAGCTTTGCTCGGAAAACATAAAAATAGCTAGATCGATTTTTCGCCCCCGAAAACCCCCATATAGCAAATTTCATCGAAACCATTAGAGCCGTTTCGGAGATCCCCGAAATATATAAATATACAAGAATTGCTCATTTAAAGGTATAAAATGAGTGCAAAAACCAAAAAGTTCACAAAATACCACAAGTAGAAGATTCTAAATGCAACTAGTAAACTGATAGGTATAGGTATAGGTTAAGATACAATGTGATATGCAATAAAGATTATGAGTATGAGTATGAGTATGAGTATGAGTATGAGTATGAGTATGAGTATGAGTATGAGTATGAGTATGAGTATGAGTATGAGTATGAGTATGAGTATGAGTATGAGTATGATCTAAGTAAATAATGTAATCAACAAAGCATTTCTCCATGTAATATTAAACTATCGCTTGTTGAAATGTCCAGAAATCGCAAACAAATCACGTATGACGAATCACTAAGTCCCATGGCCGTTCGGCGTGGGCGGCTCATGATGAACGTTGAGGGATAAACAATATGGCATACCTCGTAAACTTTACATAAGGAAATCGATGCTTTTTGTATGGAATACGAATGCGATGCCAAAAAAAAATTTTATCTTGGTAACAGAATAACGATATCCTGGGTATCCGGGCCGACTTTAGAACTAATGTCAGAACTCCGTATCAAGCAGCGCCTTTCGACTCTCGTAAAGACCCGCATGCTCAGTTTCTTCGGTCACGTCTCAAGGCGAAACAATGACTTCCTTCGTCTAGTGGTGCAGGGTAGAGCAAACGGAGCAAGACTGCGTAAAAGGCCACCTATGCGATGGACTGACCAAATCACGTCTACCATGGAAGGGCCCCTGAACGTATTTGCCAGAATAGAATAGAATAGAATGAGATTTTATTCGTAAGCACAAACAAAAAAGACATTACATAATACAAAAGAAAACATAAAATAAGATTAAAGTGCCACGAAATGGCCTCATCTCAGCATGTTGCTGGTGACTTCCAGCGCTGATCTTCCGATGAGACCATCAGGTGAGAAGAATCACGGAAGGTAAGAGACAAGAAGAAAAGATACATAAAATAACATACAATGATCAAATAGTTAAATACAACAAGCAAGAAGATACAACATAACGCTTAAATTAAAAAAATATTTATATAAAGTAAGCATCGTACTTGTAACATAACAGTCAGTCCCAGAATGACCTCCAAACACGGAAAATGGCGAGAAATCGTACGGCAAGTAACATCTGTGCCCGATGTCAGCAGTTGACCACGACACTCTGCAAAGAGTACAACGACAAAGAAGAAGAAAAAGAGAAAAACGACTAGTATTCTTAGGAACTTGATAATATTGTTTACTATTGAATAAATTAATAGTAAAGTACTTATTTATACATGGTGGCGAACAAGCGTGCGGCTCGCCTGATGAGCGGTCACCGCAGCCCATGGGTGCTTGCAACTCTAGTAGAATTACACGCGCGCTACCTTAAGCGAGGTTTAGACTAGCAAGAACTTGCATGCAATTTTCGTTACATTGCGGTATCTGATCAACCTTTAGAATACAGTTTACTTTAGTAGTCGGCAATGTAACTTAAATTGCATGCAAGTTCTTGCTAGTCTAAACCTCGCTTAAATTCATCGTGGTTTTGGCTTTCTATTAATTTCATAATTGCGTCAAGGAAATTTTCTACTAACAAAAACATTAGCGTTCAAAATACCCATCAAAAATTAAGTCCTTTAAACCAAGAACGAAAACAAAATCTAACCAAAACATTACGGGGTACAATCCTTGAAGAAATTGGAAACCGACTTTTATAAATCCCTCCGCCAAAAAGTTTCTTATTGCTAGGTTAATAGTGGTGAAATTGGGGTGAATAAAATGCTGTTTGTAAGTCGTTTCGGGTTGTTTTGGTTGGGAACGACACGTGCGGCCGTGCGCAAAGTAAACTGAGATCCTTTGGCAGCTGCGGTGTGATTATGACGCCTTGGCTGAGTCAGTTCCGTACTGACGTATTCTGCTGAAACTGTAGCAAAGCTTTGCAGTAAACGCCGAATGCCGTAGCGGGTGGAATATTAATGAAATCATTTATTGTCTGTGCGTGATTTTTTTGCTGGCAATTCAAAGAAGAATTAAGTATATATCTATCTCACAAAGTTAATATATGTATATATTATATATACTATGTATGTATGCGTATATAAATAATTTATTTATATTTATGTAAGAATGGTATGTATTTAGTAGATATTATGTAATTTATGTATGTGTATTGTATGCATTGTACGAGGTTCTTATAAAAAAAAATCTAATGCACCGCCTACAATCTTCTCTGCTGCTTTACCCTAAGGTTTTCTCTACCAGAATGCCTGGTGGCATTAAGTTCGCTTTTGGACAATAAGTTTTTTTGTGCAATATAGTATAAATAAATAAATATAGTATAAGCTTTTTACGCAAAATAACGCATGCTACCTGAAAATAAGAGTAAAGTCGAAACATGTATAGTTGAAAGTAACTACTCAACAGTGTGGCTACCACTAGCTTGGCAGCTTGGCACTGACATAAACGCTATCAAGAAAGTAACTGACTTTCTATGCTAGTCGCTCGCACTCGCATATTATTGTGAGCGAGAAGTATAGAAAGTAAATTACGTATTTTAGACGTTAGCGTAATATGTCAGTTTGACACTGTCAGTGACTCATGGTACGGGTACCGGTACAAATGAGCAAAAATAATACGATGGATTTTTTCTTTGGGTGAGGATGTAACGGAGTTTATTCCTATTTTATATTTATTTCACGTTATTTTGGTTGGTTTTTGACGGTCTATCGTTTAAATCTAAAAGATTATCCATCTGCTTATTCAGCTAAAATTAAAATATGTGGAAAGTTTTCTATAGAGTTTCTTACTTTATACGTAAATAAAAATCATGTACACTCAGCGTCAAATACTTTGTAGCAACCAAAGTAGTCAAATATTTAGTTCGGCACACGGTATTTAGTGTGGCGTACCGAACTATTTGGCTACTGACTGCTACAGGAAAACGACGCTGAGTGTACCTACTGCCTACGAGTTGTGATGGTCCACATTTTCAACATTTACTGTCTCAAAGACTAAAATTACTCAAAAGCAAACAAGTTTCGTAAAATTTCCATAAAACTAAGCCCTTGGGTACCTATAGATAGGAAGTTAGCTTTATAATATTTGATTATAATTAAGGTGTGCTACCTTGCGAAATCAGACGAAAATTTGTATAAATTATTGGGGTAATAAGTATACTTACTAAATATGTTGTGGTAGAACTGAATCCTTAGCCAAGTCGATATTGGATTTCAAATGAGTACGGGTTTACCAAAAGTAGGGCCGAAAGCCGGAAAGCAGATAGAATACCTATCATCCTAAAACTTGATTGCCAAATATTTGATTTCAATTTATTGTAGGACACAATTCAATCAGATTGCCTATAGTTAGGTACTGTGTACCTTCTTATAGATGAACTAAATAAAATCGCAATCCTACAAGTGATAACTGATACCCACTTGTTAAACAGACATACTTGAAAACTCTCCAAATGCAACAGGTAGCTCTTTCACAACATTAAAGTCCGAAATCGCTTAACCAACCAACAAACATAATCACATCGCTCGCCCGAAATTCAACCTTATCGGCATAGAGATTGCATCGAAAACCGATTGGTTGATGCAATCGATTGGTTGGTAATAAAATCGGTTATGATAATTGAAGTTAGTCGATAGTACATTTGATCTCAATCGTAACGTCTACGCCAATAAGCTAAGAATGCGTTTCAACTATGTCCTTAGTTCGTTGATCGTGTAAGCTTTGCTGGGCTTAGCGGGACAGGGCTATAACCGCGAAAATCGAAGTTCGCCTACATTGGAGTAAGAGACAAAGATCCCCGCAATTTGTAAATTTCTGTTTTCGCAGTAGCCCCGCAGGAGTCGAAAAAGGTTTGCAATATCGACAGCGTCCTATGTCTTATATGGCTATAAACTGTTGTTATTTAGTGTAGGTATGTATTACGTATTCCTTAAATATTATATTGATATTATTTTTCCTGACCTTTCCGAAGTTACAATAATTAAAGGGGCCCATTGACTATAAGTCCGCCGGACGATATCGGCCTGTAAGTTAGAACAAAAATTTGACAGTTCCGAACAACTGACAGGCCGATATCGTCCGGCGGACTGATAGTCAGTGGGCCCATGGAGACTATATAAAGGAGCCAAATCTCTATGTATGAAAAGTGTCCATCAAAAAACAGTAATTAGGCGGCGCCACCATACACCGAAATACTACCAAAAACAATCTACGTAATTTGGTCGGGTTATTTGTTGCCTTATATGGTTCATGTTATACTCATGTCCCAGAGCCTAACTAGCGCCAGAGATTAGGAAATACTATTTACAGCTGAAAGCTGGTCACTTTTGCAATAGTTCTGCCATAAGAGATTGTCGTTCTTTCTATACCGTCCATAGGTGGGCCTCTTAACAGACATAAAGTCACTCAATCTACATTAACTATACTAAATAATTGCATATTACAGACAAAACCCCTCATCATTAGAATAATTGTGATGTTTTTGTTCAATTGGGACTTCGAAGGAAAACTTCTTTACCAGACATGTTTTCTAAGATCGTTCCATCACCATCATCGTTATACTGGCGACGATCATGATATTCTTCTTTACCTTTACGAATTTCGTCGTGACAACCGTTTAGTCCATGGTTTCATAACTAGGTAGGTACATGTCATTTAAAAGCCGTACTAGATACAAATTATAGATTGAACAAATTCAATCTCGAAATTGCTGTCCAAATGTTCGACTATCGTTTTCAAGACGTTTCGAGCACCCGCTCGGCCCAAAGAGGGGGTGATTTGGTGGGTTGGCCGGGTGCCAGGCGGCGTCTCTGGCGCGCAGCCAAATCGGGAGCGCGCATTGAAAAAAAAACGGGCGTCGCGCATCTTTGATATGCGTCAGAAGCGCGCGCGCAACCATCGGGGAGAAACATTTTTTTTTTCAACTGTTAAGTAGTTTTTTTTGTTAGACGTTAAGATAGATGAACAAGTCTTTTTCTATTGTAGATTTCTCTGTTTAGATGTTTCCTTGTATTTTCCTTTGCTCTGGAGTTGAGTAACTGTAAACAAATTAAAATAAACTAGCACTAACGATCACGGAGCAAAGCCTCGGACGTACAAACAGACAGACAGACAGACATACAGACATACGAACATGGCGAGACTATAAGAGTTACTAGTTAACTACGGAACCCTTAAATGCACAATTTTAAATCAGTCATACGAAATGTAATACGAGTATGTATAGGTAATATTCAAATAGGTATATCATATAGATTCAGGCACACATATTGCGGTGCTGAAAAATGACAGTAAAATATTTATTATTATTGTTTATTTAGTACATGACTATACCTAAAACATCGTTACCTACATTCATTAAAGTGAAAATGAAAATGTTGATAGCCTAATGTGTTCAATGTTTTCCACTGACTAACACTTGACGTCAAAGCCACATTTTGCCACATAAAAACATAGTTTATTAAATTATACATTTTGAATACCAGCCAAGTAAGAGAACATTAATCAAATCAGTTAGTTAAATGACTTATCAAAAGAATGAGAAATCAAGAACTAATTAGTACGTGTTTTCTTGTTAGAGACATATCTAAGACTGAAAACTAGCGAAGCAAAAGTTCTTTACATGTTATATAAATAATATCATGTAAATAACTTTTGCTACATAATTGGTATAAGCATAAGTATTTAAACTGAATATATATCGATGAAGATCGAGTAGTCGTCTTTTGTGTTGTGTTTGTAAGTAGGTAAAATATACCTCTTACAAATAAAGTTATTGACTTATTGTCGATGTAACTATCTGAAACTGTTCCCTCATACCTACAGCAGATTTTCCAAAAGCTAGCGACCAAGTGGGAAACAATGGGCATTGTCATCGACGGCAAAAGGTTGACTAACCAACGTTTTGCCGATGACATAATTATGTTCTCCCACACTGCACCCCATCTAGAACAAATGGTACAAAACCTTAGCAGGGCAAGTCTTGAAGTCGTACTCGAAATGAACAGGGCCAACGGCGTGAAACGTAGCGTCAGAGGGCCTACCGCGAACCACGTTCGACGTGTTGCCTCTCTGTCGCACTTGTAAATTCGTACGTAAGTGTGACAGGGAGGCAACACGTCGAACGTGGTTCGCGGTAGGCCCTCTGGGTTGATGGGCATCCAATATGTCGACGAACACATCTATTTGGGTCAGATAGCATCCTTCGATAATAGGCAGTCTAAAGAAATCGATCAACGTATCGGACATGCCTGGAAGAGCTTCTGGTCCATGAAGGCACTCATGAAAGACAACCTTCCACTGACACTAAAGCGTAAACTCGTCGACATGTGTACTCTGCCTTAACCTACGGCGCCCAAACTTGGTAATTAACGGAAGCCCAGAAGTCCCGACTCAAGATTTGCCAGCGAGCAATGGAGCGCAGCATATTAGGAGTTCGTAGAACCGATCGGGTTAGGAACACGGAACTGCGCTTCAGAACTGGTATCGTAGATGTGGGTGCTAAGGCCACTAAGCTTAAGAAGCAACAGGAGTGGTCATTTCTCCATACAAACGTACTCGACTGTTTCCTCCGTGGTTTTTGAAGCTAGAGCAATGAATTTTTCAACACAGATTATTTATTATTAATGCCTATCTGTGTCGGACTGTTTTGCTTTTTTTTGATATTTGTGTTTTTTAAAGCGTTAGAGCACTTCAAATATTTCCATATATATAAATATTCCATAAATATAACCATGCTTCTCTTTACGGCCTTATTTACTAGGCCGCAAAGAGAAGCATGGTTGGTATTCAAAACTGACATCAATTAGCCTAAAAATCAAAACAGTCCGACACAGATAATTTCATTACCATTTAGATCTCAATATTTCCGTGAAAGATCCATGTCTGTGTGATAACCTTAAAAAAAACCCTCCTCACTTTTCAGAAAGCTTAATCCCTCGCACCTATCTCAATCTCGCATCACTAACATTCGACCACAATTTACGGCGTCGATTTTCGAACACTCGATATTGTTATGAAAATCCAACCACAGCCGGAGTGCTGGCATCGAGCCAGTAAGCAACAGGCGTCTACGCTCTATTGCCGAATGACGCTAGAGATACACGATCGCTGGGGGCCTGGGGGGATTATTTCCTTTTACATGTGTTCAATATAGGTACCTACGTACCTAATGTAACCGGTATTTAGAGCACTCAAGTGAATATTTTCCACCCTAAAAGTAAAACGCCAATGAACGACTTGAATTTGTGAACTACCGCTAAGAAAAGCGTCTTTAGGCGTTTAGATCAAATACAAAAAATCACAGTATTATTTACACTAACCTCGTGAGGCTAAATGTACATTAAAATGTACATATTCATTGCAATCTAATTTGAACCTTTTGATGAAACAAATAGAGTAGCATTTCTATTGTTTCATTGCGTTGTAAAACAAACGAAATTCGATCCAATTTACTTATAGAATAAGGTTCAAATTAAAAATTGAAAAACTTTATATGGTGGGTCTTACGAGGCTAAAACATATCGCGAAGTAAATATGGTTATTCCTATCTGACTAAGAGTTACCTAAATTACCGCAGAAGTTAATGAGAACTCATATATATATATTTCTTTTTCCATGTAAGATTTCTTGATTTTTTTTGGGTAATATATAATGATAACCAAAGTTGATACCTACCCACTTGACTGTATCGAGAGCAAAGTTAATAAGAAGCAGTCGTAGTATCTCTAGGCGTGTGTCCATTCGGTATAATGGTTATGTATATAGCTACTTATGCACACAATTCAGTCATGATAACAACTAAACCCCATCTCTGGCTGTTCTTGCTGATGAGTATGTACAGAAACGTGAGATGGCTTTCGTAAATTGATTAATTCTTATAAAATAGCGCCAATATAAATATATAAATATCTTGTCGGAAACATATTTTCACGGATTTATGTCTGTACATAATAATGACACTGTTGTGTTACATAATGTCGATGTGACAGAAAGTATGCAAAATGGCTAAATCATAGTAATGTACACGTGGAGTTGGTCTCTGCAAGCTAGGCAACTCTGCACATACTTATAGGCAAGCAACTAAATGTGGCACGCCACGCATCAAGACAGCCTAGCTAAATTCACTAAATTATTTGTCAAAATAATATTAAAATACAAAAAAATATGAAAATACTTTAACACTGATAAGCATAAATATAATTAATTGAGAATTGAAATGAAATATTGCAATCTTAATGAGAAATAATGACGCAAATGAAAATGAATACAGAATTTCCACAACAAGACTAGGAAAGCGGCAAAATTAGATATTTATTGCTTTGTCACTGAGTAAGAAAATGATGGTACGGAAACGTTACAAGTATAGGTCAATGGTACCTGTAGGTTGGTTTAGGGTGATAAGTTGTTTATGTCTTTGTTTATGCACTCAAACAAATATGATCAACAAAATGCGCCGTGAAACACATAAAGTCTAAGATATTTTTTTAAGGCGCTTCGCGCAGTTTTTGGCTAAAAACTGTTACATTTTAGAGCTTATAACTTCTAAATGAGTCAACCAAAAATCATGAAAAAAATATATATGAATCTTCACTCTATGGACAACAATCGCAACATTTGACTTCTTTCCTGAAATTTGTAGTTTCACCGAAAAAAAAATAACACGACAGGCCGTTTTGCGGCTAACTTTGCTTATAACTTCTAAACGGCTTAATCGATTAAAATTATTTTTAAACTAACAAAAATGTTTTAACAGGTTCTACAAATGCAACATAGCTTTTCTTAATCAAAAAATATTTTCTTAAGAAATCGAACGTTTTTCCACATTTCATGCGTATGCAGCCTGAAAATGGCGTGGCCGGCAGTCGTGTGCCAGCTTTGAGACGAGGAGGCTGTGTCGCTCGTCGCTCCGTGCCTTCCTTGCACTATGTTCGCTTATGCACAAGCAAAGTGCTATAATATCAGAGTTATTGTGGCCAAAGAATAAATAACTGCAGAGCGCTGATTTGGTTGCGAAGCGCATTAGCGAGCGCAACACGGTATTTTGCGGTCTATTACAATGAATGTAATGATAATATCCGTATATATTATATTATAATATACGTATGTTTGAGAAAACTTCATTTGAAATAAATAAATAAATGTTTTCTAACCGACATATTAATAATGTCATTCAAGTTTTACGTTTTGAAAAATGTTCCATTCCATTTTCGTGAATAACTTCTAAACAATTTAAAAGTGCTTGTTGCTAGGCCTATTTGAATAAAGAATATATTGAATTGAATTGAATTATATTGACTGTTTATCCTAAATTATAAAAAATATACATTTGAGATTCTCACAATGAGCTCTTTCATTTGATATGTAACACGATATAGTTTGAAAAACTTTTTTTATTTTATTTTCTCTTTTACCCCCCAAAAGTGGCCCCGTGTTTAAAATTAATTTTTTTACGTTACATGTCCGTCTTTGGGTCACAAACTTACATATATACACCAAATTTCAACTTAATTGGTTCAGCCGTTTCCGAGAAAATAGGCTGTGACAGACAGACAGACAGACGTACGAGTGACCCTATAAGGGTTCCGTTTTTTCCTTTTGAGGTACGGAACCCTAATAATGATGATATTCCCACGTAATGATTGAGAAAACTTCGAACTTCGAAAAATAACACATTTATAGTAGTATATGAAGCTAGTAGGTACTTTAATTTTATAAGTTAACTATTAATGGCATTATTTATATTTATTTATTACGGATAAAAAAAACTGTATAAAATAAACGCACTGTACGCCTCAATTTAGTACATACCAAGCTTTAGCTATAAATCTTAATCCGTCGATTTGACTTAGGTATTTATTTGTAAGAAACAGATAAAACACAAATTAACTAATTGAGGCTTGTAAAGTATAATGCTTAAGGGAATATATTTTTATTATAATTTACGACCTCCACTACACGCATGATCTACTCATACTCAAACAACAAAATATCTGCAAAAGATACAAAAATAAGAGGTATAGCGCCAAATGCCGCGCGCCTCTGGGCTGTAGGTTATTCTTTGAACCTCGTTCCGCCGCAGTCGCCGCACCGAGACGAAATTCACGTACGATTGCAGTGAGCGGGGTGCGGGTACAGAGACGCTGAGACGCTCAAGGCCAAATCAGCGAGAATCGTCTTAAATTCTTACCACACTTGTCGATTTTTAATAGTATTATTAGCTTGCCTACCTTGCCTACAGTTCGTATTGATTATTATAGGAAATATGACTTTCATTTTACATATTTATGTTACAGGCCAATTATTATATTACAACTTAAGTTTGAGGTCTATGTCGACCTTTTGGTAATAATGGTAATTTCAAATATGTCTCCCGTGTCGCCTCGTATTTACTTAATAAAAATTAGTCAATGATTTATGGTTAATTTAATCCTAACAACAAGCGAATTTCGTAAGTAATTCGCCGTTATTGCAGAGCTGAAAGCATGCCAGAGTACTTACTCGCTATTTTACAGCTTTATAATAAAATAGTAAGTCCAAAACGCGCTTACCCCAATTTCAACCTTAACACAGTTAGCATAAAAACGAAAACGGTTTGACTAGTTCAATAATTTTGAGACATTTCAGACCTGATGCCTTAGAAAGATGCGTGCACACAGATACAGTGGACGACATTATTGTTAATCATTTGGCACAGGTGCGAGGAGAATTAAATTCTCCACTTCAATAATGGCTCGCTAAATATTCGTTTGACGATGATTTAAGTCGTAACTATTTTTTTGTTTTTTCAGGTGTTCGTAACAAATGTATATCAATGAATATCTGTTGTTACCCTTTTTTTACGTTAACAAGCAAATTAAATTTGAATAAGTGTTTGTCATTTTCATTACCATTAGGTAGAATAAAATGATAGGTAATAAATTAAAAAGCCTTTTAGATTTCTTTAACTTAAGACGAGAGTAAGATATTTAGAAACTACGGTCAACATTAAATTCGCCAAAATGGTTAATACTGTCAAAAACTGGAACGAAATGGCATAACTACGAACGAGAAAAGGTCAAGATTTGAGCGGGCGGGCTTCCTATATGTGTAATTTTCAATCTTGCTTATTCATCCTTATAACAACAGTGTAAAATGGGAAATTTACCAAGTATGTACTCTACTGAAACTTGCATGGAGCACGACTCGCAAAACAGGCACGTTGGATGTTGACTTACGGAAAATTCCCAGAAATACTTACTAAATAGGTTCACTGAGCAGAATATGAAATGTTCTTGAAGTGATTTTGATTATATTAGTATTCATTAGATTATATTGTGATTTTGATTATGCTGTTAATATAAGCGAATACTACTTCATATGATGATTGAGCTCCTCCTATATTCTTTGCACTCGTTATACAAATCTGACAATAAATAATACAGTAACGGAATAAGAAGGTTTGTCACTTTTGAACCTTAATGCCATTACATAAAATCGAAAAGCGACAAACCTTTAAATTCCGTGACTGTGCCTTCATAAGTTAGAACGTAATGAACAGAAGACGCAACTTTCCTCTATCTTCAGGAACAAAGATGATAGGTATAAATTAAGCTTCGTAGGTGAAATATTGAATAGATTATGTTCGAGTGTACACAGCGGCGAAGATGCTATGTGGCGATGACCTCGACTGGACGTCTAGCCAAATGTTAACGTTGCGTCGCAGATAAACAAGATTTCTATTTGCTACTTTCTCAACCTCGTATTTTCCTTAGCGCTGCTTTGAAAATAGAACTTTCTGGTGTAAGGTTCAGGGTTTGTTTTGTATTAATTTAAATTAGAAAAATAAGTTGATGAGAAGTTGATCTGACAATCTGAAACGATTTGCGTCTAAAATAGGTAGTACAAAGGAGCAGTGACATTTAAAGATTAACTGCATTTAAATATATGATTTTTGTTACAACTGCATATCTACTCCTCGAATAATGTTTAGTTGGAATAATGGAGTTGAAACTCTAGGTCCATGGGGTCCCAGCGCGCATAAGTTGTTTGCAGAAATCGCGAAGCGTCTGGTTGACGTAACTGGTGACCGAAGAGCTGGCGGCTTTCTCGCACAACGTATCAGCATTGCGATACAGCGGGGAAATGCCGCCAGCATCCTTGGTACAATGCCTCAAGGGCCTATTTTAGATTTAAGCTAGTTATTAGTTTCGTTTACGTAGTACCACTGTATATATCTTGTATGTAAATAAATTTGTGAATTATCATGTTTAGTGCAATTAAAGAAATAATATCGGAAATCCTGCACCATTTTAGGACGTGTTTACTTTTTACGAAATATGCTGGTGTTGTGAACACAAAAGAAAACATGTGCAAATAATAAAAATATTTAAAAAAACATCCTCTCTTCAAGACAAGCGGTCGTGAAATTGGGAACACACATCATTATAATAAGGTTGCTAAATTTATAATTTTATTTTTTTGCTTTTGAGCGAAAAGCTTCAGTGCTAAGTACGAAGAATTGCAGGCAGTGTTAGTTTAGCCAGTAGCCGCTGGCGCTAGCAGCTGCAAGCTGGCTTTTGACACATGGTATGGTCGCATTCATAATTATTAATTGCCTATGGATTTGTTTGTTTCTTAAATGTTTTTCTTTTTCTTGTAAGAAAAAGTATACATACTTGTTTTTATTTTTGTTTGTGCTTATAATGTTTTTTTTTTGTGGTTTGGTTAATAAGATTGTAATTATTCCTTGTGTGTATTTTTGTAATGTTTTAATATGTATCTTTGTGTGTTATCTATCGTGGCATCACCGAATGGGCCCTACGGAAGACCAGCGCTGGCTTTATAGCAAGCATTATGCTGAGTTGGGTCCATTTCGTGATGCACACTTGATGATTTCTTCTTTTCTTGCTGTTGTTGTCTGTACATGTTCGTACTTGTGTTGTGATCGTCACGAATAAATATCTTTTATCTTTTTTTTTAAAGAAGGGGCCAGCCCTACCTAATACATATGTATTGACACTGTATATGAATCGCCATTATTTCAGATTGGGTCAAGTGTTCTTTCTATGTTTTTGTATAAGTACATAGATCTGCTAGTTAGTCCATTGTGCATACATACACAAAAATTCTACCATCAAGCAATCTGTTCATTAACTAGGCCAGAGCGAAAGATAATAAACATGTGTGCGCTGAAAAGCATTGCCAAGAGCTTCCGTGTCGCGTGCTAGCATTTTACACATTTCTAGGTCACGCTACTTAGGTATACCTAAACGCCTGCGTTTGTTTTTGAGATTTTTTTTTGTAATTAGAAAGTTACAGGCAAATAGGTAGAACATTATGATATTTACTGCTGTACACAACCAATAACGGATGGGTTTAGTTCATTTGATTTTTACAGTAGTATTATGTAGGTACGGTAGATATGTATGGAAGTAGTTCCTCTAGACTTTTTACAATAAACTAATTTAGCTTGGGACATATATATGGAGAAACAATACGTCAAATATGGATATTTCCATTATTTGAAGCATCCTGTGAATGCTATACTGTCCAAACCATTCGAATTTGTATTTTTTATACACTTTGAAATCGGTTAATGAATCGGAAAGAAATTAAATTTACAACATTAACCATACCTAGTCGAAATAAAAAACTAATTGTATCCGCTAAGACTTCTTAATATTACTATAAGATTTCGGTTTCTGCCAAATTGCTACCCACTATAACTTCAATTTTATTGCAACAATACTGTAAGCTAATAATCTGAACACCTATCGGAGTATCAACAATATTTATGTTTCCTCTGCCAAGAGTACTCTAGTAGGCGGTGCGCTACACTTTCTATGATTTAGGTTGATGAGGAGAATGTTCTTTTTTTGCTAATTTTTGTCAATACATCACACATTTTTATTTCTACACTTTTAATAATTTATGTCCTGGAATGCCCCTTTCTCCCTGGCTTTTTTTAATGTTGGGGAAATGCGTTTACGCATGCCACCTGGTCCCGCGAAACCAGGAGCGATGACGGACTAACCAGTGGTAAGAGTACCATCACAAACTACCAACGAATGCCGACTTCGCCTTGTAGAGAAGCGCCGCTGCGCAGGATCACTATTTATCAGCATTCGACTGCGTGCGTTCCGAATATCTCCCTGCCCTGCTTGAGTTGCTGTATTCTCCGTTTTATTTTCTTTTATTGAGGTGTGCAATAGAGTATTTAACACAGTGTATTGTATTGGATAAAGCATCATATTCATCATACTCGTAATACATTAAATTGGCATAATGCTTACCTTTTAATGCTTTAAAATCACAGAACGTATCATCATGTAAATACTTAATTTGTGCAGTTCGAATGACCCTTTAAGCATAAGCATTATGGGATATACTTAATAGCGTGAAAGACAGATAGAGTAGAAAAACATAAAGTTTTCATATAATAAAGCGCAGCAAAATTTGGTCTTCCCCTTATTCTGATTCCATGGACACACTAGTGTCTGACGAAAGCAGACGTAGGCAAAAGCGAAAGAAAATTTATATGCAGCTAAATGTCTCGGAGACGTGAAATATCGGTCGGCGGTGGCGACATGGCGATGTCTGCTCAAGGATGTGGCTGAGAAATATACGAACACAAATATATATTACCTGCTACCTACATATATGTGATTTCCAAAAAAATACATTGACTCACGCCTCGACAGTGTAAATATTATTAAAGAACTATATACAGTCCGTTAACTCTCAGAATTACCTTCGGATTTTAGAAAGATACATCGGGTATCGGCGATAATACGCGAAGGTGATATTGCTGTTCTGCTTTCTTATTAACTCACAAAAAGTTTTAAACTTACCGCAAAAAGTTAAGGATACCTAATGTCTCAATGTAAAATAAGCCCTAATTTAATGACATTATGCTTAATATTCGGTTTATGGATGGTATAGAAAGGATCGCAATCTCTTATGGCAGAATTGTTGTAAAAGTGACCGCTTTAAATAATAGTTCCTAATCTCTCCGGTGGCGCTAGTTAGGCTCTGGGACATGAGTATAAAATGAACCATATAAGGCAACAAATAACCCGACCAAATTACGTAGGTTGTTTTTGGTAGTATTTCGGTGCATACATATATAGTGTATATAGTGGCGCCGCCTAATTACTGTTTTTTGATGGACACTTTTCATACATAGAGATTTGGCTCCTTTATATAGTCTCCATGATTCGGTTGATGACTATATTGCGATTTGACTTTTTGTCATAATCTAAATAAAATAGAATCAGAATTTGAAATTCGAAAACAAATTTGAAATTATATAGAGTTGATAATACCAGTCACATATTTCAATTCATATGGAAAAAGTATACAATTGGAAAATTGTGATATTATTGTAATGGTGGTATTAACTACTCTTATATAGTTTAAGGCTGAAAAGACGACTGCACTCTTTGGGTGTTGGATTGCAACTAAATCAGTAAGACACTGTCATTTTCTATTACGCGATTACGTCCGATTTTACCCGAAAAACGAATGTCATTCTGAGAGTTAACGGACGTACTAACCTATTGATATTAACTACCGCCCCGGCTTCGCACGGGTTTCACTTCCTCAAAAATCACTCTATTGATAGGTAGGTGAAAACCGCATGAAAGTTTTTGAGTTTATTACGAACATACATACAGATAGACGCGGCGGGGGACTTGTTTTATAAGGTGGTCTTCCCATAAAATGAAATTTCTACGAAAGTAGAAATTGATTTTAAAACGACTATCTTTACAAGAACCAAGTAGCTAATCGTCGAGCAGGTCGACATTTCCGAATATGAACAAATTTGAACTCCTATTTAATTATATTATAAGTGTTCGTTCTACACATATCCCAACTTCAACAAAAATATTCCATCCATTGACCATTTCATACAATATATAAACAAGCTAAAGTAGTTTCTAGAAACTATAACTGTTAGGCTTCTAAGATTATTAAAATAGGTAGGTTGAGAAATGTGGACTAGTTGTGAAAGTATCAGGTACTTTTAATATCAAAACACTTTATGACCAAATCTTTAGCTTGCAAAATAAAGGTATATGACAAAGACTTTTGAAATCAATGCCGAATGTGTATACTTACTAGATGCAGATAGATACATAGCAGAGGTAGGTACAAAAACTTACATAACGGGGGAACCATTGTGGAAGTAAACATTCCAGGTAAGATCATTTACTAAAATTAATTACAGGCTGTGCACTCTATATTCTGTTAAACACAAGAACAAGAAATCAGCGCTACATAACGTACCTACGTACAGTATGCGTTGAGAAAAAACAAATGCATCACGGACGACGGCCTGTATAAGCAAACACGAGGCAGGTGAGATCAGCGACTATACTGCACTGCAGACTGTTCAATTCAATTAATATTCGAATTGAAAGCTAGTGTAGGTATTGTAAATAGGTAAAATGCATTATTTTCCACATAACTTTCATTTGTCTTTATCCAATGAATACGAATAAATAAGATATAATTACAAATGGTGACTTACGCTAGCTACACTCAGTAGCTGTATCGTTTAAGACTTTGGAGTAGGTGAATAATACGATAAATAAGATAGATTAAATACAACTGCTATTGCTTTTTCCTATTAATAATATTTATGCTTCAATTTAATTCACCGCAATTGATATTATGTTACCTAATATGTACTTAGGCTAAGTAATAACAGCATGTTTCGGTTACTCCCTTTTGTAACTATAGTCAACCATACAATGAATTCAATTATAACGAGTGGTAAAATAAATAAACAAAGTTTTAGCCTCATTATAACAGGGAGGACCCTTCCCCCTGATTCAGCGTAAGTAAATTTCGTTTTAGTTGCCGGTTTCATTTTATTTTGGAAAATGTTTAGCTTACAGGGCAGAAGGAATAGCGATGGATTGTGCAGTTTGCCATCAACCTTAAGGGGGTTTTCAGAAAAGATGATACCAATTAGACTCAGAATCACGAGTACTACCTATATGAAATGCGAAAAAGAAAAAGTGTCCCCAGTTTTTCATACAAATTTTGGGTGTCAGTCCATACAAAATGTATGTGAACATGCGTTACAAAACATTCGTCATGTCTTTGGGACATATTTTTTTCTTCTTTTTAAATCGATAGTCCTCGTGATTCTGAGTAGAAAATATCCAAAAGTTAATGGATTTTCGAAAAAAAGTAAATGGTACACTTTTGAGTGAAAAAGGGTTAAACGTGATGACAAGAAAAAATAATCCTATTTAGATACTAACTTAGACTTAATAATATATTTATGTAATTCTATAACCAAGCAATGACAAACCAAACTTTAGTAAACATTGCCCACTCTGCGGTATACAGTCTCATTAGTCTGTGCCGAAACGTGAGCCAACCAAACGCGCGGAGGGCGGGCGGCGCGCGCGCATATGCACGTATATGGCGCGCGAGCGCTATAATACGCATCACGGCTCTATGGAAGATTTTTTAAAAGCAAATAATGTACAGTCGGCCTTAACCTTGTCAGACCCAAAGGTAATTTTTATGTTTTTTTAATTTGGGATTTTTTCATTTATTTGCACTACTTAGTACACTGGGACTTATGCAAACTCTTGCCCGAAGAAATTGGCAACACATACCCCCAACAGAGTGGACTGACGATGTGCGGGCGTGTGGTAGTTATCCACGTTAAAACACCCGTCACTTTTTAAAACCGCGAGATTGAAAGAGACGGACAAGTACTTACAATTAAAACCAACATTTACCATACTGGAAAATCATATCCATACTGGTCAAGCACACCGGCTGCTAACATAGGTCTGACTGTTGTGATATTCGGAAGGCACTTGTACAGCAACGAAGGTATTCGTTTGAATTGACGTTTGGTTCATACAACTAATGTCGAAACTGACCTATTTGTCTCTGTTAGATGACGTGTTCACAGACGTTCAGTGCACCTATTTAGCTCGTCATAATGTCAGAATGAGACGACGTAACGTAGCCAACATAATTATGTAAAATTCTGTTTAAATTTATGAGAAAAGTAGGACATATAACAGCCGCATCACGACGAATCAAACCATATTTAAAATATCTTAATGAAAGAGGTTGCAACAGCATAGCTTTTTTGTCAAATAGTAATAAAAAAATTGTCTTCCTTAAATAATGATATGATTCTAGACGGCTCATTGACAATCATAACCTAATTTGTGCGACAGTCGCTATCCTAGTAGGAAGACAGTAAATAGGTCGAGTCACTGGCGCGTTGCCAGATTAGTCACTGGTGGCCAGTCGGCGATGTTAAAGGTTACGCTTGATATTTGGAATTTTTTACATCATTGGCAACTTCGTCTCTTTTTGATTATACTTATTGTGTGAAATTTGTGTAAGATATGAATTCGACTATTTCGACTTTGTACATAATTTAAATAGGTTTTGTTGTTGTTTTGTTGTTACTCGACTACGGGAAGGGAAATTTTAGTATTTGTTGTATGTAGTTATATATATTCTTATCCTTTTTATGTTACCATACCGTCAATAAATAGCTGGAATATTTTAAACGAGAAAACAAATTATTGGTACCCCATTCATGCGTGAGTCATGCTGAGTGGCAACCTTGACACTGAATCGTTATTCGCTATTTCTTTCTTCACAATAATAGAAATTATACGTTCGTTGTCGCTTACTGATACTGATACTTGGGGTAACTCCAGGATCCTGCAGCAAGGACTAGGAAGCGGAGACTACAAGGGGAGGCGATGTTGATACAAAATAGCACTGTAAGCTCGCATGGCTCTGCTGATTCAACCTAAGTGGCAGCGAGTCGGTGGAGTATGTGAGCGTCATCTCACACCGGCTGAGCCTCAAATGCGAAATCAAACAAAGTACGCGCGCAAACCTGCTTATTACGCAGCAACCCCTGCCACCCCTTCGTAGGCACCCGCAGCCTGCCTGAGACACCGGAGCACCCGGTAGATGGGACTGGAGTGTAGGGTTTGCAGTCAGGATAGTAGAAGAGACGGGAAGTTTTTAGCCGACCCGAATACAGGCATCGTGAAGTCAGCATGGGGTAAATAGATACTATACTCGGTGTATGATGAATACTTGGTATAATAGCTTGTGAGGGAATGTCTGCTATTTATATATATAAGCCCCCCCCCTTCTTTCCGCTTAAAGAGCCGGGATAATCTTGTCTTTAGTACGTAATGATACATTCGTTGTCGTTTACTTTACTAAATAAGAACGAAGAAACGTTTATAAAAGTAATAAATACTTCAAAAAACCGGCCAAGTGCGAGTCGGACTCGCGCACGAAGGGTTCCGTACCATTACGCAAAAAACGGTAAAACTGTCTAGCTATCACGGTTCATGAGATACAGCCTGGTGACAGACAGAGAGACAGACAGCGGAGTCTTAGTAATAGGGTCCCGTTTTTACCCTTTGGGTACGGAACCCTAAAAATTAACTCTAAAGAAAAAAGAAAAGAGGAAGTTCAAAAGATTATAACGGCATGTATACGAACGATATTCCATGCCACAATTACATTTACTTATTACTTATACAGAATTATTTTTATGATTGCTAGTGACGCAGTGGCCAAGGTACTGATTTTCCGTCATAAGGTGTTCAAAATAACGTAATTTTGCACATATAATATGTAATTTCGGAAACTTGTCACATTCTGGCATTATATTTCTGAAAAGAAAACATTCTTTGTTACTTATACAATTCCGTACAAATTTTCCAGATTTTTGGAGAATTTCCACAATTTGTACATAAGTTGAGCGGCTCTTGTGAATTTACAGAACACAAAGTTACATTTTGTTTTCGGTGTGCTGTAAGTTCGTAAGTAAATATACTTTAAGATTGCACCACTAAGAAAACAAATTCAAAATAGTTATTTGTTAAACAAGGGTGCAAAGTTGTATTTTACCGGCGAGTGTTTGAACACACGAGAAGTAAAATACATAGTAATCATCATCAGGTTAATTATAATCATTTATTTATTTATTTAAACTTTATTGCACATAAAATTATAAGTACAAACATATGTTTAATCATCATCAATATAAGTAAAAAATTTGTTGACAACGTTGACATTTCTGACGATGCGTTTTGAAATTGCATCGACTCAACTTGTGCGTTCAGAATTATATTCAACATCATTATAAAAAAATCAAATGTTTCTTATGGAATTTTAAGTTTTATGACTTAAAATCATTAAATAAAGCTAAATTTGGTATTTTTTTATTAAATTCTCAAACCATTTATTTAAATGAATATCGAACGAATCATGAGCTTTGTTATCTGTCAAAAGCTACTTAAACACGCTCCAAGGTCAAATTACTTTCCTCACTAGTGGATAAAATGCGTTATTACCCGCTTGTTTTAAAGGATAAAAGACGGCTTTCCGAGCTAGTGAGTGGAAAATAGATTTACAATCCTGTACTGTAGTTAAGTGGAGTTGTAGAGAATGTGCCTGTTATCCGGTAACTGATCACACAGCAAACAAACAAATAACAAAATCATAACCCTTCCTTTAGCCGTAGCAGGGTAAAATTGAGCTGAACCCGAACATTGCAGGTAATCGGATAGAGTAACGCAGCGGAAGCGACCCGACCATTATTCGGTTTACCAAACATCATTAACTGCACCACGTGACCGTGGGTGGTCAAATAAAACAAATGAAATATGTTTATAATCAGTGTGTACTAGGAAGGTTAGGCTTGTAGGAGGTCAATTCGAACTTGTTACACTTGACATTAAAACGATATCTAAATTATGTAATTTAGTTATAATTTTCGCGTTCATTTCGCTCGGACTTGTCTTGCGTCTTGGAGACTGGGCGCGAATGAGGACAAAATGACTTCATTTAGATATCTTTTTTTTTTATGTCAGTTGTAAGTTTGATTTGATATTGTGTCCGTAATTGGTATACGGTAGAAGTCCGAGTAATCGGCTCTATCACGGTACCTACAAGTCATCTTTAAATTGTCATTAGAGGTGCCCTGATGTCACCTCAGTGCCTTTGTTCGCAGAAAGCAACAAACGTACGGACGTTTGAGTTTTTTTTTTCTTAAATATATGAGTTCGCCATTCACGAAAGCAAGAATTGTTTGAGTAATCAGTACAAATTATATTTCGCCAACTAGGTATAATAATTGAGTGTCAAACGTAGTTGTATTTCAGCAGGTCTAAGCGCTCCAGTTATCATTGAGGTATTCATACCTATTTTTTCTCTCAGTTGCGCGTGATCACGCCGAATGATCTAGCGCCGAGTCGAAACATGATACGCGCTCGCGCATTCCTTATACGGTTGTAATGGGCGCCGCCGACCAATCAGGGCCCGGCCCGCCCAGCCCGCTGATTTATGATTGTGTGTGTACTTAGTCTGATTCATTATGCCTAGATCGACTAGGATGCGATTATATAAAAGGTATATTAGGAACGTTATACATAAAGTTCTAATTTGTAGGTGTGTTAAATATGTTACCTAAAGTCTAGACATGGTAAAACAAATGCTCACAATAAAAATTACATGGCGACTGTAGCAGAGTTTGTGCGGCAGCGTTGACGCAGTCATTGTCACTATCAATCTCCTTGATAAATTCCGTTGTTTTCACTGCCACATTGTTGTAGTGATGAAAACATTTAATCCGTCATTCAATTTATAAAGGAAATCAAATCAAAGATGTAAAGCGTAAGCGACATCTGTGAAGACAGATCTGTGAAGGAAATTAACGGTGACATTTCCCATTTCCAGCAACCTATTCCATTTGCACCAGCAACGACTGTCATATAAATAATCATACTTGTACTATAATGTCTATAATCAATTCATCTACCACAGATTTGTGGTAGATGTATTAATTATAGTACAAGTAGTACAAGTATGATTACGTATCAATACATGTGCAAACCCTTTTTACCCGGGTCCGGGTCGAAACATACGACACTTCGTTTTCTATAGAAATCATCACGTGATCACCGGTCACCTGTCATAGAAAATCAAGTAGCGGTTGCCTCGGCCCGGATCCGGGCCGTTTCAGCATTTTCGCACACTGTATTTCTTTCCTGTAATTTTCATACAGGACAAAATAAGGAAAAAAAACCATTCAATTCAATTCAATTCAATTCAATTTATAGCCTGTTGCGGATTACATCATTTGTAAGTCGATGACGAAGCCTGTTGCTGATTTGATTTTGTGTCCACTTGACGAAGCCTGCGTTGCCGATCACGATCTATGCATGGATGTTATTTACTGTTTTATTTATTGTGACGTGAAAATAAAAGAATTGTTCTAATATTCAATTTATTTATTTCGCTTGAACATACACAGTTGTTATGGTTACATGTCATTGGGATGTTATAGGTACATAGTGTAGCTATTAAGTGTTACATGCATGTATGGTCTACCACAATATGGCATGCAAAATCTTAGACTAACCTAAAATAATAATCTAAATAATCTAACTACAATGTTTTAGGTTAGTTTAATTTTTATACTCTATGTTTAGGTAGTTATTTATTTAATTTTAAATTGTATTTCAATAAAAATTCCTTAAATATTACAATTAAAATGTCAAGCTATCAAAATATTCCATTCCCATGAGAAGGCACTTATTCAAATACTTATTAATATTTTAGCCAAGCTGACGGATCCCAAGGGTCGAAATCTGTCTCATCGTATTTGTCAAGCGTGTTCCATAGTTTATCCAAAAATCAAGAATAAACTAAAGTTTTCCTCTGTAATGGAAAACACGCTCAAATACCACTTACTTCACCGTTTATTGTAAATAGGGCCCATGTGTTATCAAAATTTGTATGAAGTTAAGCCATTTTAGAATACCTGAGCGGTATTTACGTAGTTCAGGCCATGTTCCCTCTCAGTGTGAAAAGCCAAGTGTTCGTCTCAGAGTCCTGTATAAATGTGAGCTTTTCTTTGTCGTTCCCCTATGATTGAGAATCGTAACTATGTGATGCGGTCGAGGACCAAACTGGCTGCTCTCTGCAGGGAACAACGAGTACGATATCTATCGCCCTTTGGTACGCTCGCCCTCTACTGGGTGTATTCTGATGATTTTTTTGAGCTGGTGCTGGTGCACAGAAGTATGATTTAGATTTAGATTTATTTATTTCATAATATTAAATTACAATATAAATTATTTTTAAACTAATCTATACGAATTTATATTATGATCGTCAATTGGAAAATAATAATTGATTATAATTATACAAAAACAATACACAATTTAAAAACCATTTGAATAAGCAATCGATTAATTAATTAATTAAATTTTTAACAATGTCAAATAAAATAAAATGAGAAAAACAATGTCAATACGGCTAAGCAAGATATCTCATAATGATCGTCAAAATAAAATGAAATACACGTCAATAGAAAAATTAATAAATTAATGAATAATAAATATTACATTTAATTTATTATATTACATGGCATCGTAAGTATCAAAAAATTGAGGATCTTCTCGCAACAGAGAGGGGAGAAAGTCAATAAAATAGTCATAATATCTAGGGAAGAAAATGGAGACTACATTTGTGAAGTGCTCGTCCACTACCATCTTAAATTAAAACAATGCATAATCAATCATCACATGTGACTTTAAGACGATAAATAAGGTATTATTGATTGCTTTATTGGTACATTTTATAATTGGCTTTGCTAATAATGTAATTATAATAAACGTATTATTGATAATGGTATTTGATATTCTCGGGTTTGCTTTATAATGGTTTGTAAGGAAATTAAACTATTGTTAGTTCATAAGAACGGAGCGAGGGTCAAGGTGCCCGGGATAAGACACTTTGTTAAGTAAGGCACTACATATACCTGAGATGAAACGGTCAAAACGTGATATCCCCTTTAACGTAATTGTTTTGTGATAAGACAAATAAGGACAGAATCACTGTTTTATTACACTTAAATATTTTTTTGCATAACAGTTACAGAATATTTTGTTACTACTTACACAAAAATTGGGACTTGCGAACTTTAGGTACCTACTCCGGCCAAGGTGGGTTTGTAACAACAACATCGGTTTTAGAATATTGATCGATCGAATCGTTTGTGATAGTGGTTTGACCTCTTAAAGTAGGTAAGTACCCACTACATACTATGAAAACCTGAGATAAAAATAGTCAAAACGTGCTATCCTCCTTAAGACTTGACTATACTGATTATATTATTTTAAATTCCATTTTTAAATTGTAATTCGATTGTGTTGCTTTGTTTCTTCTTTATTTTTATTTGTTTACATGTATTTACCGTTAATAATTTAACTAAATATTTAAATAGTAATTATAAGTTCAGATTTGCAGACTTATTAAAGTCTGAATATACGCTCATTTAACTATTGTAACACTACAATTGTACTACATTTAAAGCAAATAAATTACTATTACTATAAGAAAATTAGCCTGAATATTTGTGGTCTAAGCTAGATTTAATTCATCAAATATACTTTAGCAACAAGCACTTATGAATAGTATAATACCTGTACTATCTTAACCTAATTATCAGAGCAATTTATTGATGTTAATATTATTCTATAATAATATTTAATTATTATACAGATCGAATTTATTAATGATAAACGCTTTTTTTCCACATAAACACAATACAAAAAGTTAAGTTCCACTATCGATCAGAGTCGGGTAATCACTACTTCAATCATTCATACGTCGCTTAGTCAGAGAATAAGCTGAAATAATCATGCTGCTGATGGCTATTTGACGATACTCGTGTGACTCGTTTATGTATTCTACTAGTTATAATCTGTTTTTAGTGCTTTGTACAAAACTTTGTTCACGAAGCACTATTTTAAGATATGGTACCTATTTTACATTAAAACAATTAAGTAACTTTAAGAAAACTTTTCATATTATTATTTTGTTTTCATTTACCGAACTAAAATTAAATTATGTGATAGATTCACCAGAGTTAGGTATATCTATAAATAATCATCATGTGCATTTAATTGACATGTTTAACACTTTGTCATGTCAACAATTGTTTGTTTTAAATCCCATTAATTCATTATCAACGTGTCATTTGATTTATCAACGTGAAGTGGTCAGTTAAGTGTTAGGTAAAAGAGGTTCTAACTAGAATAAGGATGTTTTTACTTTTAATTTTCTCCAATAAACATTATAAAACCTATAATGTTTCATATAGTTTATCAAAGGATCTCATTTTAAATATATAGAAAGAATCATACTATTTTTGTCTTACACTAGTACTAGCACCCAAAAGAAAAGGATGAGTGTAGTTTTTTTAATTCTTATTTACTGACAATTTGGTTTGACCAACTATACTTAAATATACTCCAGGAGCTGATCCAGCCAGCCAGGATCTGTCAGCTTTAACAATATTGGTGACTAATTTATGAGCGAATATCAATAAATGAGCGTTCCATACTATTTTAGTCACAATCAGACCATAACGGGATTCGTAAAAGTTACCTGAGAGCCTATAGCCATTATCGAAAATATAAATTTACGATTACGCAATATTGTAGAGAGGTATATATACTGAAGTTACGATTTTCTTACTGCTGACGTGTGATGAACCCAGTTATCGAAAAATAATTATGGATGAGTGCGATGAGATGCGTTATAATTTCATATAAGTTTGCCGTTTAAAATAACACTTGCACTGCGTGTGTTATCAAAATCGTTCCAGATTTATCTTGGTCTTACTCTAACTCTTTCTGTCGAGCAGTGTTAAAAAGTGACGTTTGCATGATGTCGTTATTACGCGATAAACGTGTCTATGTTTGTCTACGAATTGGCAAATTCGAACACTCGCCGAAGAAAATCTGGAAAACATAAACAACCACAGCTACACAATAGGTCATTAAGAGAGGACAAAAGACCACAATATCTCGAACCACAAAGTTGTAATTACTATGGGGAAAGAACACTACATTATATAACTCCTAGAATCTATAACAACATACGATTTCTGTCTGTAAATGAAAATATTACCAAAGCAGCGTTTAAAAGAAAATTAAAAATCGAGATGTTGGAAACATACTTACCTAAAAATGCATAAGATCAGTGTACAAACCTAACATGTGCGTATTAAAATATATTAACAACATACTTACATAAAATGTAAATTTATTCTAACACAAATAAATGCATGCTTTCTTTTCCTTTTCTTCTACTAACAATAGAATAAGTCACAAATGTAAACATTTAATTAAGTAAGAGTTGAGCGCGGCGCGCCAACAAACTGGTTACTCCAGTTTGGCGCATTTATAGTATATGTGTTACTGTGTAACTGTATTATATGAATAAATGAATAAAAAAAAAAATGCGCAAATGCTCCTCAGCTATAATTGCTGCCGCAAAATAATTGCAACAATTTTCACCGAGCGTCATTTCATTTCTTTGCACGGATTCTTTTACAAGTCCGGAATTATAGATGACACATACCCGCTTCAAAGTCACTTAAACAAGTAAAATGCCACATCATTTTCATATCAAAACAGACAAGGAAATATCTAGAAATTGTGATTGGTTTACGGGTCAAGCGTATGGCGTATGGGAGTAATATCGTAAAATCATTGGGAAGTAACAATTTTTTGACATTTCTGTTATTTTCGGGTTATGCAGGAAAAAGGAAGAAAGAAAGTAATAATGCAAGAACATGTGCAATTATAATGCATAATTCTGTATAAACTCGACGAATGCTGGTGTGATAAGGCTATTGAGGCTTAATATGTAGTAATTTCTAATACAAGTGTGGATAACCAATTCCATGTGAATGTCAATATTGTCAAATAAGAGCGAATGTGGGGCGCTTAATTGGGAATTATTGGGAAAAGGGTTTTTGTGTATTAGCAATTATTAGGGTAATTGTAGTCCTTCCTGTCAGTTTGTAGTTCAGATTTTAATTGATTTTTGGCTGATCGGTATTCTATCTATGTATGTAGTTTTGTGGCCGCTTTCGCTGCAGTGTCTGCAAATTCGTTACCATGGATACCACATTGAGCTTTGGTCCACAATAGTTCAACTTAGGTGTTTTGTTCATGTCCATGTACCAGGATTTGTATTCCGTTAGTGTACTTATCGACTTAACTACTTCAAAACTCCAATTGAAATCAAGCACCAGCAGTAGCCTCAACAAGTAATATAATACTCAGCCTGGAAGAGTTGTAAGTATCGCCCACACGCACTCAATTAATCGCTTTCAAAATCATAGGAAAAATAAATCTATGTTCCCTAACTTAAGGTAGTATTTTGTTTGTTCTTTTTCCTTCGCATCTCACCGTCCTTGTACAGTCAACTACAAAAAGATGTATCCTAATTTTCAACTTATTGCTGTGGAATAAGGTCCCAAAGTGGATACATCTTTTTGTAGTTGACTGTACGGTGGACAAGAATATCCCAATTATCCCTGAAAAATATTAATAACTTAATTTTTTTCAAGATTAAACTGTTCTACGATTTATTTTCGACAGATATGATGAAGGTACCAATGTAATATCGCCCACCCTGTTAACTGACAGTTCATAAACCTTATTACAAAAGCCTTAAGGTCCACCGATGGACAGTTAAGAGTGTTGCTGTTTGTACTATTTATATACCTTTCATTAAAGGATATTATCATCATTATAACATCATTTCACGCAGACGTATTCGATATCGCGTCGTACTAATGGGCGGCGTGTTTTTTTTTATCGACTATGATGTTTGTGTTAAAATTCAAATTTATCAATCTGTTAATCACAAACTAGGTGTCCGTTTGGTCGTCAGTTTTCCCTGCTACTGATTTATTCTTTCAAGCGTTAACACAGTCAGTGCTACCGACCCGCTAGGCGGGTTCTTTGCTCGTAGGCATTTTTCGCTACATTTGGGTTTTCCCGTGTTATCGGCTACGAACGTAGAGCGTAGCTCGCGCTGGCAGTCAACCTTTGAAAAATTGTGTGACAAAAACGTAAGATTGAAAAACGAGCCTTAAATGAGAAAGTCATAATAAATATAAAAACCTATCCATAACACATTATCGGAAAAGAAGACACATTTGATTAATTTATCAAGTACACAAAATATATAATTGACACCCTAAAAACCTTTAAGAGTCCCCGGCAAGCGCGGCCGAATTGCACCTTCCCATACAAACGTAGTTCCGCTCTCATTTTAAAACTACGTATTGGATTGTAATTAAACTTTGCACATACAATGACATGAGGTATATATCTAGGTCTGAAATTAGTTTATATAGCTCCAGTTTATAAAACAAACGAAATAGAGCAAGAACAAATTTTGTATAAAAAATTTAAATTCGCTGTATTTTTAAACTATGGTATCTGAAGCTACATAAACTAATTACAGACATAGATATATTATTGTAAGTACAAAGTTTCAGGGCAATCTAGCTAGTCGTTTTAAAATGAGAGCGGAACTACGTTTGTATGGAGAACAGACGTTGCAGACCCTTAATATGACATAATAAAATCGCTTACCAGACTTACACCATGAAACGGCCAATCCCGGCGGAGACCTGGAAACTCGGGACAAGGCCACCCGTATTCGCTGCGGGGACCTGTCCCAACAAATCAGTTAACCTACAAGTTGATTCTAGTTCTATCCGGCAAAGAGTAACCGACCCCCCGTATATTTAGCGCGGACCGATTGACTCACATAACTGATACAAATAAAAAAGTAAAAAAACATAAATGATACAGCAATATTATAAGGTACTAAATACAAGTTTGACCGGGGGTTCCCTTAATATTTATAAAACTTTCGAGTTTCCAACAAGTGTCCCTACGAGGTCAGCTAATAAACTTCGATGTTAACAACCATTTATACGATTTTAGATTAATACATCGATTCTCAGTACTGAGTAAGTATTATAGACTGTAGTACAGACAATTCAGATTCCTCGCCTACAACACCGTACATCTTCGGAGCTCTAAAACCTGATTATATTGACACCCGAGTAAGCGAACGATTTCAAAATTGAACCGCGAGCGTAGCGAGAGGAATCTTGAGTGATGCGAGGGTTTCAAGGCACGAAGAATAAACAAAGTTTGATCATAAAATTATATCTACCTCTCATAAAATAAAACAATATCTACCTCTTAAACTAGATTAGAGATAAATGACGCAGATCCCTATAGCAATGACCTGAAGAGGGTGCGCAGACGCCGCGCGCCGGCTTTGTGACGCCGCCAGAGTGCTTCAAGTGGTCAAGTGCGCATTACGTTTATGACCTACTCATATTTACTGGCTTTCTAGTGGCTGAGTTACTTTGAGACAATAAATAAATAAATATTATAGGACATCCTTACACAAATTAACTAAGCCTCACAGTAAGCTCAAGAAGGCTTGTGTTGTGCAGGGTACTCAGACAAAGAAATAAATATACAAATACAATATTTAAATGCATACATAGAAAACACCCATGACCAAGGAACAAACATATGTGCACATCACAAAAATAAATGCCCTCATCGGGATTTGAACCCCGATCTATCGGATTCATAGGCAAGGTTACTACCAACTAGGTCAAAGAGATTGTCAAAGGGGGAACCAGTAAATTAAAAATACTACACTGAAAATCCGCAAATGGCGAAGGCCAAATAAAATCCTATTAGGGCATAACGTCAACTAGAATATCTGCAGGTAAATCTTCATCACGTAACTGTGTTTGCAATCACTGCAACCAGGTTAAAAAAAACCTTTGTTGTTAATTTTCGCTAACGCCTATAAAATCAATCTTCGCTCAAGCCATGCACGCTATGAAAAGGCCGCATGGGTCAGTGCGTGTGCTCACTGCACGTGAGCGGCCCACGCCTGACCACGTGCGCAGCCAGCTTTATTGTGTTATAATATAAAGCCGTAGATTTTCAAGTTTATATTATGGCGGGTTTTATGTGTAATTTGTTGGTAAAGTTTGAAAAAGGGTCTTGATTGTAAACGGATTCTTAACCACGCACCCACGAGAAACTAAAAGATGTGCTGACCTAAAAACGTGATGCAATAACAGTCAAAGTAATGTTGGTTCATCCTTAATACATACTTAATCGCATAAAAAATAGAATTGGTACTTACCCGAACGTACGAAAGATTGGAATGGTGATGAATTTCATAAAATTATTATATCAAGCACCGGTAAAAACGTTTTTTCTTATTTAATTTCTATACGACGGCACGCACGTCGTTCAACTTTTGCTGTCAAACTAACCAACAAGGTTAACAGCTGTGACCAAAGCGTTCGTCAATCAAACTATCTAAGAAGGCATACTGCGGTGTCATGGTTTTACCCCGTGTCCCGGTTTTGGACCAATCTCCCTAAAGTCGCAGTGCATCTCACTCGCAACAATATATCACATTAGCAAATGCTTCATTCCTTGGCGTCATTTTGAAAAACTAATATGCAATAAATTTACTGCAACATTATGCTGAGTCGAGACTCCTTTTTAACATCACGCTGTTTTTAATGCCAATGTCAATTAATTTAGTTAAGAAGTAATGTATCTAGTTAGGTACATTAGTAAACTATTAACCTACATATTTTATGTTTCATGTTTTGTGATGTTAAATAAATTTTCTCTCTCTCTCTCTCTCTCTCTCTCTCTCTCAATAACGAAAATCCCGGGTTTTTATGACAGATAAGAAAACCATAGATGCCATGACACCAAAACCCTTATTTTCTTTTTATAAGTATATAATTTTCAGCCAGTAAGATTTTGAAAATTGTCTCTAGGTACTTTTGGGACACCCCACTATTACTGCAAATATATTTTTCATGAAGTCTTAATAAATGGTTCAACTCATCCGTATTATTCAAGTATCCCAAACTCCCCTACACAAGCTACAGGTTTACACGATCGATCTCGACCCTCATGACCTCAGAGCATCCCAGATCCCAGGTCGCTGGAACACTTCCTCCGCATTCCTACGCCCACGCACCGCTCCTTGTATAAAAATAATTGCTCATGTTACACAATATCCGCTAGATTGTACTCATGAAATTACTGTATAAAATTAAAATTCCTAAACATGCCCTGAAATAATGTTTTTTTTTTTAAACTGAAGCATGATGTTGCGAGCGCTTTTATGAGAAGTGCCGGCAGTGGATTTTCGTACAACTTTTAGAGGATTGGTTAGTAAAACATTATAAATTCCTCGGCTAGGAAAATGATTGCTAGGCTTGTATCCTTATTTATACTATTTCAACTTATTATATGTCTTTGTAATATAGGTACTTACTACTTATTATTCAAAAGAAAAAAAGATGGAAGGCGTCATATATACGGGATGTAGGTTAGGACTTTCTGTAACAACGAATAAGAAAATTACATAAGTAATAGATTAAATAAAAAAACCGGCCAAGTGCGAGTCGGACTCGCGTTCCAAGGGTTCCGTATATTACACAATTTAAACAATGTATTTTTTATGTGAAACGTGAAACGTTTTTAAAAAACCCGTAGGGGTCGGATCAAAAACTAAGTAATTAAGTCCGACTCACGCTTGACTGCACATTTCTTATAGATTTTCCGGTGATCTATAGGTAGAGATCTATTTTGTGTATTTTTTTCAAAATTTTTGACCTAGTAGTTTCGGAGATAAAGGGGGGGGAATGGTCATTTTTTGCCTATTTTCTTGAATAACTTCTAAACTGTTTATCCTAAAATTATAAAAAAATATATATTTGAGATTCTCACAACGAGCTCTTTCATTTGATATATAACACGTCAACACGATATAGTTTGAAAAACTTTATTTTTTAATTTTCTCATTTACCCCCCAAAAGTGGCCCCCATGTTTAAAATTCATTTATTTGCGTTACATGTCCGTCTTTGGGTCACAAACTTACATATGTATACCAAATTTCAACTTAATTGGTCCAGCAGTTTCGGAGAGAATAGGCTGTGACAGACGGACAGACAGACAGACAGACAGACTCACGAGTGATCCTATAAGAGTTCCGTTTTTTCCTTTTGAGGTACAGAACCCTAAAAAACATATACTTCCTATGATGTTTGTTTACGATGAAAGTAATGTAAATAACCACATTTTGTATATCATTAAAAGTACAAAAAGGATTTAATTCAAACAAAATACATAAATATTCAGTTTTACTCTTAAAATAACCATTTTGGTAATGCCAAGTCATTATATGTATTAAAAAATAAAGATATCCAATATTGATACGATTTTAACACCCCCTGGCACTGACTAAAATACCGACTTGGTTTATATTACATCTCAAAACTTTTTTGTAACAGAATTGCGTTGCGAGACGCATCTTCTTACATGTTTTGGACCCGGGTATATCCTTAAACTGCGTCCGGACCCGGATATGTCCCTAAACTACGTCCAAAAGAGAGGTATGGGCACTGTGAATGACATCTCCTTTGTGTGGTAGGGCACAGGACAGCGGATGTCATTCCAGATCTAGAGCAGAGCCCAACTGGGGAAGTACCTCCACCTTACAGAAAACCGCAGCCAAATAACACTAGACGAAGTGAAGTGTAGGCATAGAATATTAGGTATTTATAGGATTCAAATAACATGTAATTAGATCATAGCTTAGCGGTACCATATACGGAGAGTCATGTAAGATGACTCTCCCCCATATTAGGTTAGGAATGTAATCCATATACGGAAAGTAATGTAAGATGACTCTCCTCTATATAAGGAATGGAATTTAGGTAAACAACCATTTGACACCTTTCACGTGTAGACCTCCCAAGTAGTGTGATTCATAGTTAACCTCGATAATTTAGTATATAAAGGATTGTATCTTTTGAATTGAGGCATTATATCTACAGTTTCTACTCGACAGTCTTGTGTTTTACTTCTGTCTTGGGTCCCATCCTTACATGGCGATCCTGCCAGTGGCGTAAAGTCTACGCCATATGGCGCCTGCCGGTGCAGTAGGTGGTTCTGCACTGGCGGGGCGCGCTTCAATGGCAAAAATTCGTGTGAAAAATACAAGAAAATAATTTAAAACTCTTAATATGTGGACATTCGCAAGAAAAAAAAAACAGTGTAAAACTAAAATATCAAAAAGCAAAAACTGAAAGTGAAAAACAAACAATAATTTAAATAAACTAAAATAATGTGTGGGAAAGTGGACTCTAGTGATAAACATACGTAAAATTAAATAAAGCAAGACATAATATGGACAAGAAGGCAAGTGATATACCAGCGCCGGTTTGCTAATATAACGTAAATAAAACTATTTTTGTGAAAAATCTATCAGCGTGAATGTGAAAACGTGATTTAATTATTCGGATAAAGTACTGTGCAAACCAAGACTGCATGTGTATGTGATGACGGTCATTGCTAGCCAGTAACCAGTAACGAAAGCTGTGGGCGCGGCTAGATGACTCTAAGTGGACCCAAATAGACAAGAAGAAATGGACTCTTATTATATTAAGGTACACTCAATAATTGTGTTCGAGATTTTAATTATTTTTTAAGTGTACATGTGGATATTTGACTTGATTGTCATAACAAGCTGTATTTTCGGGATAGTTATTTATTTTATTTATTGCAAATATGCTAATAAAATGCTAATATATAATATGCTAATTGGTTAATAAAATGTATTTAAAAAAAACATAAATTAAATTCTTAGATGTAGATTCAATAAATTTAAAAATGGAAATATTAAATTCTTTTAATTTTTTCTTACTAGATTCTTAGGCGAAATGCATTAAATTTATTTATTTTATAATGTTTTTGTGATTAAATAATGTTTTATTATAAGGTAAATTAAATAGATATATGTCAAGTATTAAGGAAAATACATACGTGATGATTGTGATAGATATTTTAATTATTATTAACAATATTTTTTTAGGATAGTTTTTTTTTAAGTTTCAAATAATGTTAATACAATACTTATATAAATTCAATTCGTAGAGGTAGATTCACTAGGTAAGTTTAAAAACAGAACAAAATTAACTATATATAAGCATACCTATACATGCTTATATACCACAGAATAAATATATTTTTTTTAAATTACTTCTTAATAGTTCCTTGTCAGAATACATGTTTTTTTTTGTAATGTTTTGTAATTTAATAATATTTAATAATGATAAGGCAAATAAATAGATATAGGTATGTCATGTAGTAAGGAAAATATATGGTAAGACGAAATTATTTCTCTGGATTAATTAGTAGTTCAGAAAATGAGGTTAAAAAAAAGGGTATTCAACATGTAAAAAACAATAAATATGAATTACATTTCAACATGTATAAAAGCCAGATAACGCAAAATGAGACAAAAAAAAATCGAAATTTCGGGGAAAACAAAAAAAAAATTAATTGAAACGATAATTATGTAGTGTGTCTATGAACCAATAAGATAAATACGAGTAGAGCATAAATTCAGCTGAAAGGTTGAGGAAACTGTAACGGATAAGTATCTTGATGAGTGAGTAGCCTGATCACCTACGAGCTGTTGAGATTCTTTTCTGCTTAAGTTTAAAAGACGTACGAATATTAACAGATGATAAAATTCCAGTAATAATGACATTGAACAAGATAAGGGCTAAAATAGCATAAAATTAATTATAAAAGAGAATAAATAATATATCGGAAATAAATGTAAAGAGATACATAAGAAAAGAATGCACATTGAGACTATAGTTAATAAAAATAAAATGAAAATGCCATTCGTTAGCTTCAGCCCGACGAGAGCTGGTTTACGAATAAGAGCATTTTAGCAAGGTACACAGGATACAAGGCAGGCATGGGAATCCTTGAACCCCTCACGATACGCTCCAGGTGGCATTCGGGAAGGTTCTTGGACACATGGAATGGATATTGAGTATAGAAAGTAATGAAGTGTCAAAAGAACTGCCTGAAAATACCCACTAATAGGGATAATAATGATAAACAAATAATATATATAATGTGTGCGCGCACTTATACTAATTCCTTGTATCCTTAATTGAATGAATCAAATATACGAAGAAATATGATAAGGTCGGCCGACCATGAAAATATTGTGCAGTGTATCTTTGCAGACGTCATCCAATATATGAATGAAAATAATGCACAATAAATGGGAAAAAAAAAACAACACAAGACCATATTCCCCAGGGCAAATGACGCGAGCCGCCTTTGTCAAAGGAATTGGTAACTTATGAAATAATGACGTCATAAATAGTGATAAATGTGCATTAACGTAGAAAGAATAGAGGGATAGGAAAAGCTGAATAAATCCGAAATGAATAAGAAACCAAGAAGGTATTAAAAAAACTACGAGAAAAGTAAACCAAATAGGAAAGGCAATGATAATAATAATAAACGAAGTTCCATATTTAAAAAAAATAAAATAATAAATAAATATTAAATTTTTGCTTCACATTCTTATTTCATCACTATTCACTGCTTGTACTTTACTTTTTAATTTTATTTTGTTGTAACAAATAAGTAATAAAACAATTAAAAAATAATAGCAATAACAAATAAATTTATAATAAGCGAAGAGTAAGAAATAACTTTCATCAAACTGTTGTGTAATTTATGTGATGTGGGACGTAAAGGAGAACTAATAGAAGAGGAGATTGGAATAATTAAGACAATAAATTAGAAATTAATTTGTTATTAAATATTATAGTATTAATAGTTTATTAAGTAAGAGATTTATGTATACTTAATGTTTTATTTTACATTAATATGTTAAATTTTATTTTAGCATAATTATGAACCATACTTATTATAGTGGAAGACATATGAATATTATTTTTGTGTTATGGATAAATAATTATGAAAAAAAAATGTAAAAAAAAGAAAAAAGAATGTAAAAATATATATATGTAAAAACAAAAATATAAAAAATGTAAAAAAAAGAAAAAAAATATATTCAATAATATATTTTTCCTTTTCCAAAAGGAGGGAGATGAAGTGTAGGCATAGAATATTAGGTATTTATAGGATTCAAATAACATGTAATTAGATCATAGCTTAGCGGTACCATATACGGAGAGTCATGTAAGATGACTCTCCCCCATATTAGGTTAGGAATGTAATCCATATACGGAAAGTAATGTAAGATGACTCTCCTCTATATAAGGAATGGAATTTAGGTAAACAACCATTTGACACCTTTCACGTGTAGACCTCCCAAGTAGTGTGATTCATAGTTAACCTCGATAATTTAGTATATAAAGGATTGTATCTTTTGAATTGAGGCATTATATCTACAGTTTCTACTCGACAGTCTTGTGTTTTACTTCTGTCTTGGGTCCCATCCTTACAAGACCCTACTCATAGTGTTTTGTTCCTGCCGGTAAGTAAGGTTGCCAGAGCTCAACGAGGGAGACGAGTGTTAGGGTCGGCAACGCGCGTGTAATATCTCCGGTGTTGCAGGCGCCCATAGGCTACGGTAACTGCTTACCATCAGGCGGGCCGTATGCTTGATTGCCACCGACGTGGTATTAAAAAAAAAAATTCGTGTACTCATACCCATACCATACTCATACTATACCATTACACACACACACACACCATACCATACACACATACACATATCATAATTATACACATTTTCATTCATACGCACATCGTACAACGTATCGTACCTTATACTTAACCTACTAATTGTATAATCTGCAAACGTAACTTTGTTATCGCATATATTCATATGGGATTACAAACTTACTTGTGCAGTTATTAAATCTTTAAAACGTGACTGATATTGCAGTATTTTTAAGTTTTTATTGGCTTAATATAACATATACTTAACATTACTTTTAAAAATTATGTCTTATTCATCATTGTGCGAAACAATTTGTCAAACATTAGCACTGGTCTTGTTCATAAAAATCAATGATGATTGAAAATGATCCGGTAAGTATTTTATAAACCATGTATAAACTTTATGTACAAAAACCTTAAAATTATGAATATTGTTCACATAATATGTATAGTTTACTTAGGCAGAATTGGATCATAATTACCCACAAAGGAACCAAGTAGGACCATTTTACGGTAGGTGACGTACAAAAGGCGATTTTAATGTCATAAAACATTATCGAGCGATATATAAAATAGGTACGTATCAAACATTTAAATCGAACTTTACCTCAAATTCCCACTTGATCAAATTCCTAGTGCATATTCCCACCCGAGTAATGGTTTTCGTACCCGGCGGGCGGCTCCATGGCGACGCGCCCACGCTACCGCGACCCGGCAGACCTTGACCCCGCTCAGCTGATCGGCACGCGCGAGACATGCCCGGTAGAAACGTGGGGCTGAGATTGGAAGTTTTAGTTTCTATCTAGATTGGAGGTAGTTTAGCACCTATGTTTTCACGTATGTGTGTTGTATAAAGTATTGTGAGTGTTGTGTGTCGACCCGGTGACATCCCTAGTGCGCAAAACGTTCAAGTTAATAAAGAAGACCAAGTGCGGGTAGTTCGAAAAACTCGCGCGCCTAGAAGATGTTGATGTCAACTTTAGCCAGTCTTCTCCGAGACCACGGCGACAACGCCGTCCTCGAAACGTCGGAGGTAAATTTAAAACTTATGTTACGCGATTAAGTCCCGTCGTTGTGAATAATAATGAATTAAATATTTGCTCACTTAGATCCGATGTCTGATGATAAGAAACAGTATAACCATAAACTAATCTTCATCATCATCATATCAGCCGAAAGAAATCTATTGCCAAATATCGCTCCCCCAAGGATCACTAAAACAAGCTCAAGAACGCCTTCTAATGGTAGAGGGAGAGCAATAATAAATACAATTCCAGCTTATTGCTGTTATTACTTGCGCATTTAAGAATTAACCCCAGCTCAGCCACAGGCACCAATGTTATACCTTTGAAGTTTCGCTTATAAGAGCACAAAATATTTATGGTACAATTTCCGTTTCTAAATACGTAAATGTTTACTAAAGTTGAAAATTTCAGTAAAAGGTACTTGATTTCAATGACAACTCCTTATTGAAATATTGATATTAAATATTGCTGTTCATAATTCTAATATTGACCATCCATACTAATATTATAAATGCGAAAGTCTGTCTGTTTGTCTGTCTTTCTGTCTGTGTGTTCCCTCTTCACGCTTAAACCGCTTAATCGATTTAGATGAAATTTGGCATAAAGATAGGTTGAGTCCCTGGGAAGGACAAAGGATAGTTTTTATCCCGAAAATCATCCCTTAAGAAAGTAAAAAGCGGGGTGGAATTGAGATAATTAATGAAGTGCCTGCTACCTTGTGTGCATAATATGCTCAAATTGAATGATTACTATGAGAATTTTTCCAGGCGCTATACTTACTTTAGCTGCTGTTACTAAGTCCACGCAGACGAAGTCGCGGGCAAAAGCTAGTATTTTATAATTACAAGTCACGCCAGGGCCAAAGATTGAGCCTTATATTTGACCCTAGCGTGAGCAATAGTTCAACATCATTACAGGTAATTGAATTTCACTTTTTAGTATAATTTACATTATTTATTTATTTGTCGAACCTACAGGGCAGTGTAGATTTAATACGAAAGAATTTTTTACAGGTTCATGTAGCGGGAAGCGTAGCACCAAGCCGCGGCTTGCTACGAAACCGCCGTGGGCAGCTACGCGCTACGCATAACCTGCGCTACGAGTCAAATACAACCTTTTACACACCATACGCCGTTTTATAGCAGACATTAAAAAATAACAAAAGAAGGGGTTATTAATAATATATTTAGAATTATCTATAGTAAAAATGTATGTCAGAGAGTTTAACTAGCGCTTTCCAAAGCTTTGGATTTTTTTTTCGACTGTTCTAAAACCTAAAAAATATAAACTACTGACTGACATTCCATTTTAAAAGTTTTTATATTTAATCTTAAACTAAATTTTAATATACGTTTAGGTTTGCAGTTATAAAATTATTTTAGGTTATAGAAGACTGTCTATTAAAAAGTTTTGAACGCAAAGAACTTAATTTTCATCAACACGTGAAGCGAAAATAGAAACCCAGGTGCAACTGACGTGGGTGGGCCGTGACGCACGCGTGACGTCATCACCTATCGCCATGAAAATCAAAAAAGGCTTATATCCTTACCCGTTGAGTAAAGTTACTACAGTTTTGTCCTGAGAGGTGTGGTCGTGTAGGGTTGAGTGGAACCATATATTAGAGTTGGCAGCTTCGCGCTTTTAAGTGCTGAAAGATTTTTTTCACCTCAGCAGCTCGAACAAGCCTACTTTTCTCACTCCAGGGAGTGAGGAAAGTGCGACTTTCCTCACTCCAGGGAGTGAAACAATGTAGCTTTTTAATTTAGTGAAGGCCATGAACTGCCACTTCATACTTCGGAGTCTATTACAAATTCGAAACACATATTTGAACTTCATTCGCTATCCCTTTCTATTCGTTAAGAAAACAGAAAGTGACAGAAATAGGTCGATTCATAGTTCGACATTCAAATTTCATAGTAGACGCCCTAAACACCGCTAACAAGTAACACGTTCGAAAACTCGCAAATTAACTAAATATTATAATTTTTAAGAAATAGTTTTAAATGTATTTTTAAAATTAAAAATATTTAAACATAATGTTTAGTAATGAAGCCAGTGCACTTGCGGATAAAACACGTAAATGAATAATTCTAGTCTTAATAATTGTTATTTCTGTGCACGTATACCACGCCACGAGTGCGGTTTCTGAACGCTACCTAAAAAAAAATTGCGTTAGCGCCATTTCATTATTTTTTAATTCTTCTTTTCTTGTTTGGTAATACATATTAAGTATTTAGTGTTGAATAATATTAAAATAAAGCGAAAAATATGAGTGATTCCAGTGAAGATGACAATATTTTGACTCCAGAGGAGTTAAAAAGAACAGTAAAGGAAGCCGAGTTAAATTTCCTCCCGGCAAAATCGCGCGAGAGATATCTAAAAGCCTATGATTTATTTAACAATTGGAGGCAACAAAAGAGTGCCAACACCTGCTCAGAAACAGTACTTCTGTCCTATTTCATTGAGCTATCGCAGACGAAACAACCATCAACAATGTGGGGTATATACTCAATGTTAAAAGCAACTTTAACAACAAAGAAAAATATCCACATTGACAAATATCCAAAGCTCATTTCATTCTTGAAAAGGACTTCAGTAGGCCATAAATCGAAAAAATCCAAGGTTTTTACGGCCTCAAACATCGAATCATTTTTAAATGAAGCCCCGGACTGCTCTTTTCTCGCTGCAAAAGTAAGTGTGATCTGTAATCTGTAACTAATTATAGTATTTGTTGCACAATATCTAAATTAACAGTGCCGTATTTAATGTACCTAATTCACTAAACAATTGTCACGTTTAGGTTTTAAATACTCATATTTCGTATTTTTATTGCAGGTCATCCTCATTATAGGAATAAACGGAGCGTGCCGCACAAGCGAACTTTTAAATTTGACTGTGAATGCCGTTGAAAAACACTCAGATGAATTGCTATTAATAAACTTACCAAATACGAAGACAAACATTGACAGGTCCTTTGTTATTCGTAAGGAATATGCACATGTTGTCGAGAAGTACAAAACATTACGCCCTCCTAACACGAAAACAGATCGATTTTTCTTGCAGTATCGCAATGGCACATGTTTTAGACAGCCTATGGGAATTAACAAAATAGGCAGGACTCGAGAGAAATTGCCAGTTATTTAAAATTACAAGAGCCGCAGCTCTACACCGGACATTGCTTTAGGCGAACGTCTGCCACGCTTTTAGCAGATTCAGGCGCCGACCTAACCACATTAAAACGCCACGGCGGATGGCGGTCGAATACGGTTGCAGAGGGCTACATCGAAGATTCAATAGAGAATAAGAGTAAAATCAGTAAACGTATAGTTGAAACCATACACTTGAACCAGCCCTCAGACCCGTGGTCTCGTCCTGGTACATCGAGAGACATGAATACTGACTTGAATCAGCCCTCAGACCCGTGATCTCGTCCGGGTACTTCCAGAGACACGAATACTGACTTGAACCAGCGCTCAGACCCGTGGTCACGTCCTGGTACTTCCAGAGATATGAATATTGAAAACCGTCCCAAGTCGCCTACCTTTACTATTCTTCCATCACAATCGCAATCATCGGTTACAAATAGTCAAGTCGCGAACACAACCATCACTGTTCCTAACAAAACTGTTACTTTTAATTTACAGAACTGTAATAATTGTACGTTTAACTTTTAATTTTTTGATTCACGTGTTTTTGCAATTGATATTTCTAGAAGCTTTCATTTCATTCATGAATGTAAATAAAGGTGGTTAACTTTACTTGATGTTGAATTTTTTTTACCTATAATATGTTCTCACTACTGAGGTGAAAAGTTGTATGTGTCACGCGAGAGTAAAGTTATTTTACATCTCGTGTTTTTGAGTCCCTCGCTACGCTCAAGATTCTAACTTAGAATCACTCGCTTCGCTCGTGATTCAATTATAGAATCTTTCGCTTACTCGGGACTCAAAATCAACACTCGCATGAAAAACCAACTTTCCTCTCTTGTTGCACAAATAACTATTTTCCGTGCCATCTACAATCTACATAGTATTGCCGTTATTTTGTGTACGTAATGTTACGTTAGTTTTGCAAAGCTTTGTTAAGTCCCCGGCAAGCTCGGCCGAATTGCACCTTCCCATACAAAAGTAGTTCCGCTCTCATTTTAAAACTACTTGTTTAATTGTAATGAAACTTTGCACACAATGACATGAGGTATATCTAGGTCTAAAATTAGTTTATATAGCTCCAGTTTATAAAACAATACATACAACAATATATACAACAGAAATAGAGCAAAAACAAGTTTTGTATGAAAAACTTAAATTCGCCGTAAACTTAAACTATGGTATCTGAAGCTGCATAAACTAATTACCTTATCCTATTGTAAGTACAAAGTTTCAGAGCAATCTAGCTAGTCGTTTTAAAATGAGAGCTTAACTACGTTTGTATGGAGAACCGAGCTTTCCGGGGGCTCTTAAGAAGGGTGTGAAGTTGTAAATGTTTCACATTACTGACATAAAATTGAACATTTTTACACACATTTCATGAAATGAAATCGGTCTCATCCATTATATGTGACATTCCACGACGAAAGGTACCTTATGGCGGTCGGCGCTTACGCAATTATGAGCGGCGACCCAATATTAATGCGGTACTACGCGACGTAAGCGCCGACCGCCATAAGGTACCTTTCGTCGTGGAACGTCACATATATCCTTGAGGCGTATTAAGATTGTAATAATTTGTTATGGCTAATGGTCTGTTAGTGTCAAAAGTTTCTGGTTGAGGAAAGGTCACTTTGACACTGACAGATCATATTCATAACAAATCCAGATCAAATGCAAAACCTGTTATAACAATCAGAATACACCTTCTTGTTAAACAAGAATCACCGTCACCTCTAACATAATTAGAGTTTTTATTTATAGAATACGGAAACGAGTTGTCGATCATTATAATTATGCTGCTAATTGCTATTATTATTCACCACTGACAATACAAACGTTAGTTGACATTGTTTTATAAATGGTATCAGTCGATCAGGTAGGTTTTTGCGATTGTGTCGGTTTTTTATTTAATCGTATGGCATGCATGTTTAGGCAATCAGAGTACAGCTTTGAGGTTGTTAAGCCGGGTAACCACGTCGGGTGTCAGGGCATCCAGGTCCTCAGCTGGGCCAGGATAGGAGTGAAGCGGGCAGCGATTGTGTCGGTAAAATATTGTGTTTTAAATAAAATGTAAGGATTCCAATGGTACCATTATTTTTTTTTCCTTTTTGAATGTTTAAAAAAACTTGCATTTTGAAACTTTGAGGGCTTGTTTTTTTTTATTATTGCAATATTTTTATTAAATTTTCTATTTATTGTGATAAATTGCTAATTTTCTAACTATTTAACTAGAATCAATTTTTTACTTTTTTATTTTTATTTTATTATTTAACTAGATTTAGTTATAAAATTCAACATGTGTTAATAATTTTAATAACAAAACTTCCGTGAGACACAGACATATTAGCCGGGGTTCTGCGGTGACGGAACACGTATTGGATTCGGATTAGACTCACTATATACGTTTCGATAAGGTAACCGTGCTGGCGAAAGAAAAGTTTGTGATTCAGCGAAAAGTACGGGAGGCTAACGAAATTAGTCGTCATCCGAATTTTAATCGTGATTGTGGTTGGTCAGTGCCTCCGAGCTGGAAAACTGTTTTGGGTACTACGGCGGTGGACAGTGTGGACGAACCATTAGCGAATGACGTAGTGAGTGTTGTGTGCAACCCATCATTTGTCAATAATGCCGTAAACGAGGGTAGTTTCTCGCCCCCCCCCCTGCCGCCACCGGCGCCCGCGCCGAGTCATCGGGCGCGGAGGGCTGCGGCCCGCAGTCTGCGCCGGTCCGTCACCGTCGACGCAAGCTCCTGATGACGCTACTCGGTACGAAGTGAAACATGTCGAGCGTTTTCGACTTAAAATACGTGTGACCCGTTATTAATATGATTAATATGTGTTAATAACCCTACTATATAAAAAATATATTATTGACTAATACTGTTCATTAAATTTTAAAGAGGGCTTACGCAAAATTGTAGTTTTTCATTGAATTAGTATAGAGTAGTAGTAGAATTAGAAACTATATTTACACGGGCAAACACCAACCAAAACCCTAAAAGGTTTAAGGTATATAAAAAAACTTATAATTTTAGTATAAAATTTCTAGAATTAGTCCAAGATAAGTCTGTTGATAGCACACGCAGTGCAAGTGTTATTTATACGTCATAATTTCAATAACACTTGCACTGCGTGTGCTATCAAGATCGTTGCAGACTTATCTTGGTCTCACTCTATTGACCTAGCCGATGGATCTGACGAGCAAAATTTTAAAAGGTAAAAACCCGTGTGAGATCTCAAGTTTCGCGCGGCCTCACATGTCTTTTGCTTCCTAATAATTTCGTGGCTCTACGCCCTCTCTTAAAGGTAGTTTAAGAGTTGAAGGATATGCAGAGGTAAAGTCACTATTAAAACAAAACTGTGATTTCATAACACGCCAATTTTCACGTGTGTAAGTACCTATGCGTGACACGCACACATTCACAACTCGAGGCTGAGCGATGAATAGTTGAAACCGGCTTGTAATGAAGTCACAGTTTTATCATCAGGTATATATATATATATACCTTGCCTTGCTATCTGTCAACTCGTGGAATAAAAACCACAAGAAAAATCTTCTTTCGAAATAAAATTACATAATAAAGTACTTAGTTTAGTGACCTACAGAAAATTGTTTAGGTAACTAATCTTTTGATAGAAACTCCATCCATAGTTCGTGATCAGCAACGTAGGCTTCGTCAAGTCGACATAAAAGCAAATTAGGTACAGGCTTCATCTGATGATATATGATATGATGATGATAAATGATGTAATCCGCAACAGGCTTTGTCAATCTTAACCACTAGATTAAACTAGGCTATGGTCCCCATGACACTGACATCGTTGCCCCGTTGAATTGCGAAGGAAATCTGTTGGACCAGGTACGATCCGAAACGAGGCTCGCAACCCCTATCTTTCAGTCGCCGACCCAATTCCCACACAAACTCCTTAGCCTCCGCACCCAAAGGAAAGGCAAAGCATGCAGTACAAAATCGTACATTGGTTCTTTCATTGGATCTTTAAATTGACTGGCAAAACCATTTTGAACACTCCTGACGAAAGCAGTGACGAAAAACTTAATAACGTGAAAAAGTTTCATTATTATTTTGAAAATAAGTGTACAGAAGAAATAATCTTTTCTAAAAAAATGTGATATTTATTAATATTGTGGAACAACATTACGAGACTGAAACTCAATGAAAGTCCGAAAGAAACCGCAGAAATATTAGAAACTTTGTTGAATGAAATGTCGTCTACATTTATGGGACTTTACAACTTTGTAACAACTGGGCATTCAAGGAACAAGTCAAATAATTTTTATTGAATATTTTTTGATTTGTGTTTTTAAGTACAAATCAAATTACTACTATATTTATATATAATAAACTGAAATAGATTTCATATATATACTACAGAAAAAGTGACCAAGCTACTCGGTGGCCTAGGCTAACGTCCTGACTACTAGAGCACCCCGTCGTGCCATGAGGCGTGGTCGGGTGGTGTGGTGTTTAGGACGCTAGCCGCGTCCATTTTTTTCCGCGTCCAGTTTATAACTGGGGGTTCATTTATTAAACACGCTAGCCTCGGATGTATGTTTAGCACTGAGTATTCAGGTGGCTTCAAACTTATAAATTGATATTGTCAGTTTGATCTTATTTTTTATTTCCTTCATAAATGCACATATGCATTATACATTATTTAACAATTTAAACACAAATATTTGGCCTTTTTTGTTCTCTACGCAGCTGAAGACTCGCCATTTTGCTTTAGAACTGCGATATTCGAATAATATTCCCGCGTGAACAAAGATTCAAGTTAGTTTTGTACCATAATTGTAAGTTTTTGGATTTTAGTTGGGTAGTTTTACTTTCGCCGTACGTACCTACCTACTAGGTTTATCAATCGCCTAAACTAAACCAGGAGCAAAATGTTCGTGCTCATCGACAAGTTATCCTGACCAAGATTCTAGCCCAGAACCGCCAGTTTGGTGTATTCACACCGGGCACAGATGACCCGTTCCAGGACCCGGATTCGAACCCAGACCCGGAAATGATACTAGAAAAGTGGGTTAGATTAGGGTTGAACTGCGATCCTCACAGAACCTAACTGCTATCAGAAAATTGGAACATGGAAGTCAGTTTTTTTTCTTTAAAATTATGTAGTAGTATATTTAAAGATATAATCACCCACCGTATCTCCTGAATACAGTGGTTCGTATTTTTCAGTCAGGTCGTTTTGGTACTTTCAGGCAGCTATGAAGATTGAAGCTTAAGTGGTCATATTTTTTACATTGTTGTCTGCCTCTTTCGCAATCATGAAATATTCATATAAGTAATGGCTTCCCTTTTGCACACTTTAATTTAGATTTAAGCGTAAGCGTCATTCTAGTCCTATGACATGACCTCTTCGGTCAATCATACTCGTACCCTGGACTAGTATACAAATACGATAAAAAAAAACATATAAAAACTAAGACAAAAGAACAAGTCCATACATATTTAAGTTAGCTAATTTACCATACGTACCATGTTACTTTGCACCCACATAAAACATTAATCATGACAAATTAATTATAGGCTACCGGTTATTTTGCTTTTTTCTAAAACACGCCGTATTACCACTGGTTAAGGTCTTCGTATGAATTTAAATCAGTTGCATTCGTTCTAGTAATCCTTATTAGACATTCTTGCGTTCGTATGTTGAATAATTGTTTTGTAACAACGGTAGCTGGTTAATAAGGGCTTGAGTAAGAAGCTAAAGCGAGCTATAGATACCTAGTGAACTATCTACGGCCCATATTTTCACTGCAATATGTGGCCGGCCACATATTGCAGTGAAAATATGGCCCGTTTAGAAGCCCCTTTAATAATTCAAAATATTTTATTCCGTATTTAGCTGAAATTAGAAAAAAGGGCAACGATTTTGATAGCATACGCAGTGCAAGTGTTGTTTATACGTCATAATTTTATAGAAGTTTCACGTTTAAAATAACACTTGCACTGCGTGTGCTAACAAAATCGTCGCAGACTTATCTTGGTATCACTTTAGTGTCTAGCCCTTTACCTACGGGTGTCAACCAGAGTTGCCAGGAAGGCAACACCGCTGCAGTACAGGTGTCAACTATAGTTGATCGAAGATATGTTCTTGTTCAATATTTTTTAAATCAAAACGAGACCTTGTGTCTTGGTAATAGCGGTCACATTATGCATTGGGATTAATATAGGTGCAAATAAAAAAATATCATAATGTTTCGGTAGATGGCTCTGACATAAACATATTTTTAAAATTACCGCTTTTTAGCTGTCAACTGGGGTTGACACCCGTACTACAGAAGCGCAAATAATTGAACTCAATATGGCCGTCCTAGTGTTGTTTTATATTTCATCGACTTGTTATAGAGTGAGTGAGTGAGACGTGTGGGTGTTTTGAATGTTATTTTTAGTTTTTTGAATTTTCTTTGTCCAAATAGTTACAAAATTGGAATATAATATTTTTTTTAACTAAAAACATAACTTGCTGAGCTTCTATCCCGTACTTACAGAAATATCGACAGTTGTATCGATATGCGCACATTACTATTTTTCGTCAGTAGCAGAGATTTGTTTCTATGCAACATTTTAAGTAATTGATTTTTTGCAATATTTCAATAATTATCATCATTTAAGTATTTAGCTGTGTCACATATATAATAAACTAATACTTTAAAACTTAACCTTGAGAAATTCGCTAATAGTAACTTAAAAATCTTCAATTTCTTAGTGATTAATATTAAGTGTGAAATAAGAAATATAAAAATAAATAATAAATAAATAGTATTATTTTAAGTGATTAGTTATTAACTAACCATATTATACTTAGTGTGTGTGTGAAATTTCAAGCACGTACTCGTAGCTGTAGTACTTCAAAAGTTACAAGTAAGTGAAATTATGTCAAATCGCTGACTCTCGCCAATACATGCCCGTATCGAACGGTGACTGGGTGTTCAAAGTCCCCGTAGGTAATGGGCTAGTGAATACCTCCTGGTAAGTATAGCAATACGCGTGTTAAAAAACATCACTAATGTAAATAACTATAAGCAGGCGAATAATATATGGCGTTTTCTATGTGATAAAATGACAGTCACTTTTTTAAACTGACCGAATGAATGAGTTAGACTGTGTAAGCATAAATTTTAGGTCTGTGAGTTAGACACTGTCGCTGTTACGTTGACAACTATGACAATGATAAGGTAATAACCGCACAGATAGCATCAAATATATATAGCGACTACCTATGTGGTCAAATATATCGAAATATATCCTTATTTCTATGGTTTCAAATGTGTGTTAATTACGATATATTTAGCCACATCGAATGGTGAAAATTATTGAAACTGCAAAAAATATATACGAGGAACCATATATAATACGGCGGAAAAAGAATGTATTTTACCCTTTTGCCTTACCGTTACCCCACATAACTTTAATTGCCGTTAAATCAATTTTATCAATTATTCAAGGACTTCAAATAAATTATTTCCCTTGGCCCATACCCGACGGCACGTGACGTCAAACCAATTTCCATATGGAGAAAAGCCGTATTTATGTAAACTTTGATAGCAGTTACGTCGTTTTTCTTTTTGAGCTATTGGACGTACGTCAAGCCAGTTTAAACTGGAGTGTAGGAAGAAATCACTAATGAGGTTGTAGCTTTATCCTGCGGAAATAACTTCCTTCATTAAATCATTAGCTATTAACGTAGGTAAAAAGACGTATCAAAAATTACTGTCCAAATATCTTTAATTCTACAGGGCCGTATTTAGTATACCTGTAATTTGGCCACCGCGTCAACGTACCCATGTAGCTTGGATACGGTGACACTGTCATCTTCATTCAATTTATAACCTTAAAGGATGACTCACGTTAGACCGGGCCGTGTCCGAGCCGGAGCTTCCGGCGCTTACTTTTCTATGACATGACAGGTGATCACGTGATGCTTTCCATAGAAAACGAAGCGCCGGAAGCTCCGGACCGGACATGGCCCGGTCTAACGTGAGTCATCCTTAAACCAGCCATTTGTTATATATTTATATACAGTTCTGTACCGACTTATTTGTATTTAGTAAATATTATATGACTGAATTTTTATTTAGGTAGGTAACTATATTTTCCTTCAACAAAAGATTAGCAACGTATCCTATCAGCTGCGCAGCTAGCAGTCCTTCCGAATACACCGAGAAAAAAAGGTATATGATATCGAATTATATTCTCCCACACGGGACACACCGTCACCGGAATCTACAGCCGTGACAAAACCATCTTTATAACCATTCTGATTTAAGAATTTGTCACGGTTTTGATCTTGTTCTGACCTTGACGAACAATTAGGTATCTCACGCGCACCAATAAATGCGAGCGAAATGACTAATAATGATGATGATAATGATGATGCTCTCCTGACCGATTTCGACCACAGCGACTGTGTGCTCTGGAGTAGGCAATTTTTAATTCGCGTTATTAGCGTGTAGCTGATCCGCTCTCTGGTGCGCCCTTAGGTGGCTCACGTACCCTATCTTCTTGCTAAATACTCGAGCGCATTTTGGGCACGTCAGCGCACCACCTACATAGTTGAAGGGAATCGAGATTGGTGGCCGAGCCTTAAGCTCATCTCGTTTCCTGTCGAGCTCACTGCGGCGTTCAGTCTCGAAATCGGTGAATCGATCGTGAATGAGGCTCCGCCACTCGGGTCGCTGCGCTGCCTTCCGCTCTCAGACCGAGGGCTGCAGTTTGCATCTCTTCATATGTCTAATAATATGACTCACTGAATTTCGTGTGCACCAATCAGCGACAGCGTTCTTCAAGTACGTATAAGATCAAAACCATAACAAATTGATAAATTAGAATCCTATATCTCAGGATCAAAAATACGTCCGAAAACGTAACGCCAAAGATCTGGCCAGGAGATTGTTTGCTCTGGAGCTGACAGTTTGGTAATGAACCGATACATCAGTTGTGAGACTGAAGCTTCATAAAAGACCTTGTGAATTATATTTGCCGTGGAATAGTTGCTACGTATTACTGGAAAGTGCATGGTAGCCGTAATTATGAAAATTTAACTAATATACACTGAACAACTGGTGATTTTGGGGTCGTGATCCCAAATGTCAAAAATGCATTAAGTAAATGGTCACACTGAACAAGGTTTTCCATGGAACCTATATGATCGTGAAAAAAAAAACCGGACAAGTGCGAGTCGGACTCGCCCACCGAGGGTTACGTACTTTTTAGTATTTATTGTTGTAGCGGCAACAGAATTACATAATCTGTGAAAATTTTAACTGTCTCGCCATCACGGTTCACGACAGACAGACGGACAGCGGAGTCTTAGGAATAGGGTCCCGTTTTCACCCTTTGGGTACAGAACCCTAACAATACCCCATACGTTTCGTCTACTTTGCGCCCTTAAACTATAGGTACACTCAGCGTCAAATATTCTGTAGCAGTCAAATTGGCGAAATAGTTCGGTACACCATACTAAATATATGGTGTACCGAATTCCTTGACTACTTTGGTTGCTACAAAGTATTTGACGCTCACAGTACCTACAATAGTTTTTTTTTTCACAAATTGGTTTGTCCCATGGGGAAATTTGGTTAGGATGACTATCTTAACACGTTTTTGATATTATACTGGAATCGCGTCTTACTTAACATCTACGCTTATATGCGTAACCTACGGGGAGCAGAACGTGCTTGCACCTCCTAAATTTACGATCGATCCCACTTATTGATTCTGGTTCCTATGAATAGTAAAACTGAATTACTTAATGAAACATTTTACACACGCTTTTATTACGCCAATATTTTGGACTTGTGAATCAATTATATGAGCTAGATGTAAATTAAAATCTTGCAAGCTTTACCTAAACACTTAAATTCATTCAATCGTTAGTTACAAGACTTACAAGTTACAAGTGAAGGTAACAAAAAGTATTAAAAAATTATAAATTAATACTTACCTAATGATCGCCATTAAAAACAAATTGTACTTAGAAGGTAGTTAATTGTAACGTTTGGTAAACAATTTTTATTCCAAATTATTTTACTTTTTATGATTGAATTCAGTTAAATGTTACTAGTAATAAGTACAAAATAATCTAAGGCAAATCTTTAGATTTATAACTATAGATAATAATAGAAATAAAAAATTACCTTTATTTTCTGAAACTTTGTTAGTTGGTTGCTGAGATTATAATTGGTATTCCTACAAAATGACCCGTCTTCAGGTACTAATGTACATTAGTCATGATTTCCGAGGAAAGCTTTCCAGGTGTGCTTACCTACTACTTCCATGATTCAATAGTACATTTAGAGTATAACATTTTATTACGCGTGGGCGTATTATGTAACATGTTTGGATGGAAAAGATTGGTATGAATAAATAGAATACACCCTGAAAATGGTCCATATAAATAATAACCTTGATTTAGATAATACAGTGGATTATTGAGATATTTCGTCTGCGTGAAATGATGATAATAATCATTGATATATACTACCCTATGTCCTTCCCCGGGCCAAACTGTCTCCAATCTCCATACCCATCTAAATCAGTTCAGCGGTTTAACTGATTTATGCACGAAAAGGTAACAACATACTGACAGACAGAAGTTACTTTCGCATTAGTAATATTATTAGTAGGGATAAAATATAGTTAGACAACAATAACTAATGAAGTAAAATTGTGCAGATCTTTGGAACTACGAGTAGGTATGAGTGGAAAATCGAAATAACCTTAAAAGACATGTCTTTTAGCTCATGAGCTTAAATCGAAATAGGACAATGACGTCATAGGCCGTGCGCTTTTTGTATGAGCACTTTTACCAGGGGTGCACCTTTATTTTCGCAATTTTTGTAGCTTTTGGGGTACAATAGATAGTGTTTATTACAAGCATTTCAATTACAAGGCAAGCTAAATCGATTGACATCTTTTAAAAAATCATGCACGTTGCTAATTATTTGCGATTACATATTATAAGGGATATCCCACACTATCGTCTCCCAAGTGTTGGCGTCTAGTCAACTCTATGGCTGCTGCTCGACGCAACGTTGGCGCAACTGCGCAGCGACGCCATTTTCCATAGGGCTGATAAGGCGCTGACGGTCAAAAGACGCTAAAGCAGTGGTTCCCAAAGTTGACTGGGGCCGACCCACCTAACAAAAACTACCAAATTCTTAAAAAGGGGGCATAAAATATTATTGGTAACGCTCAAATCTTCAGGGCCCACTCAGTATTCGTTCGCGACCCACCAATGGATCGCGACCCATAGTTTGGGAAATGCTGTTCTAAAGGGTTCAGGTGATCACTTTCTACGCACACGACGCGTTAATATAACGAATACCCATATCGCAAGATGAAATATGCTTTCTTCTTATCTAATGAATCAGTAATAAGTTCTTTATTGGCTAATAGAGACAGAAGACATGCAAAAGGACCTAAATGAATTGTATAGGTAAATAAAAAGATATCAAAATAGTTACGATTTGGTCCAGAATTAAATACGAATGATGCGTTTTTCTCTTGTTTTATTTTTATTTTTGTACAATAAAGAGTTTTACTACTACTACTACTAAATACAATAACCGAGCCGATAATATAATAGCCGACGCTGCCATAACAACACCGTAGATAATGGCGCTTAATGCGGTAAAGGTTACACAATGTTCATTTTATAAATCGTCTATGCAACTGTAGTTCACACCTAATCCAATAAGGCCGCCGCAACGCAACACTCGTGCACGCAATGCGTTTAATACCCCGGAGTTAGTAAAGCTATAATGGAGAGCTATTTTTAGGGTTCCGTACCCAAAGGGTAAAAACAGGACCCTATTACTAAGACTCCGCTGTCCGTCTGTCTGTCACCAGGCTGTATCTCATAAACCGTAATAGCTAGCTAGTTGAAATTTTCACAGATGATGTATTTCTGTTGCCGCTATAAAAACAAATACTAAAAAAAGTACGGAATCCTCGGTGCGCGAGTCCGACTCGCACTTGGCCGGTTTTTTTTTGTGTATAAAATTTGAGTGTCGTGAACACGGCACATTCACAGGAGCATTATCGCGTCTGCATTCATTTATTTCAGCCGGGTCAAAAACTTCTTTAGGTAATACCTCCCAACTATAGTCCAAAGCTAGGCCTAACTATGGTCCAAAATTAACTGTATTTTTTTTCATTCAGGTGTGTCTGTTCAGCAAAGATAGATATAACTCCGTAATAGATGGATACAGTCTAAGGAAAAAACGTTTTTGAGGTCTGGTCGACCTATGGTCGGGTTTTCATGTTTTTCAGAAGTAAAATATGTTAACAAGCTTGAAGCTTTCCTAAAAAACTTAGGTATTTTCTAACTTTATATTGTTGTTTTGGGACACAATTAAAGCATGACTCACGTTAGACCGGGCCGGAGCTTCCGGCGCTTACTTTTCTATGACATGACAGGTGATCACGTGATGCTTTCCATAGAAAACGAAGCGCCGGAAGCTCCGGCCCGGTCACGGCCCGGTCTAACGTGAGTCATCCTTAATAGGTTTCTAAAAAACAATACCAGTACTATTACGATGATGGTATCTTAAATTGAACTTGAAGAAAAAGTCTAGAGGTATAATAAAAAGTTAAATTCTCCTGTCAAATTCTTCTATCATCCTTAAGTTGGAGAAAATTGATGACCTGTCATGAATACGGTAAGTTTTTACTCTGAAATATTTTAATTTAGGTTTACTCTAAAATATTTTAATTTAGGAAACGGTAATGTCTCTCTCTCTATCACTTCGATCCATATAAGTGCGACAGAGAGACATTAGCGTTTTGTTGGCTACGGCGCAAACAATTGGCATCTTGGCTAGGCCCCCAGATATACCTACAGGCAAGGGCCTGACACTCTTTGATAGAGAAAGATAGTCTTTTTGCGATTCTTATAAGAGGAAAGAAAAAATGGGACCGGGTGGCATCATAGGTAGGAGGCGATGGCGAAATACCGAAATTTATGAGTGAAAGAGAAAAAATCCTATGCTGCCCAAATTTTATATGAATATTGTATAAGAAAATACCTATTGTGTAAGAAAAGTACGATACATAGTTCTATGCTTTACAGTACCTATATATAAGAAGTGCCGATTAGTACATCACCTCACCACCTGCACTCACACGATCTCATACACCTACACACACACATACACACTCACTCACTCTCACACACACACACACACACACACACACACACACACACACACACACACACACACACACACACACACACATATACACATTTAATGTAGATAAAATTGTATTAGCTTAAGTTTTCTTTCTGCTTTTGTTAAACTAAAAATTACTTGTTGCTACGGAGGAGCGGGGCTTCCTGATACAGGTATAATATACTTAAAAGGAAGTCCCAACCTACTACCTTGTAATGTAACATTTTATGAATGAAATAAAATATTTTCATTTTCATTTTTTCATTTTCATTTTCATTCTTTCTCTTTCCCGCGGTCGCTCGGTGGCGCGTCTATAACTACTTGTATATACTACGTCTATGCCTACAGGTCTCATTTGTTTTATGAAATTGATAGAGTCCGATAAGCTAACTCTACCTACGCCGAATGGGGTTGGCCGGTCGAAGTGTTTAGCAGATGGCGCCAGCATAGCTTGCCCTGTCAATCCCTAGAATTGTGTCAATTTTTTAATGCCCTGGATGCCAGCTCTGTAAACCAAATCTCATAGAAAAAGGGGCAAGCTATGATGGCGCCATCTCTGCAAACCTTTGACAGTTGCCAACCCCATTGGTAAGCATCAGAGTGTAGAAGGGCAACACGGTAAACATTAAACTCCTATGAAAATATAGGTAAATGTTTATTGTGGCTCCGCCAGACTTTGTCGCTGCCAAGTCAAGTAGTAAAAAAAATGTTGTAAGTATCTCTGCTATTTCTGTTTTCCACCGTCTGTTAAGTGTCAAATGATGACTAAAAACTAAGCTCCTTCTGAATAATCATTAAAAAAAAACTATTTACCATTTTATTAATGACAGTTTCAAAAATAAAACATTCATTTAATAGTAATCTTAGTTCACCGTAATCCTACTCGAGTATTGTGGATTACTTTATGCGATTTTAGAAATAGAAATGCGACTTCATTTACTTCAATAACATGAACTTAATAGGGTATTTTCCACATGTTAAATTTTGTAACTAAATCTAGTTAAATAGATAGAAAATGAGCAATTTACCACAATAAATTGGAAGCTTAAAAAATATACGGGTTTAATAAATAAATACAAGACGTCAAAGTAAAAAAAAAAAACAATAATTTCCAAATAGGAAAAAAATAATGGTACCATTCGATTCCTAACATTTTATTAAAAATATATATATATGGCAACAATATACATAAACGCAATATTTGACCGACAAAATCGCAATTTCCTTGTTTTCCTCGGCTTTTAACTTCTAAGCGATAGCGTCGTTACATGCTGACGTCACGATGTAATGTCATTTTGTATAAAGCGTTTCGTCAGTAAAGTGCGGGTGCCAGACTGACCATCATTCGTGACTTTTGTATTGCTTTAAGACAATGGGTCCCATACAGACATTTGATCCTCAAAACAAACCTGATCGACTGATATCATTCATAAAAAAATGTAGAATACCCTATTTTCATAGTTCCGTGTCACAGTAAGCTAACACTCTTGTAACACTTACAAGTACATTGCACGAGTTATACATTAAATAGGCTTACTATATCGCGTAAGGCCTATTTATAGGCTTCCGTGGGTGTGTCTAGGATAATTCTAGTGACCAGTATGAAATAAAGACTAATAATTTTAGAACAGTTTCTCAGAAATGAGGATTTTAACTATATACGTAGATTAAGATTTTGTCTAAACAGTCTCTTCCTCGTCGATTTCTAGGTAGAATAAAGGATGGCCCACGCTAAAACTACTTATATACTATATACTTTATGTTTTAAATATATTTTTTCTTTGTAATACGTTTGTATGAAATGTAGTTTACCATGAATAAATGAATTATATTTTATTTTATTATTCTAAAAACGGTCCGGGTCGAGGCTTCCGAAAGTATCGGCAACATATATATACATATATAACATATATACAGTAACTTAAGACAAAATGAGGGTTTTTACACTGCCACGCAACCTAATTGTGTTTGGGGATTTTAGAATTATCTTGATGAGTATTGAATAGTTATTGAATAGTTTATAGTTGCCTGTGGAAAGAAACGTACAGTTAGCGATAAAAGCTTGTAGGAAAATTGATATTTTTGCCAAAAACTGATTTTGTGAGTAAAAATATATCCGTTATTTAAGGATACATACATCATAGTGAACAACGTAAAATTCGAGCGTGCTGTCAAGGGTGCCATCCGTCAGTGTCACTTAACTCTCCCTCCTTTTGCTAAATTACTAAAAGACGTAAGCAGCATAGTGTCCCCTCTCCCCTCTAACATGCGCCGTTTCAGGAAAAAATACAGATTTTTTTACCTACCTATGTAGTATATTCATGTTTCTTATACTGGAGAGATATAGGTATGTCTTTATTTTTGTCCGACCATAATATCAATTAAATACCTAGGGCGAATTTGCCTCCAAATGTTTTTCAATAGTTGTGGAACAGGAATAAAGTTTATTTAAACAGTCATTATGACGTCGCTGACGTCACTGCTACTTTTGTAAAACCGTGTAACAATACAATATACTCTTAATATGTGTTGCCTCTAGTTGTTACTTGATTCTTGGGCTGAATAGTCTCAAGTAAACAAACCTCTTGAGCCACCCAAGTGTCTGATATCGTGAAAATGTAGGATGTTTGGACGGTTCAGACATCTTGAAAGTATTTATGTTACGTGAATAATATATTAAAATTACTATAATTTGTGAAGGTTAAAACATAATTATGAAACAAGTGCTTACTTTAGGTACTTATTAGTTTAATTATCTAATTTAAGTAGTGGAAACTGTTTTGGCTTATGTATGTATTTAAGTGTTGTCACGTTACTCCCTCCTCCACGTATATTGGAGGAGTGAGTAACGGAGCTGGGAGTGAGGAGGTAGAAAGGAAAAGATAGATATAACAGGGGTAGGTTCTTTATTTAACGGCTATTGTCTAAATATGACACGCTACAGATGGTTTAAATTACAAAAAGAATAAAATAAAGTTTATAGTCGCGCTAATAGCACGTGCAAGGCAGGAGCACGCACACGGATAGGCGCGCTGATAGCACGCGCAAGGTGAGGCGCGCTGGTAGCACGCGCACAGTAAGGCGCGCAGATAGCACGCGCAAAGGTAAGGCGCGCAGATAGCACGCGCAAGGTGAGGCGCGCTGGTAGCACGCGCACAGTAAGGCGCGCAGATAGCACGCGCAAGAGTAAGGCACGCAGATAGCACGCGCAAAGGTAAGGCGCGCAGATAGCACGCGCAAAGGTGAGGCGTGCTGGCAGCACGCGCACAGTAAGGCGCGCTGGTAGCACGCGCACGGTAAGGCTCGCTGGGTAAGGCGCGCTGATAGCGCGCGCACGGTAAGGCGCGCTGGGTAAGGCGCGCTGATAAGCACGCTCTTCAAAGAGGCGAGGCGCAGTGACAACACGCGCCTGTTGAGGCGAGGCGCGCCGATAGCGGGCGAGGCGCGGTGACAGCACGCGCCTGTTGAGGCGAGGCGCGCCGATAGCGCGCGCCTAGGAGACGAGGCGCTCCGCTAGAGCAACTGCAAAGCACCACCGGACTTGGGGGCGTGCAGAGAGCGCCAGACTTCGCCAGGAACACAGGTAACCTTTTAATGAGCGCGATCGAGGGTTTCTTGATGGTGCGGGGCCTGGCTTGGCCCCGCACGGACCCTTACAACTGATGTTCCTTTGTTGGGAACTAGAAGCAAACTGAATTCAGATGTCCGCTGGGCCGCTTATATAGCTAGCAATAACATTTTCTAGAATTCTTCTTTACTTCGTTATTAATTTTGAAAATATTTGAAAATATTTGTTCACCAGTAACAATTTTTTAGGTAAAATTTAGAACAAACTAATTGAAAACTATACGACCTAAACTTCATGCTAAGGAATTTAGAGTAAATTATTAGTTTGACGGATTATGTCAAAACAAAGAAACAAATATGTCAAGGAAAATTTATAGTGAATTTTAGGTCGATTAGCTTTGAAATCATTATAAAAACATGAAGTGATTAGAAAAACAGCAAGGTAAGTAACCGGACGGGTCAGGGCCGTATTAGGGTAGAAGGAGTTTAGGGAGAATTGGAAATGGTAGCCAGAAAGTAAAACATTTTAAATCAAAAGTTTCAGAGAGTAATTTGGAAGACGAGAATCAGACAGGAAGACAAGGCAAAAGCGTTAAGGAATTATAGCCGATTGGAGAATCCAGAGCATCAGCCCGTGGGAGTAAGAACTGGGAGTTAGGACCCAGGTATGAGATGCTACATTACCCCAAAAACCACGGAAAAAAAAACTTTGTCGTAATCTTAAACGGAAAAGTTTTTTTTTTGTGAAGAGTTAAGTTTTAGGGGAAAGTAAAGGAAGTAAGTAGTTAAGTAAGCAGGTAAGTAAGTAAGTAAGTAGGTAGGTAAGCCAGTAAGTCAGAAGAAAGAAAGAGCAAGCTCGTTAATGGGGATGAATAAATGGAATGAGGGGATGAGTGATATAATGGAGAAGAAGATGAATAGATCGAGGAACTTCCCTGCACTCATACATCGCCTGTCATAATCACGCATTCATAAGTCTCTGGCAAAGGAAGGGGATGTGGTTCACGCTCTATGACGCACACTCCTAAGAAGTCCTCGCTATGACCTGAGGCTTCTTTATAGAAGGGAGTAGTCAGCCGCTCCACTGGAAAAGATAATAAGATAATAATGAACGACCTAAGGCTTATTTTAAGGGAGTAGTCAGCCGCTCCGCGAAGATAAGTTTATGTACAAGTTCTAGTCGGTTTAGAGCCGACGAGAATAGAGAGTAGGGGTAGAGCCTACTTCTAGGTTGTGGTAGGGGTAGACCTACCACAGTAGAGTAAAAAAAAGTAGTGTTTGACCATAAGGCTTATTTTTTTCTTCAGAGTTGGACTACCGCTCTGCAGGGTGAAGAAAAGAAAAAGAAGGGCACTTGGCTTATTAAGCCACCCGAGAATATGAAGAAATATCTACAGATGACACACACACAAAATGAAAGAAATGGAAAATGGCAGTTAATGAAGAATGAAAACGAGTTTGAAGAAGGACAAAGGGGAGGAGGAGGACGGGCTGAGCTGCAGAGTAAAAGAAGTACAATTATTATAAAGTTAAAGACCTATAAAAAGTACATCATTAGAAATAAAAGTGATAAAAAAAGTAGCTATCTAGTCTGATTGCTATAATAAGATAATCTAAAAAAACGTGCCATATTGACTAAGGAAATAGAAAATTAAACAGAAAGAGGCCGAAAAGTTATTTAAGATTTAAAGACACGGATTCTGTCTATAATTTAGAATTTAGTGGGTTAAGAAAGCCGGTAAATTTAAAAGTTGGGCGCCAAAACTGTCACGTTACTCCCTCCTCCACGTATATTGGAGGAGTGAGTAACGGAGCTGGGAGTGAGGAGGTAGAAAGGAAAAGATAGATATAACAGGGGTAGGTTCTTTATTTAACGGCTATTGTCTAAATATGACACGCTACAGATGGTTTAAATTACAAAAAGAATAAAATAAAGTTTATAGTCGCGCTAATAGCACGTGCAAGGCAGGAGCACGCACACGGATAGGCGCGCTGATAGCACGCGCAAGGTGAGGCGCGCTGGTAGCACGCGCACAGTAAGGCGCGCAGATAGCACGCGCAAAGGTAAGGCGCGCAGATAGCACGCGCAAGGTGAGGCGCGCTGGTAGCACGCGCACAGTAAGGCGCGCAGATAGCACGCGCAAGAGTAAGGCACGCAGATAGCACGCGCAAAGGTAAGGCGCGCAGATAGCACGCGCAAAGGTGAGGCGTGCTGGCAGCACGCGCACAGTAAGGCGCGCTGGTAGCACGCGCACGGTAAGGCTCGCTGGGTAAGGCGCGCTGATAGCGCGCGCACGGTAAGGCGCGCTGGGTAAGGCGCGCTGATAAGCACGCTCTTCAAAGAGGCGAGGCGCAGTGACAACACGCGCCTGTTGAGGCGAGGCGCGCCGATAGCGGGCGAGGCGCGGTGACAGCACGCGCCTGTTGAGGCGAGGCGCGCCGATAGCGCGCGCCTAGGAGACGAGGCGCTCCGCTAGAGCAACTGCAAAGCACCACCGGACTTGGGGGCGTGCAGAGAGCGCCAGACTTCGCCAGGAACACAGGTAACCTTTTAATGAGCGCGATCGAGGGTTTCTTGATGGTGCGGGGCCTGGCTTGGCCCCGCACGGACCCTTACAACTGATGTTCCTTTGTTGGGAACTAGAAGCAAACTGAATTCAGATGTCCGCTGGGCCGCTTATATAGCTAGCAATAACATTTTCTAGAATTCTTCTTTACTTCGTTATTAATTTTGAAAATATTTGAAAATATTTGTTCACCAGTAACAATTTTTTAGGTAAAATTTAGAACAAACTAATTGAAAACTATACGACCTAAACTTCATGCTAAGGAATTTAGAGTAAATTATTAGTTTGACGGATTATGTCAAAACAAAGAAACAAATATGTCAAGGAAAATTTATAGTGAATTTTAGGTCGATTAGCTTTGAAATCATTATAAAAACATGAAGTGATTAGAAAAACAGCAAGGTAAGTAACCGGACGGGTCAGGGCCGTATTAGGGTAGAAGGAGTTTAGGGAGAATTGGAAATGGTAGCCAGAAAGTAAAACATTTTAAATCAAAAGTTTCAGAGAGTAATTTGGAAGACGAGAATCAGACAGGAAGACAAGGCAAAAGCGTTAAGGAATTATAGCCGATTGGAGAATCCAGAGCATCAGCCCGTGGGAGTAAGAACTGGGAGTTAGGACCCAGGTATGAGATGCTACAGTGTAATTATCTATGTGTCATTTTTCGCTGTTTGTTTCCCATTATCAATAAATAAAAAAAAAAAATACAGTTATATGAAACAAAAAAATGATTGTAGTTTGTAGGTACTTACCTAGATATTTCTATTTGTTTCGATGCATACATTTTACATATTTTCACACGAAATAAATATGTTCCTATTGTGTCTCTCACGTAGTCTTACTACTAAGTTACAATAATTTCTCAAAAATCAAATACTAATAGAGTGAGTGATAGATACCTCAGGGTGGCCAGAGGGCTGGCAGTTACCTCGGCCAGAGAATATAAGCCTGATCATCCAAAGAGATAAAGCTGCCAAACGCATGAAGGCGACAGGGAGCTATTTTTTTAATTATAAGTTTAGTTTTAATTTTAACGATTAGTTAACTGTATTTAATATTTGTTGCTATTGTACGTTGTTCCCAAATAAAGCGCAATACTATATTTTTTTATAACGTATTCAAGCTCAATAAATTTCAAGTCCGAACCGATTTTTCAATATCACTTACGGTTGTTATGAGCGCCACGAGCGGTAAGACAGTTTAGTACTTTTCAGTTAGGTACCTAATTGTTTAACTTGGCCTGAGGTTTGTATGTCGTGTGACAATGATACCTGTGCTAGAATTAGACCAAGACAAGTCTGCGACGATTTTAATAGCACATGCAGTGCGTGTTATAAAAAAAGTATTTTAAACGTCAAACTTCTATGAAATTATGACGTATAAAATAAATAACTCGCACTGCGTTTGCTATCTAAATCATTGCACGTTTCTTGGTCTAACTCTATTTAATCCTTCTTTGCATGTTTTTTTTATTTGTGAAATAAATCAGGATAATGTTAGTTGATCTCTAGATTAAGAGAAAAATATAAAAAAAAGATAAAACAAACAGAATTATATATGAAAATGTATGCACAAAAAGTAACATATCAAATTACATACCTGATACACATCTACTATCCTGCGTAAATCAATATCTTCGCAGTAAAATCCTTCAGAATACAGGTTGAAAGTCAAACGTCTTCGTAATTGGCGCGTAACGGCGAACCCGCGAATTCAAATTTGAAATGTTAAAATTCTGTTTATATTTTCTTTCACAACTATAGGTTCCATTTCAAGCTGTACTGTTGTTGAAAGTTGACAGTTTTAAAAATAAATCACATCCAAAAGTTTTAATTCATAGGACAATGTTATGATGGACATTTCCATCACCATGCAAATAAGGGTTAAGCTTGACCATTTATAAATTGGAAATGTAGGTAGTTTCCAAAAGTACCTATATATATATATATTACACCATCATACTTGATAAAGTTGTTTCCGAATTTATTTTTAAATTAATTATTACTTGTAGATACACTAATAGGTACGTATGAAGCGTTGGTAGGCACATCATTAATTTCACGGTATACCAGGCGGGTTCATATAGACATAGGTAATTATTGTATTGTACGTCAATACGGGCCGTGAAAGAGCTGCGCTAGTATGGAGTCGAATATGTTGTTTAGGTGAGTAGGTATATACCTATACCTACGTACAAATTTGAAATGACGTAGGTACGGGTTCTCAGACTTCTAAGGCCCTACCAGGAAAATCTAAATTTCGTTATCTGCCCCTCTATTACTCTTGCATATTCGAACGACAGAGAGACAGATAACGAAATTTCGATTTTCACCCTCTGGAATGACCTAGCAACAGTCTGCACAAGAGGTCCGAGGAATAACGTGCGTGTGACAGGCAAGAAGGGCCCGATTCTTCAGCTGAAAGGGTTGCCAACAACACTGACAGATAATATACAACCATTCATTCAACAAGGCCAAAATACTCACCTTTGACCCTCTTTATGCGTTTCCTTTTCTCTGTCCATATAAAGGTTAGGGTAGCGGCTGGGATACCTACGCTGAATGAATGTTGTCGTGCGTAAAACACATTTTAAGTTAATATAAATGTGCCGTTTTCAACCAAAAGGGTACTTATTGTCGGTTGTCAATAAGGCGCTATTTCCATATAGCTTCAATTCGAAATCAACCTTATCGACAAGCGACAAAGTGGTACCTTTTGGTTGAAAACGTCACATATACTCTCCAACTCATCTCATTTGTTAGCGGCGACTTCATGCTAAAAGTTCTAGAATAAATACCAATAAAGTCCGTCTCCTTACTACCCAACGTGAACGAAGCACCCACGCAAGGGCAAAGTGGGGGACAAACGCAGCTGGAGAGAAAACGTGCCCTCCCCACCCCCCTACCGCCATGCGAGAAATAACTCCTGCCCATCCATGCTTAGCAATCACTGTTCATATAGATTGTAGGGGAAGGTCATTTCCATTTTTTATAAGGTCTTGACAATGAGTAGGTACATCTTGATAGATAGAATCAGTTTTCGCCGAATTTACGGATTATTTTTGATAAAAATACATGAAAGATTCTTTTAGTGGAGGTACGTAAATACTTTCATCGGAGAAAATGTAATAAAGATTCTGCTTCGTGCCTGGAATCTACATAATTGTCTTATAATATTCAATTTTATTAGGGTTCCGTACCTAAAGGGTAAAAATGGGACCCTATTACTAAGACTCCGCTGTCCGTCCGTCCGTTTGTCACCAGGCTGTATCTCATGAACCGTGATAGCTAGACAGTTGAAATTTTCACAGATGATGTATTTCTGTTGCCGCTATAACAACAAAACGGAACCCTCGGTGGGCGAGTCCGACTTGCACTTGTCCAGTTTTTTTTTTATTGGGTCGGACTAAGCATACCTACATTGCACAAGCCTGTGCAGTGACAGAGTACCTAATAGTTAACCATAAACGTCCAATTCCTATGAAAGTATGAAGTCTATAATGGCACCGCCATACTTTGTCACTTCAAAGTTTATGCAAAGTCGGCTTAGAACAACTATAGGCACTCGTAGCTAGTACCTACTTAGGTAATTTTCCAGGTATAGTAGGTAACGAAGGGTTAGGTAAAGTATGCCTTTGCTAAAATTTGGGAAATATTTAAAGCAGGGATGCGAAACTCCTCGCTTCGGGCAAACTCTGCTCCATTCGGCTCAGCATTGCTCCGAGCAATTATTAGGGTTGGCACAACTTGACGTCCCTTTGCGTGCACGACCACAGATAAGATAATGACCTGAATTTTGACAACCCTAAATAGCCGAAAGGCCAGTGCCATATATTAGAAAGGGACATCATGGTTCGACCCTGAACCGCAGTCAAAGGAAGTTTCCTTCCTACAAAACCGAAGTTAGAAGGAACCTTCTATTTATTCTGTGCTCCTACCTAGGTAATTGTGTTACTGGTTTCAAATAAAACTCTGCATTATATTATTTTAATGCCTCTGAAATTACAGTTGACTGTACCTAACCGCCTTTATGGGTAAGTTAGTTACCTGTCAGCACAAGGTCTATAAACGTAGGCATATTGCTCATCCCAGCTTAATATTAAATTCCTTGGCTTGCATTCAGAAATCATCTTTCTGGACGCTAAGCGCTACTTGCACCATCCCACTAACCCGGGGTTGACCCGTTAACCCAGTGTCAAATTGTACTGGTAACCATGGTAACTCGAGGTTAGTAGGATGGCGCAAGTGGCGCTTCGCTAATACAGTCAAAAAAATATATTTGCGACCCATTTCGAACCTTGTCACAGTGACAATTAATATGAAAGTCGTACAAAGTACAAAAATGGGTGGGAAATTAAATTCTTTGACCGTAAAGTCGCCATCGGATAAATCGGAGCGGCCAAGGCGCTCACAAATATCTGAACACGCCTCTATTGATCAGGCGTCAGAGCGCTTGTTCAGATATTTTTGAGAAACTCGGCAGCTCCGATATATCTGATGGCGACTGTACCTAAAACAAAGCATAAGTTTGTACGTACTTAGGTACTTAATATCTGGGAGACCGAGCTCTGCTCAGAAAACATATTATAACTCAAAAATGCGCGTTTTCCCAGAGATAAGATCTAGTTACATCGATTTTTCGCCCCCGAAAACCCCCATATAGCAAATTTCGTCGAAATCGTTAGAGCCGTTTCCGAGATCCCCGAAATATTTAAAGCATACACATATACAAAAATTGCTCGTTTAAAGGTATAAGATATGGTTTTGTAATAATATTTGCAGCTGTGTAACCAAAATTGTATTGATTAATAATTAAAACTACCATCATAAATTAGTCCAGTCCACTTAAATAAATTCGTTAAAATCTATGACTTGACAATTAATAAGTTGTTTAGGTAAACGAGTCATCTAAATAATGAATAAATAAAACAATCAGGAAAATATAGATATAGTATATTTATTTTGCACTTCCCCGTTTCAATACAATATGAGATTTGTAGTAAATAGGAATGTTAGGTTTTGAAACTAAATTTTGTAAAATTTATTAATTACTGGTAACTCTGTATGTTTGGGTAACAATGAACGGACTTCAAAAGTTTTTGTAAATAAAAAGTGTCTAGTGTCTTTGATATTTTGGCACCTAAGATCCCAATCGTTTGCGCCATAGCGAACGAAACGGTAATGTCTCTCTATCACTCTTCCATATAAGTGCGACAGAGAGCTTTGATTGGCATATTGGCTAGGCCCTCTGAGATACCGTCTGAAAGTTTCCTAAATTGCGAAATTTCCACATAAAAAAAATTCGGAAACCTCATATTTTTGTATGCGAATCGAAATTTTCCATTTCTGTAATAAAATTTCCTCTTTTTCCTGTAAAATTTTCCTGAAATCTCCTAGTACTTTTCCAACTTTAAGAAACTTTTTTAGCAACGCATACCTGTAGTATAATGTTACCCAATCATTCTAAGTTTCCAGTAAATCATATACAGTAAGTGATATTAGAAGGTATAAAATATAGCTTTAGAGAAAATATAACATTTTTTTATATTTTTTCATGGGTTTCCCATATTTGCCACTCACTTATTATGACGTACTAATTATTATAACAAGTTTTGCTTTCAGCTTAGCACATCGATATGATTAAAACATTAATTTTAAAGCTAACATATGTTATACTAGTTTAACATCCATGGAATAAAATACATTGTAAATTAAATGATATATACATAATAATGTGTCATTTTCAACCAAAAGGGTACTTATTGTCGCTTGTCAGTAAGGCGCGATTTCCATATAACTTCAATTAGAGATCAACCTTATCGACAACCGACAATGTGGTACCTTTTAGTTGAAAACGTCACATATACTCTAGTAGTTATCGCATAAATATGATTTACTTACTCTAGCATTTTACTATACATTTCTTATAGATATTTTAATGTATAATAGTTAACGTAATAATAGAAACCGTAAATGATGTCATAGAAATTGACTATCCAGTTCATGTAATTGATTGATTCAGGCTTTATTTTGTGAAATTGTATAAGTATTCATTTTGTGAATTAAATAAATGTAAAATACTTATTTTGCTGTTGTCATTACTGAAAATCAGATAGCTACATCAAGTCTTGTTGTATAATATTCTAGGTCTAATGCGCTGTCTTTATGCGCATTTTTTTACGTATAAATTCAAGGTTCATTTTGGAATAAATTTACGTGCTCACTTTTGTATAGGAATGTTCACTTACTGTCTAATAACGACAAATTATAACGTAATAATACTTTTCCCAGGCCTTTGCCACAGGTGCATGGGGCTCTATTAGTTCTATTTAACAATATTTAATAATAGCGTGACATGGTTATTCATTAAATTTTGACAATATCCTTCATTAAACGCTTTTCAAGCTGCAAAAAGACATAAAGATCATCACAGACAGTCGGGAAAGATTGTCTGTGAATCCCGAATATCGTCCAGTCACACTGTGAGGCCCTATCAAAACCAATATACAACCCAAATTTCAAGCGAATCATTCAGACACTTCTGAAAAATCTATTATTATAGAAATACATATAAAGTTCAAAAGTCTCTGAATAAGCGTTAAGTTTATTATACTTAGGGATATACATAATTTTTACATACATTTTCAAAGTCCAGATCGCAAGCCAAAGTCGTCCGTTAAAGATATAATTTAGGGAAATAAAATTTCTCAATCATAGGCATAGGTTAAATAGTTTTTCTTGTCACTCTAAACCAGCCATTCTCAAAGCGTGTTGCGCGGAGCCCTAGGGCTCCGTAAAGCTTCTGTGGGAAGCGCGAATACTTAAAATACTTAATAAGAAAAAAAACAGCCCAGTTGTATAGAAGAGCTGTTTCTACACTCTTTTTTTTTGGGCTTCATCAAATATTTCGCTTTCCAAAAGGGTTCCGTCACCAAAAAAGTGACGCTGCTCTAAACTAATAAATTAATCGAATTTAAACTGTTGTGAGACATACTAACGCGGAGTGGCTCACTCCGCGATTTTGTCGCGTCGCTAAAAGTACATGCGGCCCACACCAATTTTGGTGTCTAGCCATAGTAGTTGCTGCGCACCGCTACGGAACGGAGACCTGTTCGCGCTTGCGCCACCTAGCGGCCATATTTGTCGTAATAGACGCGTTTTGTTAGAGAGTTAATTTTCTGTACCTAGTACTATTATTTATTCTGTGCCATTACATTAGCATATAATATTTATTTTTTATTGTTGTTACCAAATTAAATTATTCATTTACGACAAAACACTGAGAAATTTTATTTCATGATTTAATAGTTATCTATAACATAAAAATATGTTGTTGGTCATATTTATACATTCATATTCATAAAACATTACAAGCCTCAATTAGTTAATTTGTGTTTTATCCCTTTCTTCAAAATACATATGTCAAAAGGTCAGACTAAGACAAACGATTAACAGCTAATTAAGGCTAGTAGCGCGTTTATGAATAGAGCCAGACCAAGATAACCCTGCAGTGATTTTAATAGCATAGACTGTATTCATAGAAATTTGACGTTTAAAACAGCATTTGCACAGCGTGTGCTATCAAAATAGCTGCGAGTTCTCTTGGTCTGACTTTAACACCATTAAAATACTACTTTATCCTAATCCTTCGCTGAAATTAGAAGTCATCGCCAAGGAAAAAACATTAATGAAACTCGAATACAATAATAAATATCAACATATTTATATACCATTTTCCTCAAATTATGATGACTTTCTTATATAATTTTTAAGCGAAGTTGTAGGATTAAACCAGTGCCTAACTATATTTTTTACAAACACGACTAAAATAGTACAATAATTATTATGCTCTTACAGTTTTTGTAAATAACAGATCAATTGTTTGCACTTCAGATCATCATTAAATAATAAATAGATCAGTATTATTTGTATGAATAAGAGTTATTCGCCTTATTTATAGCCGTTCATATATTTTTTTGATATTTTGGATCCAAATCCACAAATTGTGCGTTTGTTTAAAAACTGAGAACAGCTAAATAATATGCTGTAGTAATTTTAGTACATTTTTAATATGATTTTTTAAAGTCTTTCTTATTAAATGACTAGAAGTAGATATAAGTAACATGTTAGTAAATACTGAAGAAGTTGATAATGCTACAATATCTTTGTTTTTTTTTTCAGATCTTTTTTTCAGATTTTTAAATACAATTATATATATTTAAACAAAGGAATGTTTGTTTTTCTTTCTTAGTCTTCGCAATTGGAATGCATAAATTAAATAATATGTCAATTTGAAATAATTTACAAATACATTTGGAATATCACGACAAAATAGCAAAATTAGAGTCAGAATCACATGTGGCTAAGAGGAACAAGTGTTTATAATGATGTGTGTACGCACGTTCTTGTTCTTTACAACAAAGGTGTATTATTTAGATCATTTGAACACCAGACCGGCTTAGCATTTCTGCGGTTGACTGTAGGTCTATCAATACCTAGTGTTACCCCGTGTAGAAGACTTTTCATAAAGAGGTAGGTTCTCATAACAACTACAATATCATACATTTGTTTAAAAGAAGGAGACGTATATTATATAGTTTACCATTCAGGCAGTGTTTCTACTAATGGGGGAAATTTTAGTACATAACCTATAGCCGTCCATAAGCCTGGCCTTTCATTCCATTGTATTATGAATCTTTATTGAAAAAATCAAAATTGCATTTGTCTTAGCTTGATTTGTGGGCTAGAGGTTAAAGGCAAAGTTGTTTTTGCCAGTTTTATGTTACTACAAGATTCGGGACGGCACATTATTTGAGACGTATGTACCTAGTACTAACGAGAGGTTTTTATTTAATATAAAATTCTACACCACTAAGTGAAAAGGCGCGTACCTAGGTCTAATTCAACAAAATTGTATACGAAAAAGGTACGAACTGAATACAACAAGTAACATTTCTTATTTTCTTTCCCTACTTTTCCGTCAAAAGAAAATAGGTATGACACTATTTATTATGTCAGTGGCTGAAAAGGATGCCAACCAACATCTTTTTCTAAACACTGACACGATATTTGTAAGACAGTTTCAAGAACAGTGATGTTCCTCATTTTTGCTATGTAAGATTTTTATATTTTTTCGCTATAGTTAAAAATAAAAATAGAAACTGAAACCTACTTTGTAAGTAAGTACGCGACCTCCAAATGATAGAATAACATATCACATCCTCCTAAGGCCCAGCCATACAAGATCAAAAGACCAAAATTGGCCAGTGAAATTTGAACCTATTATGTAGGAAATAGAGTAGTTTTTGTTTTGTTTTAAAATTGAATGAAACAAAACAAATGCAAAATTTCACCGAACTTAATAAGTAGGTAATATAGGAGGTAGGACCGTGAGAGGATATAACAACTTGTAACTAATCAATCCATTCAGCGTCATGATCGTTCCTGCACTGAATAGATCAAGATTTAGACTCACACATCAACCAGCTATGGCTACGCGAGATGAAGGCTTCAGTGAACGATGAGTCGCCATGAGTGTTCATATTTAGCACATAGCTAATTTAATTTTCAAATGCATTTAATGCTTTTTAGGGTAAAAACGGGACCCTATTACTAAGACTCCGCTGTCCGTCCGTCTGTCCGTCTGCCTGTCACACGTCACCAGGCTGTATTTAGTTTAAGAGCAACATAAATAACCATCTAGATTGATTCTATCATGTCGTCGGCCGATTCGTACTTGGGTCAAAATTGTTTTCGTTGTCTTGTTTTTTGTCCCCAAAAAATGTGACGGAGTGGAGTTTTTGTATCAGGTGAAATTTAGTTCTTAATTTTTCTCATTTAAAATATAATCTACAGCTAGCACACATGCGATAGCAATCGAGTTTTTCATTTATTTGATAGAAGACGGAAATACAAGCGTGACAGAGTGGTCAGAAACAAGACAACGAAAATAATTTTAAGCCACTTTCTTTTTATGCTTGTCGTGTTTAAATAGGTATTCAAATTAGACTTTGCAACGACATGAACGCGACATAGGCCTTTAGTAATTTTTATTACCGGAATCGGCAGTGTTAAGATTAAAGTCTTTTTCACATTATGCTACCTAGAACGTGGGTCGAGTACCGGTAAATTCACGAAATTGTGATCAATCTGTCATGCCAAGTGTGACAGTACGTATTAACGACATCTTTTTCCTATGAAAATGGGAAGGGGTCTAAAAATCGTAATTTTGTGTGATGAATGGACGACCCCGTACACGCTGCGAAAATTATGTTGAAGTTTGTCCTTAAATCTGCTCGCTCGCATTCCTTGGTAGCAAAATGTGAGAGAGACACACTCAACCAATTTACGTGTACTTGGAGTTGTCTTGGACAGGTATGCGGTTGAAGTTCTGCGGCGCGCGCGACCAGTAGTAGTAGGGGGGGCCGGCCGAGAAGCAGTACTTCTGGTCCAGGGGGGTGTCGCGCTCCACCCAGTACATTAGGTAGAAGTTGCACATCTCGTCCTTGTTCGTGGCGCTGGAATGGATAAAGTTCATTTGAAATACTAGTAATCTCGCCAAATCAGGAAAAGGCTTATCAAAGTCTACATCTGGAGCTGGAGGGTGTGAAACGTGGACAATGACACAGAGGGACAGAGAAAGACTTGAAGCCTTTGAAATGTGGTGCTGGCGGCGGATGGAAAAGATTAGTTGGACCGAGAGAAAATCTAACGAGGAAGTTCTCAACCTTGTGCAGGAGAGGAGGTCCCTGTTGCGAATCATTGAGAGCAGAAGAGGGAAGATGGTTGGGCACCTGTTACGACAAGACGAATTCATAAAAAATATTGTGGAAGGGAAAGTAGAAGGAAGGCGGAAGAGAGGGAGACCAAGAAGAACATACATGGATCAACTTAAGGAAAAGAAAAACGTCGTGTCGTATCAGGTGGTCAAACGAAAGGCTCAGGAAAGAGATACATAGAAATTGCTCCACCGACAAGAGCTAGGCTCTTAAATTAATGATGATGATGACGGATCTTGTATGGGGTAGAATATCGGGAACTCCTGGAGTCTTTCTCACTTAGGTACTAGATAATGATTTTATGAGACTCATCCGATCCTAACAGTATGTTCGTGAGTATTATTCATCACACACTTGGCAGCAACCATGTCTTCCTTGTTCCTTGTTAATGGGGTAGAACATCTGGAAGTTCTGGAATACCTGGAATCTTTCTCATTTACTAGATATTGAGACTCACCCAATCCTAACAGTGTGTTCGTGAGTATTATTCATCACACACTTAGCAGCAATGATGTCTCCCTTACTAATGGGCGAGGGGTCTTGTATGGGGTAGAACATCTGGGGCAGCTGGGGGTTCTTCTCGCCTATCAGGTTCCATTCGTCGCCCTGCTCGTTTTTACGGACCACGTAGCCGGTTACCACTTTTCCTGGAATGAGCAATGATTTGATTAGTTTATTGTACGATGAGCCATTCCGTTAATGTCTGATGTTCACTAATATCCTTCCAAGTAATAAAGTTTTATTGTCAAATGATCATAAGAAAATATTAAATCTATATTAAATAATTCAAATGGATGTTCGTTACATTCAAGATTGGATATGGGCTGTCATTGTAAAAATCATCCCAAAATCGTTTACACATCAACATCATTGTCTGGAAGAGACCGCTTTTAAGTGATAAGACCGCCTGTTGTTACCTCTACGTAATTGTCTTTATGTGATTCTGTACATGTATTGTAACTGTGTGAGCTGTACAATAAAGAATTTTGTATAGGGTATTTGACTGTATTAAAAATAAATTATTTTACACCATGAAAGAAATAAAGCACCAGAAGGTTAATAGAGAAACGTAGACAGCAGTTATTTTTAAACACAATTTCTATTTTAAAAGCAGTATATAACTATAAAGAGTGGTAATTTGATTGTGACGACACATGCAAGTGTTTCATATAAATTCCTTAGTAGAAAGTAGTTTTGACAGTTCGAAAAAAGAAACTGATTTGACTAGTAGTCAAATACCCTATTGTGTATCATTGGTAAACCGCACTAAAAGTAACTTTTAAAAGTCATACTTTATGTGCACACATCCTTAGGGGTTTTTGGCGTTCAAAAGTGTAAGAGAATATTTGTATATCGTATTTAATACATTTACAATCAAGTATTTAAAATAAGGAGCATTCCAATTGAATGTCGCTTACGAATGCTACTCCTTTACTACTTCTGAAAATGTTAAGAAGCCGATGTTTTGTCTGATGTTTCATGGCTAGGTTTTTTATTTATTTAACCAAAACATATCTTCCTAGCACAGTCACAAAAATAGTGAGGACTACCGCGACCCAAAATGAGTGTTGGCCTCCGACACGAGTACACGCCAGTCGTCTCGATCCTGTGCCATGTCCCGCCAGTTATCGGCATGGAGATCGCGCATGTCTACTCCAACAGCATCGCCCCAGCAATACCTGGGACGACCGATCGGTCTCCGCCCCACCGGGCGTCCCAAGTAACAATAACCTGACCTGACCTTTAAACGCCACGCCTATTGTGCGCGGTGCGTCATCGTGAATTTTGTCGGCAAGCATATTGGGCTTTAGCCGCGCGCGCCTCAGTCGGGCTAGCACATGATTAGCGCGAGAGTATCTGGCCGAGACACAGACGGGGACGGGTATCCCTCTTTAATTTATACAGTTAGTAAAAGGTAGTAGATAGGGTAGTCTATCTCGAGGCGAGATACTGTCGCGCCAATCATGTGCTCGGCCTACAGTTGACATCTTTCGCGGTCAAAGGATTAAAAGTTAAAATAGAGCAAACCTTAATCATTACTTACCGAGAGAATGAGTATGAGTTCGGAACGCGAAAGGATGGATGACTTTGTCCTCCGTCATAGTGCAGGCCGTCTCCATATGTTCCACCTTCTTAGGAGGAATGGCTCCGCTGGTGCCGAGCAGGAATACGCCGGCTTGGCGGGGCATCCTGCAATGGGAATTGAGCTGTGAGTCAAGGGGATAATGGTGAGTTTAGAACAGCAAGAAACACTTTTATACCACTTTATCGTTTATTTCGCATTGCGCAGTACTTTGGCGAAACATGAACAAGCTTTATGCAATGCGAAATGTACCCTAAGTCGAGGTGGTAAGATCGAGTTTTGATAAAAGACAACCCTCACAACAAGACCAAATCACGGCAATGGTGGATATGTACGATGCGACGGTCAACGTGAAACAGCAAATTCAAAAAATGTAGGCGCAAAGTTCAATTGGGATGTTAGAATCAAGATACTTTTGTATAAGTCGCAAGGTTTGCATCTTATGTGGATGTTTGTCTATATAAACGTAACTTTCAGACTTCGAAAACGCGAAACCATTTCGACTTTTATGTCTGCTAGTGGTATTAATTATTTTGATGATACAAATAACGTGAATACTTACTGTTCTTGTGTATACTTCAGAAGGACACCCGAGTTATCCGTTTTGCCTTCTGTAAATAAAAACAACAATGTCAATATCAACATCTTCATTGTTGCAATAACATAATCGCATCACTTCTTAAATAATTTATATTTGCTATAGTTAAACATATTGATATCATGTAAACAGAAACAATGTCAACAATACGTGTACATCGTTGACAACGAAAACATTAGTTAATAAATATAAAAACCGGCCAAGTGCGAGTCGGACTCGCGCACGAAGGGTTCCGTACCATTACGGAAAAAAACAGCAAAAAAACACGTTTGTTGTATGGGAGCCCCATTTAAATATTTATATTATTCTGTTTTTAGTATTTGTTGTTATAGCAGCAACAGAAATACATCTTCTGTGAAAATTTCAACTGTCTAGCTATCACGGTTCATGAGATACAGCCTGGTGACAGACAGACAGACGGACAGCGGAGTCTTAGTAATAGGGTCCCGTTTTTACCCTTTGGGTACGGAAAACTAAAAATGGTCCCTGCGGCGTAGTACCGAAGATGCTGGCAGCATTTCATCGCTGGATTGTTAAGCTGATACGTTGAGCGTGGAAGCTGCCAGCTCTTCGGTCGCCTGTAGCATCTGAGTACTTTCGACAGCTTTTTGAAAAGGCTCAGAGCGCCAGGGACCCACGACCAAGGCCCTAATCGCCGAATGGAGGAAAATTATAATCGGCGCCGAGACCTATGTATTTTTCAAAATAAGCCGTCCAAATATCGACTTTATTGCCCATGCGAGAAGATTTAAACTGAATTAACAGGACACGATTTATATTTACCTCAAATTGTTTAAACTAACAATGACAGGAAACTCTAAACGGTGTAAGTAATCAACAACTACGTGAACTGAAGCAGGTAAAATGTACGTCAGTTGTATTTTGTACTTTGTCAAATTGTACTTGGACAAGTACCATTTTCACCACAACCGAGAATACTACTAATGTCTATTAGCTTAAGTATCATCATGTCAATTAAAAACATGTAGATTTGGTTCACTTCACTCTGACTATGAGACAGAGAACTGTACAAAAGCATTGTTATCGATATCTCTGCATCTGTATTATACTCTAGGAAACCAATTATCATTTGTATGCTAAATGGTTTAACATAGCCAACGGTAAATACAACAGGAATTGTAAGCTAACGTATTTAGAGATTTTTTTTTTTTTTAATTCAGGTGAATTCACAAAGTCCTAATTCCCTGCCACCTTCTTAGCAATGGCATGACGAAGTCTTAAGTACCTTTACTTTTTACCGTTTCAAAAAATTTAATATGCGAAATAAGTTGTATAAGTGTACCTAAGCATAAGCATAATATTGACATCAACTGTACCTAGTAGGTATATAAAATTAACCGCTACCTTTAATTGACATTCTGGCGACCGCTTTTAGTGCCCTGCCGAAGTTGATGTTCCTTGGTCTGGGGTTCGAACCTCCGTAAAGGGCATTTATTAGTGTCGTGAGCGATATATAGCGATATATTACATAATATACGTCGTCAAATTATCACACGAGACTTATTGCGCCTACCGTGGAACTGTCGATTTGTGTAAGTAATACCTACTCGTATCCTAAGATATTTATTTAATTGTCTCCGCACGCATGTCTAAGAAAACTGTACAACTTGTACATCATTTTCTAATTTGAGTAACATGTTTGAACAAAAATTGATTTGTGTAGTTGTTCACTCAACGTGTTTCGATAAGGCGCATGGCATACAGCCATAAAATTTGATTACGTATTCCGTATTTAAGACTGCGTACAGCAAAATCAGCGAATAAGGCAGTCACCGTTTAATGGCCAGTGTTCACATTTCTCAATAAAAAAATATAATAAATGTAATTAAGTATTATCCCAAAGAGTGTGTTTACAATCTTGAAAATCTTAAATCTTTTACAATATAATGAATAGACTTTTGCAACGTTGTACCTAAAATGAGATGAACGAGTGTCAGCGTTTAGTAAAAATTGTATGAAAAAGTCGATGCTTAAAAGGATGACTCACGTTAGACCGGGACGTGTCCGGGCCGGAGCTTCCGGCGCTTCGTTTTCTATGGAAGGCATCACGTGATCACCTGTCATGTCATAAAAAAGTAAGCGCCGGAAGCTCCGGTCCGGACACGGCCCGGTCTAACGTGAGTCATCCTAAGTTATAAAATCGTGTGATTTTGAAAGCCAGATAACTGGGCTACAACCAAACAGCCTTTTGAGATATTCAATCGTAAATGTAAACTTTCGTAAAATTTCCATACATTCCATACATCTGTCAAAATTCTCCGTTGATTTAGATGCCCGCCGGGGTTCGTCAGAGCCGGTCGAGTTGCTGGACGTGAAAAATTGACATTTGATGAACAAATGATGATCACTTCACTTCACTTCACTTGTATAGACTAAAGCAACAAGACAATTTTATAAATCCGTCATGAAATACATAACAGTATAGGGGCATTAATAAAACTTTATTCGGTGTATTAATAGGCGCTTCATATAAATCATCCCATTTGTCCACGCTAGGAGCGTCTCAAGTATTGCGTCCACAATCTGAAATATGATAGAACTTCCACTAACCTGGGAACATCGACATGTAATGCACTTGAAGCACCAAGTACTTGATGGGCGAGTTCTTCCCGATTAGGAAACCGACTCCCTCGGGGAGCGTCAAGCTAGGAGCGTCTCGAGCCCATGCGTACACGATCTGAAATGTGATAGAAATAGCAATTTAGAGTTGAAGATTCTGTACAACACTTTGCGTAAGAGAATCAAAAGCAAATTTTTACGTTACAGACGGATATTATTTTAAGGGTTCCGTACCCAAAGGGTAAAAACGGGACTTCACTGTCCGTCTGTCCGTCCGTCTGTCTGTCTGTCACCAGGCTGTATCTCATGAATCGTGAAGCTAGACAGTTGAAATTTTCACAGATGATGTATTTCTGTTGCCGCTATAACAACAAATACTAAAAAGTACAGAACCCTCGGTGCGCGAGTCCGACTCGCACTTGGCCGGTTTTTTCAATACTTGAAACTCAAATAAGGAAATCACGATATAAATGTACCGGGGCCGTTAACTTAATATTTTGTCCACGAATGTAAATCTTTTGAAATGTGTTTGACTCAATTAATTTTTCGCATAAATGTATCTGTGTGAATACCTGAGATCCTGAGCGGCACGGGCTTGCAGTGTTGTACTGAGCGTCAATTTCATTGCTTGACATCTCACCACAACTCCTGTAAAAAGACAATGTTTACAATAAGGTCTACAACCAAGTTATTCTATTATCATTCTATAAATGGTATCCTTAGATTTAAGGACTGCTGCAAGAGGGACCTGATCTGCTTCGATATTCAACCTCACAATTGGGAGTCTCAGGCTGAAATGAGACCAGAGTGGCGTCGAGATCTCAAAGCGGGTGTAGACAAACATGACGAAGACTGGTTAGAGAACCTTAGGCAGAAAAGACTCCGCGCTGCTAGACCTCCTCCCTTGGGCTCTCATGTTTGTGATTGCTGTGGCAGAAGATGCCGCTCTGGTATTGGATTCTTCAGTCATCGCAGACGATGCAAACAACCTCCCCGTAACACCTGATTTTACCCGACGCTGCAAAAATCATCTGCTATAGATGTCGTGGCAATTATATGTTCCTAGTGTTATAATTTTGTAACTACAGCCGATACTGTCCCAGTTCATTTCTCCGGCGGTACCTATTATCAAACTAGACCTTATTGGGATAAGTTTATTTATAATGTGTAAACTATAGGTACTTAGATAAGCAAATTACGTAAATATATATCATCATCTTCCTCACGTTGTCTCGGCATTTTTGGTACGGCTCATGGGTGCCTGGGGTCCGCTTGACAACTAATCACAAGAATTGGCGTAGGTACCAGTTTTTTACGAAAGCGACTGCCATCTGACCTTCCAACCCAGAGTGTAAACTAGAGGCCTTATCGGGATTAGCCGGTTTCCTCCTCCTCCGGATTGAAAGTCGCACGCCCTTACCGCTAGGCTTTTAAGTAAATTATATATTAGATTGAATACCGAACGCTGTCCCGCCTGCATTATTTACAATATATATTACAGACGAAACATTATATCTCAAAGGCTTGTAAGATGTTTTTGAATTGATATTTTAAATACCGGTGTATTAGACCGGACATGGGACCAAAGGCTGTAAAGGACTCATCAACAATGGCCTTAGTCTATTGCAGACTATAGAAACAGTGTCAGGTAGGGCGACAACATTTTCTGTGGCTATGTAAGCCAATACGGGAGCGGCAAATACGCCCACAAGCATGGCAGTTGTACTGTGCCCGTGGCGGACAGATGTCGCTCTGATGACGCTTGGCTCGCTTACTAAGAGAGTGTCTTAAACCAAGCGTCATCGTGAATTACTACGCATCAACGCATCGTGTAAAGGACTACGCTGTAAGAAACTGGGTCATCTTACCTCCTTAACAGACTTTAAGTCATAGAGGACAGGTAAAATACTTACCAAACACTATCGTTCGAGCCTGGTTCTGAGCATCCATACAGCAGCATGTGATGGGCTGTGTGCATACTCGCGTTTGGTTCAAATCCCACTACAAAACAAACAAAATCATTACTAGGAGTATAGTGAATGCTTCATCTGTAGAGTTAAATATAGTAAATCGAACAGTATTACCATAACAAATCCTACACATGTATTTCTGCAAATAAACCCATCATCTTCCAAGCCGGGACAACGGCATTTTGCCATGGGAAAGAACCGCTTTGTATTTATTATCGGAGTACAATAAAGAATATTGTAGGTATTGTATTATGTATATCCTCTGCAACTTTTGCTGTTTACTCTGATACGGTTAAGCGGTCGGTATTTCCCCAGAAAGGGGAACCTCCATGCGTAACATTTGGCACTTCAATGATAGTTAATCGCTCGAGTAGGGTCATTATCTGTAATTTTAATTTAACCTCGGTCCAATTTTGTTAAACATACTGTTATCAAATCGATTACCCGCATTTTATTAATTTCTTTAAATTTTTCTTGTAGGTAATAAGTATACAGTGAAAACCAAGTTATAAATCAGTGCATTCGGGACCAGTTCTCTCACACATACCCAATTATTTTTACCTACTCACCTATTTTTATTACCTAAATAACGCTTTTAAAAAAAATGCAACTACTTAGGCAAAAATCTAGATGGATAATAGGTTCACAACGTTGTCACTGTGTTATTTAGAGGTAATTTAATTAAAAAACTTGCCGAGATAAGGCACTTATTTTACAGTAAATCTCTACGATGTCAAATGTTGATGCTAAAATTTTTCAGATGAATCACAGCAAGTGTAACAAGTAGGTATAACAACTCTATCGGCCCGATTCGAACAATGCTTATAAGAAGTCACAGTGGTACGATGTCGATCTGTCAGTGCCAAGTGACGTTTCTTGGTTGACCTGACTGACGTTTATCTGACATGTCACATGGCTATTCTTACGTTACATATACATTGCACGTGCCTCTCCTCCGCAAAAATCGGCAGACTGTTTTGTACAAAAAATTACAGACATGGCGTCTCCGTTTGGTTATATCCTCTAAGGAAAACCTCGTCCTATGAGTTATCGCACGCTGTGCGTTGTGGTTTGTTGTCGCTTGTATAAAATTTCCGCATCACACACTTCGCAAAATGCTGTCCTCTCTTCCTAGCTTAGCATAGCTAATATTTATTGCAAGGGTTATCAGATTGACTCACCTATGGAATAGCTTCTGTCTGGGAAGATCCGGATGGGAGTGCAGAGGTATAGCTCATCCTGTAATCATTCAATGTCAATTAGACATTAGAAATGTTTATTTGGATTCTTACGGGAAGTATTTACGTATACTGAGTTGTCAGTTAAAAATACTGCCTTTCTAAATTATTTGCGCTTTATATTTCTCGCTTTTAATCCCATTCAGAAATAATTTCATCGTTATGATGAAATTTAAAAAGAGATTATGTAGAAGAGGAAGAGGTACCTACAGTTACATATTAGTCTGTGCGGAAAAGAAGAGTCGTAGAATGTATGGGCTCCCTTACATTTTACGACTCCTCTTACCGCACAGACTATGTAACAGTAGGTAAAATGTGTAAGTACTAATGTACTTAAGAAATAAAAAACTTATCATTATTTTGTATTGTTATGTTATGAAATGTGTGCAGGACCGATATGGAATCAATGTCAAATCTCAAGTGCTCATTGGAAATTAATTTTTACAATAATTTTAAGTACAGACTTATATATAATTCTTGTATTATATTTTATTATAGACTAACAAGTGTTTGATGTTAGTCTCATTTGATGGAAAATTATGACAGGGCCACAAGACAAGTGTAGCTTATTGGGTCAGAAACATCTCCAAGAAATAGGCCTCCTTAATATTCCCTAAAGCTAGAGTCTAAGCTAATATTTGAATAAATCTATTATCACACATAATTTCAGATCTTTTCATGTTTACCCCGTATTTCATATGGAAAGCAGCAGTCCTGCTTTACTGTGTGGGTGTATTCATCAGTTTATTCGTTGTATGTCGTGATGTGACTGTCCAGTCATAACACGATATACAACGTATAAACTGATCAATACACCCACACATCCCAAGGCTATAAGAGCCATCACCACCCACGCATCGTTATCTGCCTAATAAAATCGTTCAATAGCTTTGATAAGGTTATTTTAATTAATGATTAGATGGTAAAGTTCAAAAGATAATGGGAGAAGCGGAAATTGATTTCTAAATTCTAAATTTCTAAGTTAGCGGCAAAATTGAACGAAATATTTAAGGGGACCCATGCCCCAATGACCTTCGATCTTATCTTAGTTTTCTAATGTTTTTTGTAGCTTATCATATTAACAACAACGGCTTTAAGCAATATAGTATCCCATATTTATTTCAAAGTTCATTGCTCTCGAGATATTTGGCATCAAAGTTGAACAATTTTAGGCCAAAAAACTGGTTTTCTGGCCATAACTTTTGTGTTAGTTTAAAATTAAAACCTTAGACAAATTAGAGACGTCAAAGACGAACCCAAATAATGTAGATTTCGTATATGTAAGATCTTTCACAGCAATCGAGATACGAAAAAAGGGTTTTAAAAAAATCCGGTAGACTAAAATTGAGATACAAGATTGAAGAAACGATAGCCGTTCGTCTTATAAACTCTATATCTATCGAGTGCAAAAGTAGGAAATACGATTCAAAACTTGTCAAAAATCGATAAGAACCTCGGAGTCAAGTGCCGATATTTATTTAAACTTTTCTAGCTACTTCTGCTGCCGACTGTACTTTCATAATTTAAAATTCGACACCAAAAGGTAGTCATAGTAAGAAGAACCATTTTCTTATTTCAAAGTAACAATGAAGTTACATCACAAATTATATTAATATTAATTATATATATTAATTTTATATTAATAAACAAATTACACTAATATTAATTATATACCTATAAATTAAGGGACAAACATTTAAGGCTATATCCTGAGACTGTATATGTAAATTTAAAGCACACTATACATTGAGATTTTAAAATAAAAATTCTGAAAACTCATAGGTTGATGTACATTCGCCATCAGATATATCGGAGGGGCCAAGGTGCTCACAATTATCTAAACATGCCTCTTTTGTCAAGGTGTTAGAGTGCTTGTTCAGATATTTGTGAGCACCTCGGTCGCTTCGATTTATCTGATGGTGACTGTACCAACATACATAAAACATAGATTGCCATTGGCTAATCAATTATATTTAAATAGCTGACATAAAAACTTATCAAATAAAATAAATGATTGTATCACATTTATTTTCCTCATTTCACACTTGGATGCCTATGATAATGATACGAACATTAAGTATGTGTTTTGGTAATGGTTATGTATGATGGCTGTGTTTTTATACCCAATTCCAAAACGAAATGATTCAAACTTACAGAGTATGCCTAATGAAAAATAATAAAGTTGAATTTTACAGGAAATCCATGACTTCCTACTAAAAGTATTTTCACCACACCAGCTCTTAAAGGCTCTCTTGATTGTTCAAAAACTGATGAGAAAGTTGCATTTTATCCACATGTTGGGTGAAGTGGTCAAATGCAAATTTTGAGTTGTTTCCTTATGTTAGCTGGCAGAATTGACTTGTAATTGATAATTTTGAATGATAAATATTTAATAACATTCATTTTGAATTGATTTGCTTTTGATTTTGTTTGATATTTTACAGTTAGTATTTTCCTTGTGTTGGCGTGGTGAAAATTTTTGTGTTTCACTTGGTAGCAAAATTTGTTTAACCCTCATGCCTTCAAACCCTCGCAACGCTCAAGATTCCATTTTTTTATTTTGGAATCTTTTGCTTGCTCGGGTATCAATATTGGGTGTTATTTTAAATATCTTTTTATACAATAAAGAGTTTACAACTACTAGGTTAAACAACAACTTTGCCCCCTTGTGAAACAGATAACTATTATTGACTAATATCAAGGGCCTGACACTCATTGATAGAGAAAGATAGTCTTATTGCGATTCCTATAAGAGGAAAGAGAAAATAGTGCCATGCTTTGTCCTTATCACCGACCAGGTTTTTTTTTCATGGTCTGGTTATGGCAGCATAGGTAGGAGGCGATGGCGAAATACCTAAATTTATAAGAGTGAAAGAGAAAAAGGATTATGCTGCCATACATTAACCTGTCAATACATTTCTCTTACCCCTGGTCGCTCGGTTTCATGTCTATAACTACTACACTATGTCTATGACTAATATTAATTATTGTCTATTGACTGGCTTAACCTCTTGTCTATGTATGATAAGGATCCTAATCCTGACTGAATTGTTAGTCATCTTGAATTTTATTTGAGAACTGTTTTTAGGGTTACGTACGTAAGGGTAAGAACGGGACCCTATTACTAAGACTCCACTGTCCGTCTGTGATAACGGTACCTGTAGTAACCGTGATAGCTAGATAGTTGAAATTTTCACAGATGATGTATTTTTGTTGCCGCTATAACAACAAATATTAAAAAGTACGAAACACTCGGTGGGCGAGTCCGACTCGCACTTATCTGGTTTTTTCTGCTCCTTATGGAACAACCAAGATTTTAGACCGCTACACACATACGAAAGTTTAATGGATATTCAAATGATAATAATAGAGAGCATTACTGATAAGCTTCATAAATTATTTTTTTAACAATTGATCCAGTTGTGTAACAGAAGTAATAATAAAAGACAATGTGAAAGAAATATGAGTATCGGGATTGACATGTGAGGATTTTTGTTTCTTTGTCAGTATTGGGGAGTCAAGTGTTAGGGTTGTCAAGAAACTTCAATTAACCACTTTTTTTATTATTATTTAGCTTTATCCCACATATGGGTCCCCAAGGGTATAAGCCTCCTCTATTTGTCTCCAACTCTCTTTGTCGGTGGCAACATCCATCCATTTTTTTTAATTAATTACTTTTTTAACAATTAACCACTAGCACAGAATAAATAATAGCACTACCGTACAGAAAGGAAAACTGAAGTTTGACAGCGGTTCAGGGATGAATCATGCTGTCCCTTTTTAATATATGGCACTATCCCTTTTGACTAATTCAAGCCATTATCTTATCTGTGGTTGTGCATGCAAAGGGACATCAAGTTGTGTCAACCCTAATAATTGCTCGGAGCAATGCTGAGCCGAACGGAGCTGAGAATACCCGAAAAGAGGAGTTTCGCACCCCTGCCACTATAGAAAGCTAGTTAAAAGTTTGGAGCTGGGCAGAGGAAAGGGAATTTAACATGAAAATAAAGATTTTTTTTTAATAGAAGAATTCTTTGAATGAAAAAAAAAAATTGACTTCACTTCAGTTACCATCTTTCTCACAGTAATGCAAAACAGAGCTATAATAATAATTATTACAACAACATTGAATCAAATTACAGAACTATAGTTAACACAAGAGAATTATAATTTTTCACAGGCCTTAAAAATCTGTTATTAAATGAAGAAATGTTCTTCTTTAAAAGTTTAAATGTAGTACATACAGCCAGGTGTGTAAGAAATGTTTTAAAAGTTTTTCACTGTAATATTTTATTTTCACTGAAATAAAAATTTATGATAAGTTGACATAATTATTATCATAATGTTGCTGTAAATCATTTGACAAAAATTATCGTAAATTAAATTTAGTTTATTGGACGGGTATAGCAAATATAACTTTTAATTAAATGTTCGGCGAATTAAAAACCAATAACAAAAAATGAAAAAAATCCAATACGAATTTGAATATGGCCTTGATGCAAAGTTTGGTTGCGAAATATTTAAATTAAGAATTAATAAAGTTTTATAACTTACCCTGTGTGGATAGACATTAGGCATTAAAAGCTCGTACGTTGTCGTTTCGAGACCGAAAACTTTACCGCAATTTCCAAACGCACATAACAGAACAACTAATTTAATCATGTTAAAAGTAATTTAAAAAGCAAACAAGCAAGTCGGACGCCGTGCTGACCACGTCCTGTCTCTGAGACTAAACTAAATGAACGCGCGTCTGGCGAAACGTTGTTATGATAATTTTGTTTGATCCGCGTTGTTTGGTCAGCGAATCGTGTCTACACGGCAAAAGCTACAAGTGTTTATACGGAACTATTTTTATCCGCGATCGATAATCGCTGCGAACGTCATTTGTGTATTGCCAGTCTACTTACAAATCTTATAATAGAGTACTTTCCAACTAGTCAAATCAGCTTCTCTTTTATATGGAATTTATATGAAAACGAGTATAGTGACGTTACGGTCAACTCGCCTACTTTTGATATTTCTATCGGATTTATTAAATAGAAATTGTGTTAAAACAAGAGCATTAGCACGATTTCATAGAATATGTATTGGCAACACTTTTCCGTTTAGAAATGAGACGAAGTATGAAATAAACATGAAATAAGATTTTTAAATATGATATATTAAACAAAAATGCCTCAAATAATTTCCTTAAAACAAGTTTTGTTTTTGTTGCAAATTATATCATTTTGCTTTTATACTTTGAAATTAGTTTCCTTAATAAAAGCTCTGAATATTACTGAACGTTGCTGAATGTCTACAAGTTACTCGGATGGACAATAGATGTCACTAGCTGTACAAACCGTGAAAGCCGATGTGGGCGACATGATGGCGACGTGTAACACGATAAATATAACAGATGGCGTTGTTAACCACAATTTAGTTTTTGCAAAGTTTTTGATTTAAAAGTTGACCAAGTATTGTATGGGTTACCGTGGCCTTACCACCTCACATAAATGAAATGTTTATACCTACTTGATAACTATTTCTGGTTTAGCTTTACTAATATATTTCAATTAAAATATATGATACAAAACTAAACTGACGACCTTATTTATATTAATAGACTTGGTTCCTATTATGTACGTTACTTTATCCCATTATTTTCAATACTTTAAGAACTAACCCACCGAGCAGCGTAATGGAGTTGTCTTGTAGTAATAATGTGATCTGTCAAGTTTCAAAACTACCGCTACCGCTCCCCTTTGAAAAATGCTATTTCGTTTAGCGAAATTGGAGACGACAACTTCAAATTGAATAAGTGAAGCCTTCACTTGTGTGGACGATACCGGGTTTTAGGGAAAATTGTAGCTAGAAAATTAGTTGGGTAGGTATCTTGTTATAAAATTCTAGCTAGACGATAACAAATGAACGGAGTTACCTGTTTTGGATGAAATGAATTTCCGATGAATTATATAGCTATGTATAGTGCGACATAAAATAGTATAAATAAAATAAAATGAAACTAAAAAAAATTCCATACTAAATAGTTGCCATGTTGCCTTTACCTACGGGGACTTTGAACACCTAGTCACCGCGCCGCACCAATTGAAAAATTTTAAGTTACTAAGTATTAGCGAATTTCTCAAGATTAAGTTTTCAAGTATTAGTTTATTATATACTGAAAACAATAAAATAAATATTTAAGTGGGGACCATACAACAAACGTGATTTTTTTGCCGTTTTTGAGCGTAATGGTACGGAACCCTTCGTGCGCGAGTCCGACTCGCACTTGGGCGGTTTTTTTTATCATTAGCATAATTCCAAGACGAGGTTGCGGGCAGAAGCAAGTGCAATAAAAGGTGCAGAACAATATAGCTATGACCATAAACAGTATTTTCGAAAACTGGGCAAAAACGCAAAAAGGCAACAGCCAACAATTCACTAAGGCTACTACTACTGTTAAAACTCATATCACGTGCAGATGTATCGAGCCATGCGTCAAGCAGCGAGCACGTCCGACCTTGACGTGGATTTACGTGGCAACCCTAGTTTCCTTTCCGAAGGAACGAGTTTAAGCTCTTCACTATTATAACTTGAACTCTAGGTCTGTCTGAATGTAGTAAAAGACCGCGGGCGAGGAGCATAACATATCGTCACTATCGTCAGGCATCGCCTCCCGGCTGATACTTTGTCAGCTGATAGTTTACGCTGCCATTCCTCAGCCTACCAACGGAGCGGCAGCAGACGTCCACAAGGGTTCAATCATATCATACACAGCCGTTAACCACTATACGAGTTATCGCCCGGGAGGCGATTGGTCATGGAAATTTGTTCCTGGCTCGCGATCTATAATGTTTAGTTTAATAAATAGTTGCCCAATTATCACAGTAGATGGCGCTGTTCCAGGGGCTATTTCGCGCTGTTAAGATTTTTCTACAGCCCCTTTTAAGGTCGTAAACGTCGTATTTTTGAATCTCGAATTTATGGTAACAAACTTGGGTAAAGAGAGTATCTAATAGAATTGAATTTGTCCGGCCGACTTCGCTTTTCCATAGTAAATTGTCAAGTAAAGTGTTTCAAATCAAAAAATAGTAAGAAAGTGCAGTGCAGTACAGTATTAAGTAAACAAGATCCTTTACAACTAAGAGTAAAGGATGGTTCAGGGTAGAACGGCCTGACGCGTCCGAGACTTCAGTTTTCTATAGAAAGCATCATACATTATGATCACCGATCATCCGTCATCATAGACATAGTATATACAAGTAGTTATAGATGCGCCACTGAGCGACCGGGGGTAAGAGAAAGAATACGCACTTATTCATATAAAATTCCGGCAGCATAGGATTTTTTCTCTTTCACTCTTATAAATTTCGGTATTTCGCCATCGCCTCCTACCCATGATGCCACCCGGTCGGTGATAAGGACAAAGCATGACACTATTTTCTCTTTCCTCGTTAGGAATCGCAATAATGTCCGTCATAGAAAACGAAGTGTTAAAGCCCTCGGCCCGGTGCGGAACGTTTATAGCGTGAGTCATCCTTAATCCAGGATCAGGTTTTTACTGGTTTAGCCACGAAGGCGTTGGGAATAAACCTAGTTTTGTGGGTGAATGGGGCATTTGATTTCCCCTTTATTGATATTGGAGATTGTTATGGATTGAGGGTCTTTGTTTGAATGCTTAATGTGTGGGATCTGGAAGGAATAGCTACTGGATTTGTGAGGAAATTTCATTGATGATTGTCATGATTCCATTTTTATCGAACTACGGTAAAGGAAGGTTTTACACTTTAGTTCTTCGGAAGTCCGGACGGTATTTGCGCAAGATTTGGGTCGTTGTTGTTCTAAAAAGTGTGCAGAAAATGATACGTTTCGGCTCTAGAGCATTGTACTATCTAAGTACGTTTTTTTCTTCTTTTTTTTACGATAAGCAATAACAATTTTGGTGGATTTGTTGTACAATTTCCATTCTTGTAATTAAGTCCCCATACCATAAAAATAATGATATTTTAATCTTAATTGTTAATTGAAAAAAAAAAACCCTCAAGAAATACTTCTTATTAAAGTTTATACTCAGCCGTTTTTTCAGCTGGTATTCGAAATAAAAAGTAGTGTTTAACTCGGGTTAAAGGCACCATTTCAGTCTCGGACTATTGGACTACCTCGTCAGAAATGGGTGCTTTTCATCCTTTGGTTGGCAATGTGTTTTTGACTTTCAAAAGGGACGAGGTTTTATTAGCAGTAGAGGTGGACTCGCTGGTTCAGTAATAGATGGGCGAGGAAACAGAAAGCCGTCTTGATATGGTCACAATATATTTTATTTTATAAGCACGATATAAGCACCTGTAAGGTGAAATGTGAAGAATTAGTTATAGCGTTTACATGGTAACCAAAATAGAAAAGTAAAAAGAAGGAATTAATATAATTAATATATTATAAGGGCCTGACACTCTTTGATAAAGAAAGATAGTCTTATTGCGATTCCTATAAGAAGAAAGAGAAAATAGTGTCATGCTATGTCCTTATCACCGACCGGGTGGCATCATAGGTATTAGGAGGCGATGGCGAAATACCGAAATTTATAAGAGTGAAAGAGAAAAAATCCTATGCTGCCCAAATTTTATATGAATATTTTTTCTCTTACCCCCGGTCTATGGTATATTAGGTTCTGTTGGTGTTGCTTGGTTTTATACAAAAACCGGCCAAGTGCGAGTCGGACTCGCGCACGAAGGGTTCTGTACCATTACGGAAAAAAACAGCAAAAAAATCACGTTTGTTGTATGGGAGCCCCATTTAAATATTTATATTATTCTGTTTTTAGTATTTGTTGTTATAGCGGCAACAGAAATACATCATCTGTGAAAATTTCAACTGTCTAGCTATCACGGTTCATGAGATACAGCCTGGTGACAGACGGACGGACGGACAGCGGAGTCTTAGTAATAGGGTCCCGTCCCTTTGGGTACGGAACCCTAAAAATCATAGTGGTACGAGTAGGTAAATAGAGTATCTTGGTACCTATACTGGGTTAAATTAGTTTATTTTTGACGACCGCTCTGGCCTAGTGGGTAGTGACCCTGCCTGTGAAGCCGATGGTCCTGGGTTCGAATCCCGGTAAGGGCATTTATTTGTGTGATGAGCACAGATATTTATTCCTGAGTCTTGGGTGTTTTCTATGTATTTATGTATTTGTATATTATATATATCGTTGTCTAAGTACCCATAACACAAGCCTTCTTGAGCTTACTGTGGGACTTAGTCAATCTGTGTAAGAATGTCCTATAATATTTATTTATTCTTAACACTATTCAAACAATATTAAAAAAACTTTTAACCCTTTCTACGCTTGTAAAGTAACGTTGTTTATACGAAAATACGATAGAAAACACCTGTGTTATCACCTATGTTGATATGAATATTTAAAGTAAAAACAATTGAGGTACAGATGTAGGGTATAATTGTTTTCCATCGTATTTTCTCGGAAACGTTCGTATTTGTCATGCTACTAACCTTCAGTCAACCTCAGTAGGTACTTTTTGTACCGAAACTGACTGAAATAGCAAGACACGTTCGTGCGTTTCCGTGAAAATGCGATGGAAAATAACTAGGCACTACATATCTAGGTCCCTAGATTCCAACGCCCAGACATTTACGTTTTAAATGATTATGAGTAAATAATATATTAAAACAGACCACCAAAACATTTGAGTAAATAGAGCTGCTACAGTAAATAGAAAAAAAAACACTCCTATCTATTCTCCGAAATATATCCTTTAGCGATTTTAGCCACTTTATACATAAATATTATTGCAAAATATTTTCAGCCAATATCAATTTTTCCTCATAAATATTTAAAATATAAATTTTCATCCCTCGATAAACAGGACGGACCGGTGCCTTAACAAGGTATTTATTGGACTCAAATTGAACACAGAATTCTTGTTCGTTTCCCTTCTGACTATGAAAATTCTGTGCGTGGTGTGATTAAAGAACGACGAGCGACAAATTTTGAGTTCACTATTTTACATAGAGAAATTACACACATGTCGTTGTTTATTTGCTTTTTACCTATCTGTCCCAGAAAATTAAACGAGTGCGAGTCGGGCTCGCGCACGAAGGTTTCCGTACCATTACGCAAAAAAACGTATAAAATCACGTTTATTGTATGGGACCCCCACTTAAATATGTAATTTACTCTGTGCTTAGTATTTTTTGTTATAGCGGCAACAGAAATAGAACTGAAAATCTGTGAAAATTTCAAAGTGTGAGATACAGCCTGGTGACAGACAGACAGACAGACAGACGGATAGACAGACAAACAGACGTAGACAGACAGACAGCGGAGTCTTAGTAATAGGGTCCCGTTTTTACCCTTTGGGTAAGGAACCCTAAAAATGGTATAAATCTGCGAAATTAAATTATTGTTAAACTATTTATTACCTTGCGCAACTTCGAATCTGTGCTGTTATGCACAGTATATAGTACTCCACATCGATTTCGATGACGGCGACCTCAATAATTAAGGCTTTTTCCTCTCATGAGGTTATGTGGCTGTTATGTTAGTACCTATGCTACGAGTACCTAGGTTATGTTTTGCCAATTTAAATATAAGTATAGATGACCAATCTTCACTTTAGTGCTACCTTCATAACTAGACTTTCAAAGACAGGTTTTAACCATTTCTTAAAATTATCGACATAAATAAAATTTATTAAATTATTAAGTACAACGATTTAAAGTGAACTAATTGAATTGACAGTAGATGTCGTTTCTATTCGAGGATAATTAAATACACAGGCGGCCTAGCCAAGGTGACGATCGCTTGCGCTTCGCCATCGAATCGCTTTGTGTCTCTCTATCACTCTACCATATTAATGTGACAGTGACAGTTGGGTTTCGTTCGCTACGTAGCGTTAGCGATTGGCATGTTGTCTACGGGGCCTGTTTACCAGCCCGCCTTTTCCCATAACTTGCGTCCACTCCGCCTCCCCCGTCAACTCAAGTGAAAAGAAATCAAAATACCAACCGATACGTACATTTTATCGGCAACTTGCAATCGTTGCACCGGACCCCTTACATATCTAAGCATTTCTGTTCTCCGTGTAATACTGGCCTAAACGTTCGGGTGTGATTGTGACTTGTGACATTTTTCTGGCGTGTTTTTTAAGGCCCCCTAAAAGGGCGGTGTTATCTGTCACGTTATTGGTTTTCTTTTATTTCTTGTTGTAAAAAGTTGGAGCGACTTGTGTACCTATACGTATATGTGATGCTTTGTGGCGTTTGTGGCCTACCGCGAAACACAAAAATCGATATTTCGTTATCTGCCTCTATCACTTGCATATACGAGTTCAGTTACGACAGTCATAATGTGCGCTTACGGAAAATGCTGGAGACGATGAAAGTCTTCGAAAAATGTATCCGAATTGTTATCTTTTGTATTCAATTTCATTTATTAAATAAAGATAACAATGATCTTAATTTTTGTTAGTATATTCTTAAAATAATGTTAGTACTTAAAAATTAAATTAGATTTTTCATTTAAAATTATTTCATTAATATTGTATTGTCGACAGGAGGTTGTCGAACGTTTTTGACCGTGGTTTAAAAACACCACCCTTTTAAAAGTTCAAAAAATTAACTAATATTGACATAAACATTCCCCTTTACAAAATAGGTTAACTTGAAATGCCCAAACTCTGAAGGTTAACAAACTTGGCACTCAGCGACATTACCGCAACAGGCCTAGTTGCGTTTTAATTAAGCAGTTTCGGAGACGCTTTACACCTTCTTGTCACGCGAGCTGATCCCACAGGCTTCGTGACGTCAGTAGAGTCATAGAGTACAAATACAGACTGTAGATTTATTAGGAACTGCTGAAAATGCTCGTCCGCCAACCTTGACTGCCTCGCCTTGCAAGGAGCTTTCCACTAAAAGGGCCCACTGACTGACTGGTCCACCGGACGATATCGGCCTGTCAGTTGTTCGTGTCAAATTTTTGTTTTAACTGACAGGCCGATATTGTCCGGCGGACTGATAGTCAGTGGGCCCTTTTAGTGGAAAGCTCCTTGCAAGGCGAGGCAGTCAAGGTTGGCCCCTCGGCCCCTTTAGTATTGGAAGCCAATTCAAACTCTCATCATGCATTGTCGGCATGGATCTCTGATACTTACGCTTCTTAGGAGTAAATGTTTTTAGAAAGAGTATTTCATTCAATAGAAACCTTATAAAATGTACTAGGTTTAAAATACTGCATTTTATAGGAGTATTTATGTCAACGCATCAGTCTATCAACGTAATAGAGCCTGTCAAACAAATAACAACACCCCATTTTCTGGTCGTTTAAGGAAAGGTCAAGGCGATTTTAGGGAAAATCCCCCGACAAGTGAAACGCGCCGGATGTGCCAGGGGTTGACTAATGTAATATTTCATACGGCTGAGAAAACTCGGAATAAAATAAGCTGATCTATTATTACCTATATTCAATTATTGGTTACTATTTTATTTGGAAACAATTTTGGCTCTTGTCGGTGGAGTATGCGCCAGTGTTCTCGGTCCTCGGCTAGGTTCTTTAGGTCCCTGTAAGACACGACATTTGCTTTTGCTTTCAGTTGTTGTGTTGATGTTCTCCTGTACAGGTCGCATTTCTTAATCGATTCTTGTGAAATTTAGTGAGCAAGCTTGATAATTAAACTCAGTTTTTTTTCGTTTCTGTTTTTGGAAAGTTTTCAAAATGGCGGAGCCATGGGGCTTCGCGAGTGTACAGCTCACAGAGCTCTAGTGACTATTAAATGATTCAAGGCTTTATCTGGACATGTCTTACGGATTTCACCTATAACTACTTATTTTGTTATTCTATAGGTATAATAAGACCGCAAGCAAAATATATTATCTACTTTATGCTTGCTCTAAAACCAATACCTACTCTTTGTCTCGCTATAATGTACGGCGGATAGAATTTACGGCCTGTTTGCGTGTCGGGCCGCCATTTTTGAAAACATCTGTCATGTGACTTAACCGGCGTATAGGTTAGGTTAGTGGGTTAACGGCTTTATTTTGGGAAAATCTTACACCTTGTTGTAGGTTATGTCAGCCTTATCTCTTTTTGAGGAGTCTTAGCGATATAAAATACCCATGTTAATGTCTGCAAGATGTTTTTACAAAGGCAACTTTTATAGATCTGGAAGCATCGTGTACTCGTATATTCGCAACCTACTGGCAAAAAACAAAAAAAATGCTTGAAAGTTTTTACAAATCATTATTAGTTTTAAATTTACCTCCGGCGTTTCGAAGACACCACCGAGACCACGGGGACAACGCCGTCCTCGAAACGTCGGAGGTAAATTTATTAACTTATTTTACGCGATTAAGTCCCGTCGTTGTAAATAATAATGAGTAAAAATCGTGAAAGTTTAAATCAGTGTAAATCATTATTAGGTATTATTTTAAACAATTTTTCCAGTTGGCAACAATTATAGGCATGCCACTTCTCATTCTGTTTATGTCAAAAGGCATAAAGTGACCACATAATTAAAACCATTTTTGTCCAAATAAAAAACTTCAATGCATCGTTTATTAAGTACCTATACTAAAAGAAAATGATAAATGAAATACATTTTTTTTTGCATTACAAAAAAGGTAAACAATCTTGACGTGTCTTCACATTCACCGCTGAGCTACGGTCGTAGTGCTACGTCGTAGGCGATAACATGGGTTTCCTGGTATGTAGCGAAAATGCTTCGTAGAGGCGAAACGAAAGCGTGTCGTGATTAGCGCTGAATGGGTTAAACACGTTTATGAAAGCAAAGGAATGTATGTAAATGATTGTACATATATGATTTATAAGTGTTGTTTTTCAATAAAAAACGTCAAGATCGCTTACTTTCCTTCTTTCTAATGCTAAAAAAACGAAGTATATTCACCGTTAGCCATGTGAATACAACACAACCTTTGTCGACTTCAAGAAACGTATAATATAGATAGATCTAATCTCGACAATCCTGAGTCAATTTGACCAAGCCTATTTAAATAATCCAACATTACAGAAAGTAATTTCTCGAAACGAAGACCACGCACGAAAATTTCCGTAGTTAAATATTGACGCATCTATGCGTCAAGGTTATTTCAAAGTTAAATGTAGCATGAAAAAATAAACAGCCCAGCGCTGGTCCGCGACAGCCTCAAACTGGCACTAACATGGACCTTATTATGAGTGTTTTAGTGTTTATTTTGGCTTGTTTTAAATTTAAGTAGGAGTCGGTTATTGAATATCCGTTTGCAGAGAGCGATCCCTTCCGGTTGGCTAGATTTTCCATATTGTGCCTCCTACCGGAACCCGGTTGCTTTCCTAATTTGAAATTTGTTTGTGTTCCCGCCTGATTGACTTGTGTATTGTTTTGAACTTTTGGGATTTACTGGTTTTATAGTTCTGTTTTGTTGACGTGAGGCTGTTTGCTTTGTTAATAATTATTTGAATAGTAATCTGGTCACGGGGGCTAGCCAAGATGCCAATCATTTGCGCCGTAGCGAACGAAACGGTAATCACTGTTCCATATTAATACGACAGACACATTAGCGTTTCGTTCGCTACAGCGCAAATGATTGGCATCTCGACTATTACCCAGGTAGCAAAATGACGTCAAATGACGTCAGCGACGTCGTAATGACGTAGTAATGCCGTCATTATGACGTCGCTGACGTCATTTTACGTCATTTTGCTACCTGGGTAGGCACCCAGATACTGGGTACATTCATACGCGTCAAAATGTATCGACCATTCTGTAACAGCTTAACAAACATAGCTATGTCTATGTGTATGTTGTCCTGTGTATGTGTGCTTTATGGAATAAATGTCTTTCTTCTTCTTCTTCTATGTCTCTATATGTAGATCAAAGACTGCAACAGATAGTTTTGTACGCAGACTATAGAGATTTATCTCTAGGTACGGGTTGGTCGCCACTTGAAGGGATACAGGTAGTTAGACTATTAAGTAATACATATACTGAATACAATTATGTATATGACCGACGGACAGACGGACAGACAGACGGACAGCGGAGTCTTAGAAATAGGGTCCCGTTTTTACCCTTTGGGTACGGAACCCTAATAAAAAAGGACGGAAGGCCGACGGTACCCCAAGTAAATGGGATAAGGTCCAGGCAGAAGAAGATGAAAATGTCACCTATATCATCAGCATTTTCGTCTACATGTTTAGAAGTAGGTATGAAAATAAAAACAAGTCTACATAGGTAAATACATATACAATCAAGGCTATAATAACTCAACGTTTTAATAAGGAAATTTATAAAGTAATCCAAGTTTTAGACATCTTCCTACTTATTTAACGGCTCCGCTTTTAACATGATAATTGGGACATCAAATTAAATTAAAAACGGTAAATATGAGTATTCACGAATGATAGCTATACGATGGAACCCCTCAGTCTATTTATACCCCAAGCTACTTAGAGTTTCTTAATTTATAAAAAAAAAATCTATACTTTTATTTATTGTGCAACATATTTATACCAAGTATTAAAATTTCCGAGGTGGTTTAGTAGTTAACAAAAAAAATTAATATTACAAAATTCAAAGTAATAAATCAATACCAACAAATTATTTGTTTTTAATTTTTAATTCAGTTTATCTAGGTATATCGTTTTTAACTGATAAAGGACTGAACTTTTTATAAATAATTGCAGTAATAAAAAAAAACAATTTGTTATGCACATTTAGCGTCAATCTAATTAAACAATATCATGAGGGTAATAGGTACTCACGTGCAATTAATGTTATTATAATATCATTTTTTTTTTCAATATCTCCATCTCCCCAATATTTCAAATATCTGCATATATGTCATAATCTTTTCATTTGAATAATGTATAATTATTTATTTATTTCATACCGCCGTCGTCGACTGGGCTTATAACATAAAAGCAACCTGTGAGTATTTATACGAGTAGTGGGCCAAAACGCAGACGGTTTTAATGCAATTAGCTGTCAGCCGAGCTCCAAAGCGTATGTCTAATAATTCGATCAAATTAGGATAATTTCATACCTACAGAATTGTGCTGGAATAGCCACAGAAGACGAGTTTTATTTTAAAACATATGCTATATTGATTTGAAAATTTTCTTAGTACTTCTCTCTAGCAGTAGAGCACTATGCGTAGGTTTACCATTAACATTAAAAGAAAACCGGCCAAGTGCGAGTCGGACTCGCACGCGAAGGGTTCCGTACCATTATCTATAAAAACGGTCACCCATCCAAGTACTGACCCCGCCCGACGTTGCTTAACTTCGGTCAAAAATCACGTTTGTTGTATGGGAGCCCCACTTAAATCTCTATTTTATTCTGTTTTTAGTATTTTTTGTTATAGCAGCAACCGAAATACATCATTTGTGAAAATTTCAGTTGTCTAGCTATCACAGATCACGAGATACAGCCTGGTGACAGACGGACAGACGGACAGCGAAGTCTAATAGGGTCCCGTTTTTACCCTTTGGGTACGGAACCCTAAAAATTAAATTAAAATTAAATCTAAGGCAACTAAGGCCATAGATACATACTTTACAAACTAACATACACACTATTTTTTATAAAGCTAAATATAAACGTCCATATCTTGAAGTTTTTATAATCTTTTAACCTTATTAAGCACTAGTTTTTGGCAAGAAAATTTCGCCATCACCATCACCACTAATATGTTATAGCTAGAGCACACCTTTCCCTTTCCTCTGTCTAACTACTTTTTTCCGCTCCTAATAAATTCAAATTAGCATTCATTTTCCAAGTATCATTTCTAGTAAATTTTATTTCTATGGTGTAAAATTTTTCATCAGTGAGCAGCAAAATAAAATGAAATGTTTTAATTAGAAGTATTTCATGTTTTCTTAACATTCAGTGATAGCACCGTTCTTTAATATTTTTTTCAGCCTTAATTTTTTAAAAGAGTGCTTTACTTTACCTCGTATATGCCCAAAACTTGTTTTAGCTCTGAATTCCTTGAGTTTTTAAGCTCATTCTCCTACTAATTTTAATGAGTAGGAGCGAGTTTTATAAGGTGGGTCGAAAACGACCCAACGGGCATATCTGGGTTAGTGTTCATAACGTCAGCTAATCTTTGCCGTTCTAGAGAGAGTGGCGGCGTCTCTAGTACCAGTCCAATCCCTAATATTTCAAATTATTTGAACCCAAGACCATCGGCTTCATAGGGTCACTCTCACTACTGACTAGGCGAGACAGCTGGTCGTTAAAATATAGGTACTTAACTACCGAGAACATGGCCAATGTCCAAAACACTAGCTAAGCTACAGACGGATTTAAAAGAAGACATTGTGAGGATTTATAAGGCATCGTAAAGTTAATGGTGGGACAGGGAAAAACTTTTGGCACGTCCATCACTAATGTTTACCTCGTAACTTACTTTTAACCACGCGACTGTTTATTGTGTACCCGTACTAGATGTGAACAGCGAACGAATATGTGTGTAAATCTATTGAGATAAATTTTGCTTAGAAATACAATTAAAATAATTAACCATACAAAATAATTCGCAATGTAAAGTAACACACAAGTTACGAGATAATAGCTTTTTAGGGTTCCGTACCCAAAGGGTGAAAACGGGACCCTATTACTAAGCGGAGTCGCTGTCCGTCTGTCCGTCTGTCTGTCTGTCACCAGGCTGTATCTCATGAACCGTGATAGCTAGACAGTTGAAATTTTCACAGATGATGTATTTCTGTTGCCGCTATAACAACAAATACTAAAAACAGAATAATATAAATATTTAAATGGGGCGCCCATACAACAAACGTGATTTTTTTGCTGTTTTTTCCGTGATGGTACGGAATCCTTCGTGCGCGAGTCTGACTCGCACTTGGCCGGTTTTTTTTTTAAGTAACCGTCAACGCTTGTTGGCACCTACTATAAAAAGCTCGTATCTCGTAACGGCAAGTGCATAATTATTTTCCATCGTATTTTCACGGAAACGTACGAACGTCTCTTGCTATTTCAGTCAGTCTCGGTACAAAAAGTACTGACGTTGACTGAAGTAACATGACAAATACGAACGTTTCCGAGAAAATGCGATGATAAACAGTTATGCACTACATCTATATCTCGTAATGTTTGCTGTACATTGCTTCTCGGTAAATTTTCATAAATTAATCGTAACTTTAAAAAAAAAGTGTGGAGTGTCGTAGAACACTCGGTTGGAACTTGGAACGAAGTTAAGAAAGGCTGGTGACGTGTTCATGTTCATGCTCATGCGCATGTCTTGTCTAGTCTAATTGTGTTGTGTTGTGTTGTGTTAATTGTTATCTCTTCTCCATAAATGTTCCCCGCCCGCACTTTTGAATATTATATAGGTACACAATATCAAGATAGAAAGGCGTGGAGGGATCTTGTGGAGGCCTTATGCACCTCCGGGGTGTCTTAGGACAACAACAACAACAACACAATATTCCGCTATAAAAAAGTTGTGATTGCATCAACGGTCACTAAAATTTATTATTGGCTAAAATAAAATTCTGTAATGTTTTTGTCAAACCTCTTGCTCGAAATTATATATTTGACATTGTCAACTTGCGCGCTGTACAGTTGAGTCACTCGCGGAACAATAATTTAGGTAATTCAATTTTTTTACTATATTTTTAATTGTAATGGATTTTTATTCTTTTGATTTGTGTAATTAATTAAGACATTACCGGTGGTGTAATGTCTAATATAAATGTATTTGCATGCATTGTACTATGTTTTTATCTGCAAATAAACGATTGATTGATTGATTGATTGGCTGATTGAATACACGTGTCATCTTTAAGCCAGATTTCTACCTATAGTTATTCTAGTTCGTTGCAAGTATTTATGATATCGCTGTATGTCTTTACGCACATGTCGAATTGAACCGTCTGTTTAACAGATTGCTAAAAGCAGTTTAAAATGTCCGTAAACAAATCCACCCGAGTATAATATAATCAGGGCGGTCCCCGGCTAAAAGCCCCGTAACGACATTACTTTCGTTTTTGAGCATGGTATAAATCAATTACTCGGTTTCACGTAGTTTTCATACTTCAGGCTATATTTCAAAGGGCGGTGTAGATAGTGTAAATTTATGGAGTTTAAAAGTCATGGTAATAATTAGTAGGTACGTGTTTGACCTTTAGTCTGCATTTTGATAATTCTGCTTCCATGTTTAACGAAAATAAAAACTTACGTCGGAATAGTGGGCGGTTTCCTCGGTTTAAGGCGGATAAAATCTTAAACTTCTTTTTATTTTACTCTCTCAACAAGATCGAACTTTGATAGAAATAAAGTAGATGGGATCGTAAGAACAATAGCGGACTAGGTTGATGATATCACTACGCCTTATAAAGTCGCCCTCCTGTCTCTGCATGTTCGCGACAAACTCAAAAACTACTGAACGGATTTTCGTGCAGTTTTACCTATCAATAGAGTGATTTGAAAGGTTTAGGTGTATATATAATTTGTTACGGTTTTGTGTTCTTTACCTGTGCAAAGCCGGGGCGGGTGGCTAATTAGTTATGTAATAGCAAGTTGACACAAATAGTGTACAAATAAATTTACATTTACTATACAAAGTAATATGTTTTCATTGCTTTACAGTGTACAACAAACCATTCGCATTTATATTTTCAGATTTGTAGGTATCGCAATAATAACGTTAAGGTTCCGGTCGTTCTAAGGTCTCTTTCAGTACCGAGTTATATATAGGTATATTATATTCTCTCAGCCCTTGTGGGGGTCAATTCCGTATCTCCATGAGCACAGGCTGTTTGTACACGAGGCCTTCACGCTTGTGTGGTTCGGTTAATTACATTTTGGCTAGATTCGCAACACCCTCCCTGTTGCACAATCTGAGAAAATATAATATTGTAGTTATAGGATTTTCACTAGCAGCGTTACTGTAAAGAAATACTCAATCAATGAATCAATCGTTTATTGATAACAAGCGTTATACGTCATTTTTTGTTTCGCACACTTCACATACAATTATAAATATGTCGTTATCAGGCATCGTAAACTGCGAGCGAAATCCATTGAAGTGACGTACTTTGACACTTTTACTTGACTTGACTAAGTAACAACCCTAGTACTTCAATGGATTTCGCTCGCAGTTTACGATGCCTGGTAGTTATTCATGCTTTACTATGTGCGTCTTTTTCTTATTTAAGCTAAGTTACCTGAACGTAGTCCGTGTGTGATATTTGGTAAAATAGGTACATTTTGTAAATACAGTTATACTAAACTAACATATTCTGTCAATATGTTTACACATAACCACAGAATAAATAATAGTACTACTGTACAGAAAGAAAATTTCCTATAAAACTGAAGTTTGACAGCGGTTCAGGGTCGAATCATGATATCCCTTTCTAATATATGGCACCATCCCTTTCGGCTATTTAGGGTTGTCAAAATTAAGGTCGTTGTGCCAATGCTGAGTCGAACCAAAGATAGATATAACTCCGTAATAGATGGATACAGTCTAAGGAAAAAACGTGCTTCGAAAATCAAGAAAATTTTATTCTCGTTCAGAGGGCGCTACTAGTTTTGGCCAACTGTCGTATAGATGGCGTTGACGGTTTCGTTTGTTATTTAACAATTTTAACGCATATCAGTGAAAGAACATGGGTCAAAATCATAAAAATAATTAATGCAAATAAAAAAAAATATTTATCCATATTTAAATACATTTTATCGTATTTTTATAAATCTTCATTTTTAGTTTTAAAGTGTGTCGACAGATGGCAGTGAATTTACTGGGGTTACTAAATTTACTATGACAGTACCGCTCTAGTATAAGTTACTCTATGGTCGAACGGAGCCAAGTTTGCCCGAAGCGAGGAATGGATTTAAAAATATAGGACAATTGAAAATGGTTGCCTTTAATTAAACAAGTTGGAACTGCCAATTATAGGTAGATTATAACTCTTTTCTTAAATAGTTTTGTTTCTGTTACTTTTTGCCTATTTCGGATCTTAATACCACCCCCCCGTAACAAGTCAGGTCAACCTTGCACTGAAAGTAGGTAATAATAGGCTTGCGAACCATACAAGCACGGCAAACTGACTGATTTAAAAACAATAAGCAATCAGCATCACAGAGCGCTGAAAATATTAACAAAAGAAGATCAGAACTACATACAATCAGAGCCCTTTTCAGTGTGAAAAAAAAATTGTAAAGCGCGTTCTACACTGTCACCTCCAATCCAGTTTCAATTAACGTGTCCAGAGGAGCGTGAACCCACGCGTTCCATGGGCGGGGTACACATGTGCGAACTGGCAGTTTCGAATCTGTGGTGATGCTTGGACAGCGAATTGAAAATGGAATTTTGATGTAGCGAATAGTCCATCTTGCGCGTACTGAGACATTGTCTAATAGGGTAGTTGCCACATGTTGAATTTTATAACTACATCTAGTTAAATAGATAGAAAATGAGCAATTTATCACAATAAATTGGAAACTTAAAAAATATATGGGTATAATAATAAAAAAACAAGATCTCGGAGTTTCTAAACAAAAACTTTTTTTTAAACTTCCAAATAGGAAAAAAAATAACGGTACCATTCGATTCCTTATATTTTATTAAAAAAATTGTATATTGTATAGCAACAATTATACAGAAACGCAACATTTCACCGACAAAATCGCAATTTCCTTGTTTTCCATACATCAGAACGGCTTCTAAGCAAAGTGACACAGTGACGTCACGATGTGACTCAGTAGTGATGCCAAACTTTGACCATCATTCCTGACTTTTATATTGCTTTAAGACAATGGGTCACATACAGACATTTGATCCTCAAAACAAACCTGATCGACTGATCATAAAAAAAAATGTCAACTACTCACAACAAGTGTCTCATCTCAATCTTATACTATAAAGTAGTAGGTAGTGAAGTTTGAGGTTTATATGTTCAACCATCTTTAGATAGGTAGGTACAACAAATCCAAAAACAAAGTGTTTTTGTATGTTAGGTATCTTTTATAAGATTCAACCCGATCACAGGCGGAAATGCTAACAGTGACTGCGAATGGTTAGTTAAGGACCTTTCTGAATTTAGTAACAGACAACAGGGACGCAGCAATGCGTAGAAGCCTAAATTTAGGTAGGTGTGTAAAGCCTTTTAGTTGTCCTTCGGCTTCGCAAAAACATCACACCTGCACGGCAAATGATTACTAATTAGTATAAGTGAAATGTTAGTAAATAATAAAATAATTTTCTAATGTCAAATCAACCATCCCATTCATATTTATCCCGGTTTCATCAAACCATCATACCTTATGGACACTGATTACTTCACTTTAGTGTACCTTAGTTGTAGTAGTAAAGAAGAGAAGTTTATTGAGAACCATAGGTGACAGAAGAGGAAAGATGCTTGGATACCTGTTACAATACGACAAATTTATCAAGAACACCATAGAAGGGAGAGTCGAAGCATAAAGGGAGAAGGATAGACCAAGACCAAGCGTATATTGACCAAGTAAAGGAAAAACTATACGATATACATGGAAATCGCTCCACGGACAAGCGTCTAACTCCTAAATACATGATGATGATACCTTTGTTAGTAATGGTATAACATAAAATAATCTTCTAATGTCAAATCAAGCATCCCATTCATATTAATCTCTATCACTCCATCATACGCTCAAGCAGGCAACCAAAGACGTTCTTAATCCAATCAAAGCCCGATTGAGTTTTAATCCAATTGAGTTTTAATTCAATTGGCACGTTGTATTCCTGTCTTAACGCACCCTCCCAGACGGGGTAGCTAATTATGCGCCTAGGGTGTCTAGGGCTGAAGCCTAGTTACTTGCCGAAACGGGAATTAATTCTGATTTAGAACTCGAAAGTGGTGAAGACTCTAATTTGTATACAAATTGGCTGCACCTAGGAGGGACGTGAATATGTGTGTAAATGCACACACGCATAATTTAGTGGGATCGTCCAAACTGTAGTGATTTTTTTAGTGTAAGAGGTAAAACATGATTTACACACTTGCTCTTAAAAGGCGTTATTACACGTAGGCTATGCGGTCCGTTAATCCTAAATTTCGACCTAGGGCTGTAATGTTTTTTTTTTCATCATACTTGCTAGGCGAGGCTTTTTTTTCCTTACCTACAAGTGTAATTAAAAACATAGTGTGTGCCACGGGCGAATTACGAACTTGTCTTAATTAATTCAATACACACTTGTTCATAAATTCTTGTTTACCGCCCTAAATACACAATGTACTATTTATTTGGTCGTGCGTCAATTACGTTACATACTCTAAAAAAGGTTCAACGATTGGGAAACAGACACAATGAAATGACAACAAGAGCAGCTTAGGGTTTAATAATGAGCTAATAAAACGTTGGATACAAAAACAAACAAGACAAACTAAATCATTACAAATAAAACTATGTATCATATATTGTACATATTATATCGTAGAAGCCGATGTGGCAAGAAATTCAGTATACACTGCGACATCAAACTACGCAGACCCTTTCAAAACATGTGGCTATATATAGCACTAGCGTTGATTGCCCTTGTATATTATGTGTTTACAAGTTTCAAATATGATCATTGGGAGAAAAAAGGAGTGCCCACAGCGTCCGGAAACGAAAGGTTTTTTGGACACTTAAAGCCTATTACACTGGTGAAAAAACATTTGATCGAATTTTATGAAGCTATGTACAAGTAAGTTCCAATGTAGCATTTACTTCACTGCATGTGATGTTTTCAGGGATACAATTGTCGGTTGTCAATGTTCAATTCCAGTAAAAACTACCAAAAAAGTTATTCTGAAATCAATGAAATTTTAGACTTAAACAAGAAATATGTACATATTCATTTATTTACATATAGAGTATAAGAAACTAGGAAGTTTGTTTATTCTTTGGTTGTTTATTATTATTACGCCTTCCTGCATCACTCATGTAAAGAATTTGTGTTTGTTTATCATTTAATTGTAAACAAATGATATTAGGGCCTATTTTAGATTTAAGCTAGTTATTAATTTCGTTTACGTAGTACCACTGTATATATCTTGTATGTAAATAAATGTATATAAATATATTGTAAACAAACATGGAGGTATACAAGTGGATTTTCTTAATGGGTCGGTGAGAGCAGCTACCAGCTAGCTGCTACGCGAAAATGGTCTTAGAAGACCTTCCCTCAATTTCAAATAAATATAGGTTGGCATTTACAGATTTTGGAAAAAACATACAGGGTTCGAGAAAAAGGTATCATTTTTGGCAACTTTTTTTATGTCTATCGATCCCATTCCTATGGATCAAAAGCTTGTATGAGACCAAAAAAAATTTACGGCTAGAAAAGCCTCAAACCGAGGAAAACTTCCCATAATTTGTATGAAAATGAAAACTTTTATTTTTCACGTCGTTTTTTATGCCAATCGATTCCATTCCTAATTATAACTATGATGTCATTTTTGCGTGCAATTCGCTTGTAATCGTTTGTTGGTACATGTACAGAGCGAGACGCAAGGTTGAATAACAAATTGACATCATTTTGACATCTACACACGAAACACAGTCACGAGATAAAAACCCAACGTGGTGCTGTGTAGAAATTGCAAGTCACTTTTAGATATTCTAATGACAGGATACCAGACTCAATTGATATTTGTGGGAGCATTCGTAGACCAAATTTAAACTGGGGGCCGATTCTATATAAATGTTTGTTACGGCTTTGAGCTTGTTATGACTAGTGGCTTTGTGAGCTGTAGACCTCGCGATAAGATCTTCGTTGAGTCATTATCACAGCGTAACTTGTAACATAGGTAGATCTAACTTACCTTAAGAACTAAGGTGACTTACATGTGTCTTGACTATGACAGTACATCTTATAAAAGCATGATTTAATATATTTTGTACTAAAAAAATTCTGACACTCATAGTACGTACTCTTATAGAGGTTTAAAAATAATCGTTGTAAGACCATTTATCAGAACTATTAAGAACAGTAGTGCATATTAAGTGCATTTTCAAAGAGCTCTTGATATTTTTTTGCACAAAAGTAACCTTAAAGTGCATTCTTTATTAGTAGAGTCTGCGTTGAGTGTTTTATTAGTCTTTTTTTATGATCTAGGAGGCAAACGAGCAGACGAATCACCTGATGGTAAGGGATTACCGCCGCCCATGGACACCCGCAACACCAGAGGGGTTGTAAGTGCGTTGCCGGCCTTTAAGATGGGAGTACGCTCTTTTCTTTCATTTATAAGTACAGTGGTCTTATAAGAGCATTTTCAATAAGAAATAGCTCTTAAATATTTTTTGCACTTAATTAACGCATTCACTGCCAGGCGTGGCCTAGGAACAAACTTGTATGACGGTGAACGCACATGTGTGTTGAGGGCAGTGAATGTGTTAAGCATCTTAAAAGTACATTTTCTCTTAGTATAGTATGCAGTGAGTGTTTTATTAGAATTATGACGTGCCCGAGTCAAAACGGTGACCTTCGCTAACGCTTCGGTCAATAAGAATTTTGATACGGCTCGTAGAGTGCATCTCACGTGCACCAATAAGTCCACGGTCCAGTCAGCGTGAGCCATTGTCAAGGTCGTATTAAAACAAGATCAAAACAAAGTGATTTAAATTCGTTGGATTTTATTGGTGTTACATATTTTCCCTAGTGATGATTTTCAAAAAGAAAGTAGCCCAAATATGAAGACATATCCCCAAGAGAAAAATCCTCAATTGAATAAGCAATATTTATTAGTTATTGTATTTTATAAATTTAATCATTATTTATTTATTCGATTTTATGTATATATATGTTTATTTAATATTTTTTGCTCAATACATGATGGTACAAATGGCAGACCTAATGCCTTAAGGCATATATGCTCCACTATATATTAAAATAGTAATAATAATAATAATACATGCTTGACTTACACCTCTTTATATATATTTTTACATATTCCCAAACCACTCACTTCCACATTCACTTTCAAATTTTTCCTTGTATATTGTTTCTAATTTGTCTTAATTATTAGTTACTGCCTTTACTGTTCTGAGCTATCTTCTTGCCCTGGGCTCCACGGAAGACCAGCGCTGTAGCATATAGCTATATGTTAGAGCATATACTGAGTGGTGTCCATTTGTAGCCTCTATAGCAGCATCAATATTGTAATCATTGCATGTTAGTATAAGCTACTTGTATTTAGTGTATAAGATCTTCTTCTTTTTAAACTTGTATGGTGCGGTATGTAGATTTTTACAATAAACGTTTTCTATTCTATTCAATAAACTCAGATGAGAGGAAGACGTGCAGGATTCATTGGTCGAACCACGGCAGCGGAGAAGAGATATGGACTACGACCAATGATGTTGGTTGATTCCCTCACGTCTTCTCTCATCTCCGCCTTCAGTGGAAAGGCAGTCTAATCCGAGGGCCACGGAACGCGCGCTCCGAGCGTCGACGCTGCGTCTTTTTGTACCCAAGGCATTTATTGTGCCTAATAATAAAGGCGTTTGTGGTGCGCGTGCCGCGGCCGCTGCTGGCAACCATCGCGAGCACGGACTTCTGGTCGAAGTGTGATATTTCGGCGGTGACGCCGCAAAAGAAAACTGCGTCACGAAAAAGATTTTTTAGTTTTTAGTATTTAAGTTTTATTATTGTATATATGTTAGTTTGTAAGGTATGTATTGGGCCGATTATTATCGATGGCTATTGGGCCTTTAGTTGCCTGAAAATAAGTGATTTGACGGATTGATTGATAATGCCTCCATTTTTGACAGAGAATTTCCTGACGCGCCATTGATCGGGTACTATATGATGTGCGTCCCCGCATTAATGGTAAAGGACATGGATATTATCAAAACGATTCTCGTATCGGAATTCTCCAGTTTCAACTTCAATGGATTTACGGTAAGCCTCTTAGCTTTCAGTTGTTACGGGTAGTCACGGTAATTAAAAGAACTAACTTTCTAAACAAAATCAGTGTTTTATTGGCAAAAATTAACAACTAAACCTAAATAAAATTAAAGAATAAATCTAAATTATAAATAGTGGGCGCCAGGACAAATTTCGTCGGTTGTTCGACGGGGAATCTTCCAATCTCTGCCAGACTTGCTAGCTCAGTCTATGTTCGTTTATAACTTATCGTAGCCGTACTACGAGGTCGTTTCGGTAGGCTAAAATGAAATAAAATAACATTAAAGTTACCCGCCCATTAATGAGATTGATAAACTCTCTGTACTAAGATTCTTATACTCATACATAGCACTTACCCCTTTCGGAGATATTGCGGCACTTTTATTATAAAATAAACTTCGTCACTGCCACTGACGGAATGTCCAGAATTTAATTACATGTATTAACAACAGACAAAAAAATCACGTTTGTTGTATGGGAGCCCCAATATTTATTTTATTATATATTAGCAATAACTTTGCCTCCTTGTAAAACATATAACTATTATGTTTCTTTCCTTTTGTCTTTTTTTAACAATATTTTTTTAATTATAGGTAGACAAAAACGCCGATCCAGTGGCTGCTGCACACCCATTCGTTCTCAAAGGCGAGGAATGGAAGTCTGCTCGGGCTCAAGTAACCCCATCTTTGAGTTTAGCCAAGCTGAAGGGATATTTGCCCAGTATACTGAAAGTGGGAGACGAAATGGTTAAATATGTAAAGAAAAACTGCGTTGGAACAGCCGAATTTGAAGCCCGCAAAGTAAGATTATTAGTAGGATATATAAAAAATAAGCTACCCAAATTACTAACTCCACGCAGACGAAGTCGCGAACAAAATTAGTAAAAAATAAAAGGGCACAGCAGAGGCTTTTGTGTTATGTTCGAGTGTTTTTTTTTTCGAGTAAACCAGCATCTTTTTGATTTTATTTTATGTCTTAATACTTGCTTGGAACAAAACTCCCCATTTTAAGAATGAATCATAAAATTTTTGCAACAATTTTCTTAGCTTTCTCTTTCTTTTATTACAGTTATCTATGTTGTATGCCACAGATGTCATAGGAAATGCCTTTTATGGTATTGAAAATAATTCGTTTGAAAATAAAGACTCATTGTTGTCTATGTTAACAAATGAGATACATTTTGAGACCACAGTTTTCAAGAACATCAAACAAATTTTTCAACGTATGCCGATTATAAATAAGTTTTTCCCAGCAAGGTAAGTTGCTTTTCTAATTAGAGGCAAACCGCACTATTATTTCAACCTTTACAAATGTCTTCGTTCAGCAGTACTTATTCTTCAAAACTAATTAAGCTTTTCATGTTTATAAGAAATACTTTCTGCCTGCAATTATTATAATAATTAATTTTTATAGGGGCCTGTCAGCCTCTCAGTTAGAAAAAAAAGTTGACAGTTCCAAACAACTGACAGACTGATATCGTCAGGCGGACTGGTAATCAGTGGATCAACTAACTTGTTGTTACTATTCGTCACTTCTTTTTTCTTTGTCGTGCCTACTGAATGATTTTGTAATGTTAACCAACCATTTTATACACTAAATATTGTTTTTTCTGCAGGTTTACTTCACAAAAACTCACGGACGTGATGGTTGCGATCACGCGCAAGGTAATAAAGGAAAGATTCGCGAGTGGTGAAAAGCGAAATGATCTCATTCAACTTTTGCTAACACAGAAGGAAAACGACACTAAAGGAGGTACGTCTTACAAGTTTTAATTTCAGCATCAAAAGTAACGGATCAGATTCCGCGTCAATAGTATAATCAAACATCAAACATATAAATGTTTGCTGAATAATCAGCAAATAGGCCACAGGGACACTTTTACATGTCAATTTTTACAAGCAATAAAATTAACCAATAATTACAAAAAAACAATTACAAATATGGAAACAACATCTATTTAAATAACTTAACAAAATTATATATTTCCCTATATGTAGAATATTTAGACTGGCAGATACTTAAATGCGAACTAGTACCTACTCGTACATAAACCCTGACCAGGAATATATGATCACGCGCCATGTTGTGGAATTTCACTGGAACGATTTTTTTCATACTATACTTAACTGTCACCCTATACATGCGCAACAACAGCGCCCTATTGACAATGATCATATATTACTGGTCAGGCTTTATATATCTATTCGGAAGAGTACACCAGGATGGCAGATACATTGGCGCGTTGTTTTGTTTCTTCCTCTAATATTGACGCTGACTGTACATTTGTTCAATGCAGAATATTTGTAGTGTAGGACGTATCATTGGAATACAAATGTAGAATTAACATTACATAAAGAGACCGTGCCAAGGTGTATTAGTGCAAATAATATGCTAATAGTATAAATGATCCGTAATGCTGTGAGCGTTCTACAGAAGATATACTTAAACGAGTAAATAAAATGTGTAACTACCTACCTACTTTTGTAAAGGTTTTTTTATGATATAGGTGGCAAACGAGCAAACGAATCGCATGATGGTAAGCGACCGTCGCCCATGGACATGCAACGCCATTCATGTATAAGAACGTCAATTAATGAGTATGCTGCACGAAATAAGTAATTATATTTTGACATGATAAAAAATACCTACTATTCTCACAGAAGGAACCGAGACTCCTAGCCACCGCAACTCGGTATTTGGAGTCGATCTCCACACCCACGACTATACCGTCAAAATTTAGTATTATTAGCCATGTATATAGTATAGTAGTAAATACAATAATTTGTTATGTTTATACAGTTTATCCGTTTTGTCTTGTCTTGTTAACCACGAACGCTGTAAAGAGTTCGAAACGTCGGGATGTATTATAAATTCAATATACGCGATATAATCCGTTTTCATAGATTTATTGTCTTGTTAAATTAAGTTCAATGTACAGTAACCTAGCTATAACTTACATGTTTGATATACCTGTTAATGTAAGTTAGGGAAAAAGAAATTAGGGATTTGGCCGGACATTTTGCCGGATATGCAAAAAGCCGTGACGATTGGCGAATGACATGCCTTTGCCCAGCATGGACACGATATAGGCTATACATAAAAATGGAATATATGTTAATGATACAAATTTCTCATTTTCAGTATACACAGATGAGTACATGAGCGGACAAATGTTCGTAATGATTGTGGATTTATACGAGACTGCTAGCAATACTCTGGCGATTACGTTATATCTAGTAAGATTTATTTTTAACTAACAATAACATTTATTAGACTTATATTGACCGGGATATAGACCGTGATTACCTTTTGTATTATTTGTGAGTTCCCGATATTTCGACGCAGACACCCACCCGCTATCTTCAGTCACCCGTGAACATGATGCATGTAACTGCGTCGAAATATCGGGAACTCACAAATAATACAAAAGGTAATCACGGTCTATATCCCGGTATATATAAGTCTAGTGAAACTAACCGTGAAACATTCAAAACTCTAATAACATTTATGTCTATTTTTACTCATGTTTTTCATATTTATGCTTTACACTGTATATCAATAATAAGCCCGTATTATTTTCAGTACATAAAATAAAAATAAAAAAAATTGGGGACAATCTTACAGAGATCGACCCGACCTAGTCCCAAACTAACCTAAGCTTATGCTATGGAGACTAGGCGACGATATACATACTTATATAGATAAATACATACCTCCTTACATACATAGATAACATCCATAACTCAGGAACAAAATATTCGTAATAAACACGAAAATAAATGCCACCTCCGACTTCGTAGGCAGCTAAGGTCACTACCGAGTACCGACTAGACTAAGAAGTCGTCGTTAACTTTTTTAACGTTAGATATAAATTTCCCTTTCAGAATTTTCCTCGATTTATCTCTAAGGCTCTCCGTAGCAAAATTAGTTTTATGGTAAACGTGCAGCTTATTTCCAACCATTATTATTTCAGCTCTCGAAACATCCAGAAATTCAGGAGAGACTCAGATCTGAGGTCAAAGCAATCAAATCAAAAAACAATAGCGAATTCACAATTGAAGATATCGAAGGTGCTAAATATCTCGACATGGTTTATAATGGTAAGACTAACAGAAAATAAAGAGCACAGCTGTAAATATCCATAACGGAAAGGAAAGTTCGGATAGATACAAATCATGCCAGTTGATTCATTTGTTTTTTTGATGGTGACAAACTATGCGAATTTAATATTGTAGTTGGGCAAGCCATTTCCATCAGTAGCAAAAGGTGGAAGCTCATAGAAAATTTGAATTATGCGCCTTTTTCTACTGACGAAGTGGATTGGCTAGAGTATACTCGTATTCAAGTAGTTTATTTGCTCGTACCCAACTAATGCTATAATAGATAGCAAAAAAAAATCTTTTAGCACTTAATTTCCCTTCTTTTGCTATTATTTCAATTCTTAACCCAATTTTTGTTTTCAGAATCATTTCGGATGTTTGGCTTCTTCTTATCTAGAGAATGCACCAGCGACTGCTACGTACCCATGCCAGGATCTGAACCCTTCAAGATCACTAAGGGTACACCCATCGTCATACCAGCAGGGGCCATCCATAAAGACCCCAAATACTACCCGGACCCGGACAAGTTTGATCCGGAGAGGTTTACTGAAGAAGAGGTGGCTAAGAGACCGAGGTTTGCTTTTCTGCCGTTTGGAGATGGACCGAAGAAGTGCATAGGTAAGTCAAATATAAAAAATGTAAGTTTTTATGATATCAATTCAACGAAAAAATGTGACATTCCACGACGAAAGGTACTTATGTACCTTATGTTATGGCGGTCGGCGTTTACGTCCCGTAGTACCGCAAACCAACCACATCCTATGCTACAGCGGCGAGATCGCAGGACGTAATGGCGTAGGCTTCCTAATAAAAAAACAGTACAAGGAAAATATTAAAAATTTCATCGGCTTATCTGGAAGAGTGTGCGTACTACAACTGCAAATAGGAAAAATAGACTTGACACTCATACAAGCATACGCGCCGACATCACGTTCAAACGAAAACGAAGTCGAATCCTTCTACAGCGACCTCGAAAAAGCGCACAGCCTTGCTACGAAGTATATTATATCTATGGGCGACTACAACTCTATGATTGGAATACCAAAAAGCGAAGATAGTCTCATAACGGGAAAGTATGGCTATGGCACAAGGAACACTAGAGGTGAAAGACTACTTCAATACGCAAATGAAAATAAACTAATGATTATTAACACTGTCTTCAAGAAGAAACAAAATCAAAAATGGACTTGGATTTCGCCTGACAGAAAAACAAGAAACGAAATTGACTATATTTTATCAAACTCACCACACATCTTCACCAATTTCGAACTTATATCCAATAAATTATTTTCTTCAGATCACAAGCTTTTAAGGGGAACTATACGACTAGACACCGTAAGGAAAAGCAGAAAAAAATACACAGAGAAATGCAATCAACTTATAACGGAAGAGAGTCGTAAATCATATTTAAGCGAACTTACAAAACTGAAATCTGACCTCAACATACATCAGAACGAGGACGCTTTGACGTACTACAAAAAACTAGAAAGCTCCATACAAACATGTCTCAAAAAAGCTCAAAATACTAACACTAAAAAAGAAAGTATACTTTCAGACAAAGCCAAAGAGCTCTTACAACAAAGAAGTTTACTACAGCACAAGAAGCTTTCGTCGGTGGAAAAACAAGAGCTTAAGATACTATACAAAACAACAAATAAAGAAATTAAACAAAATTACAAAGAATATAGACTAAGAAAAATTGAAAAACACATGCTAGAATCCGGAAGTATGAAAAAAGCAATGAAAGACCTCAACCGAGAAAAACAATGGATAACATCTCTAGACACCACAAGAAAACATCAATCTCGCTCCGATGTCATTACATCAGCAACAACTTTTTACAGAAAACTCTACAATAACCCACAAAGCTCGGTGAGTCGCAATAATACTGGCATGAGTAACAACATAGCGAGAGACATAGCTATTTGCGAAAATATCAAACAGCTAGATGAAATAGAAATACTCAAACAAATATTAAAACTAAAAATGGGCAAGAGCTCGGGACCAGACGGAATCTCCAACGAAGCCATCAAAATTGCGAAAGACATTCTTTTAACACCCCTCGCACATCTTTTCAATAAAATAATAGTCGAGGAAAAAATACCAAAATCATGGACTGAATCAGAAATAATTCTCTTATACAAAAAAGGAAACCCTAACGACGTAGAAAACTACCGCCCCATCAGCTCAATGCCCTGCCTGTATAAACTATTTGCAGCATGCTTGCTAGAAAGAATATCCAGCGACATAGAATTGCACCAACCTATCGAACAGGCCGGCTTTAGAAAAGGCTACAGTACAAATGACCATATTCAGGTATTAGACCAGATCATAGAAAAATATGTAGAGTTTAGAAAGCCATTATACATCGCCTTTATTGATTATAAAAAAGCGTTTGACTGTATATCGCACCAAAGCATATGGGAGGCACTGGAAAACCAAAATATTAACAGCAAGTACATACGAATAATAAAAAACATATACTCAAATAGCACAAGCATAGTCAAGCTAGACCGAACTGGCAGCAAAATAAATATACTTAGAGGAGTAAGACAAGGAGACCCACTCTCTCCAAAACTATTCATATCAGTCCTCCAAAACATAATGAAAGAGCTGCCGTGGTCAAACAAAGGCGTCTACACTGACGGCAAATATCTCAGCCACCTTCGTTTCGCGGACGATATCGTCTTGTTCGCGGAAAACGCCGTACAGCTAGAAAGTATGATGACGGAACTTCAAGCTGTCAGTAGCAACATCGGATTGGAGCTCAACGTAAACAACACGAAAGTTATGACAAACCACACCCAAGACCCAATTCACGTAGCTGGCGCCTCAATCAACTACGTCGACGACTACATATACCTCGGCAAGCAAGTGTCATTCCACAAGGACAGAAACCAAATAGAAGTTGATAGACGAATCGCTCTGACATGGAAGAAATACTGGAGCTTTAAAGAGGTAATGAAGTCCAACGTACACCCATCTGTAAAGAAAAAAATCATGGATACGTGCCTACTACCATGCCTTACGTACAGCTGCCAAACATGGATATTTGATGCAAAAGCCAGAAATAAAATATTAACTACTCAGAGAGCAATAGAAAGAAGCATGTTAAAAATAAAATTAAAGGATAAGATTAGACACAGCAAAATTAGACAGCAAACAAAAGTACTCGACGCTCTATCCTACGCCCAAGGCCTTAAATGGAAGTGGGCCGGTCACGTGGCTAGGTACCAAGATGACAGGTGGACAAAGAGAGTGACTACATGGAAAGGGCCAGACGGAGACCGCAGATCTGGAAGACCAAAAGGAAGATGGAAAGACGAGATCGTAGAGATAGCCGGGGAAAATTGGACGGAAATAGCGTCTAACAGAGACAATTGGAAATGCCTGGAGGAGGCCTTTACCCGCCGAGGGGTCCACACCTAAAGAATGTGTTCAAATTAAAAAAAAAAAAAAAAAAAAAAAAAAACACTAAGAAATTAATAATTATTCTTATCTAAATATTTCAATGAACAATTTATAAATAATGAAAAATTATAATATGTAATTGCACGAATGTGAATTAAAATAATAAATTATATTCAATATTATTTGCTAGAACACCACATAAATATTTTAAAGGTAAACTATCGATAACAAAATATATCATGTTATGTATCAACTGAATTGGAATAATAAAGGCTTTTTTATTTTTTATTTATTTATTTAGTACCGCAAAAGTATTGGGGCGCCGCTAATAATGGCGTAAGCGCCGACCGTCTTAAGCTACCTTTCGTCGTGGAATTAAATGTCACAGTAGCACATTGTTTTGCAATAAAAAAAAAAAGAGAAAAACAAAATATATGATGCCACAGAAAACGTATAATCAATATTTTTTTATAGGGATAGAAAGGTGTAACAAGTTAACAACCGTAAGGCCAATACGGGTAATTGTGGCTGCGGGCTAAGTGTGGCTAGCTTTCACATTGGGGCCTATTTACATATTAATTAGTAACTTGTTACTTGCGTGGCAAATGTATGAACTCGTAATAAACACTTATCAATGTATAAACAGCTTCAATGCGAAGGCCAGTCACACTTTCCTCGCAGACACACTAAGGCCCAACTGCACCATCCCACTAACACGGCGTTAAGCGGTTAAACCGTTAACCCAATGTCAAATGAATTTTATTCTCTAAAGGATTTCTTTGAATTATATTCTTCATGATACTGTACAGTATACTCTGTAGTTTTAATTTAGTTCTAAGTGTCCATTGTATACCCGAATTGGGTCACCGTTGAAACTCGCATGTCACATAACATCTCTGTAACACGGTTGTACAATAAAGAACAATCAACAATGATACTGGTAACCATGGAAACTCCAGGTTTAACCGGTTAACCCCGGGATAGTGAAATGGGCCATCCGTGTTGACCCATTGATTTGTTATTACTATAGAGAAAAGCCATATCAAACTATGAAATTGTCGCAATCACAACCTGTTACAAGCGACCAAAATGTCGTAAGCGCCGTAAAATTCATGGCGCTTACGCGTTTAGGTAGCGAGATTCACGCTCTGCTTCTATGGTTTGATATCAAAACCGCATCAACTTATGCCGCAAAATACAGGTTCTCTGTGCAGGTTTTATACGTTAATAGTAATAATAGTTCAATGAATTACCTTATAAATATTTGTTTCAGGTGCTCGCCTTGTCGCATTGCATATAAAAGCAGCGATCATCAAGATCCTCGACAACTTTAAGTTGACACCTTCACCAAAAACCAAATACCCCTTCGAAATCGATCGGCATTACTTCCTCACTTTCCGGCCTATAGGTGGCACTTGGGTGAATTTCGAACCGACTACTCAATAATAAAATGTCCTTCTGCCTATACCTTCCTATGACAGTTTCTTCATGTCTCTTTTGGTTGGGCTTAAGTCATAAGTCATAAGTCATTTATTAAGAAATAAATAAATAATAAATAAATACTTATTTCGTACAAAAACTTAAATGATAAAAGGCGTCCTTTTTTTAAGAAATTATTGGTCCCCTACACCCGCGATGATTTCGGGGATAAAAATTATTCTATATCCTTCCCCGCAACTCAAGCTATCACCATACCAAATTTCATTTTAATCGGTTCAGCGCTTATTGATTGCCCATACAAATAACCACCCCCCTTTTCACCACCTTAAAGGATGATTTCTGGGATAAAAACTACCCTATATCCTTCCCCGGGACTCAAACTATCTCTAAGTATACCTATACCAAATTTTAACTAAATCGGTTCAGCGGTTTAAGCGTAAAGAGGTACCACACAGACAGACAGACTTTCACATTTATAATATTAGTATGGATATATTTAATATATATTTATATTATGGAAGTATGGATGGTTAACGTGTAAAAGAAAAAGCTGATACAATTGCAAGAAACATGTTTATCCCTACATTTTCCTGCTTCACGGACCAACACAAAAACACAATCAGCCTCACAATAACTAAACCAACACTTTATTACGTATCGGTATTACGAAACCCTTTGTCCACAAAAAGGTTAGGGAAGGAATATCAGTAACCGCTTTCCGTAACGCTCGTCATTCAATACCCGGTGATATCTCATTTTGACGCGCGAGTGAAGCAAAGAATGGCGATTCGGCCCTTGAGGGCGGGCGCAAGTCATAGGGGAATAGTCTAGGTGATTTTGGGATCGTGATCCTGAATATCAATAATGTGTTAAAATGGTCATGCTGAAAAAAAAAACATATGACTGACCAGACATTGAGGGGCCAGCGGTATACCTAATTATATTTATTTTTTCACGATTTTCATATCGGTCCCGTGGACCTTGTTCAGTATAACCATTTTAAAACATTTTTAACATTTGGGATCACGATCTTAAATCACCCAGTAGAAAAATCTGTACGGATCTAATGCACCAGTGCAGCACTAGCCTCTTTAGTAAACCATAAAGTAACTTATACATACTGTACCATTACTGTACCTTTAACAGGTTTTTGACAAGTTTTCAGAGATAATAAAATATGACATTGATGCATCAAGGCGGTTTGTTTACAGAGGACCTACCGGGTAACGCGAATCCGATATTTCGCTATCTGCCTCTTTATCGAGTGACAGAGATGTTAGATAACGAAATTTCGATTTTCTTGTTTCGCGATAGACCCTCAGATTGTGGTAGTGGCAGAGTTTCGAGTTTCGAGTAATATTCCCTATTGCAATCATTAAATCTTTGGTGCCAAGTCCACAGGTCTAGAATTGCGCTTAAGCTTAAAGATAATAAAAGTGTGCAAAAGGGAAGCCATCGCGTATATTAACATGTCGTGGGTGCCAAAGACGCAGACTACAAATGAGAAAACGTGACCACTTTTGATCTTCATAGCGGTCGGCTTGAATCTTCAATAACCGGACTGGAATATTCGCAAAGCTGTACATATGTACTAAGTATATTAAGGTGGGTGGTTATATATTGGAAAATATTGTTACAAAAGCAATACGGACATATTAATTGTGATTTCAATACTTTCAGTGACACTTGTCATCATTCCGATTTTCGTCCCGCTTTTTAGGGTTCCGTACCCAAAGGGTAAAAACGGGACCCTATTACTAAGACTTCTCTGTCCGACTGTCCGTCTATCCGTCTGTCCGTCTGTCTGTCACCAGGCTGTATCTCATCAACCGTGATAGCTAGACAGTTGAAATTTTTACAGATGATGTATTTCTGTTGCCGCTTTAACAACAAATACAAACAAGTACGGAACCCGCGGGCGAGTTCGACTCGCACTTGTCCGGTTTTATTTCTGACAGGCAATCATGTACATTCTAGATCTGTGGGCCGGTCAAACCTCTTCTTACTTGCTCCACACTGAATAAAATTTATCTCGCCAGAGGCTGCGGCCTCTCGGCACTGAACATTGAATTTTGTGTCGCGTCGCATTTTTCCGAATATCGCCCCATATAAGAACAGAGATTACTTTGTATTGAGAATTATACAATACAATCTTATGCCCTCGCTTGGCTTTTTGCGGTAAGGAATGGAAGTACCTACTCCTTCCGTATAAGCTAATCGAAAGCTAATCGAAAGTAAATCGAAGTGTGGAAGCGGCGTGCAAAGAAAACTAGAATGACTCTAGTAGTCCGGTGGCCGGCTGCATGAGACCCTACCTGACTGCAAAAACTGCCAGGCTAAGGTGAGGCCGACCAAGACATACGTCAACAGGTTTAATTTAGCTATTATAATCCGTTTTGTTTTTTCATTCTATTTTTCGAGTAGGTAAATTTTAGCTGCCACATGGTACCATAAATTCAGTCGGACACAGGAAACTGCCAACGCAGGATTTGGCCGACCACTTTTTTTAATTGTCCTCAAAGGCAGCTATCCTAACATACAAATTCTATTTTTCGATTAGATTTGCATAGTGCTGCACCGGTAACGTCGCAACAGTAGTGCAGCTGCAGTCAGAAATAGACTGTCACCTTAAATTTGCATAGCGTTATTTAACGCAAGTATGAAGTGTCGCATTGACCGAACGAAACATCGGACTGTTTCAGTTTGGGCAAAAATGCTTTCGTAATTTTCGTATGTCCGACTCTATACTACCTATGCTATGATCAAAAATTCATCCTCATTATCAAAAACTAAAGAGCTGTCTGCTCTGCTTTTGTCTGTGAAGCAATCTCCATATTTTCTTTTCTTAAACCTTTTCCTTAGCAGCCTGATACGACACTTTCTCCTTTATGTTCACTTTCACTTCTTTCTTCTTCACTTAATCCATGTATGCTGAAAAATTTGAAGCCTTATTTACAAGAAGCGTTGAAATCCTCTAACCAGTCAAACACATCCATTTAAATTTTCAGTCTTGAGGGTTAAAGGCTCTACCTGCACTGTATTCAACCCGTCAAAACCATTCTCAAATGACGAGGGTAACCCATTACAATACCTGCTTGACCCCATTCTTGATCGAGGATAATTTGAGCGATTAATAAAGGAATCTCTCAGTTTGTTTGTAAACCATCAAACTTAACTTTGACTATGACATTTGATTCACATATCACTTCATAACCAAACATTTTCTAAAGCCACTGTTGCAAAAAATCAGCAGTTGACGGATTCAGAGCTTTCCGGATCTGCTTTTCTATGCTATAAAAACAATTAAATTAGCAAATAAATGAATGATATAATATATGTATTAACATATCACTTTCGTGAGACTATGGAAATAAATTAAAAACAGTGGAGTATATTACCTACTTTCCTTCTTTATATTTTCGCACTTTTGAAGGCACTGTTAGTTGGGGGATTAAAATCCAAAATTTCGTGACTATCAAAGGCAGTCCGCCCGCCCGCGTCAAGACCATCCGGATTACAAGATTTACCGGATTAGCGAGACTACCGTAATTAAGCGGTCCAGGTGTTCACAATGATCTACACAAGCTAATTTTCTTAACAATAACGTTAGCTACTAAAAAGTAAAGGGGTAAATACAAACATGAACGCTGAAAACATTACACTCTTTTTTTGGGCAGTCGTGTAAAAAATACTTTATTGTCTTAAACTTTAATATTGAAAGAGGGAAATGAATATTTTATTTACACAGGGCAAAATTTGGACTTTTTATTAACGATAAATTTAACTTTTTAGGGTTCCGTACCCAAAGTGTAAAAACGGGACCCTATTACTAAGACCGCTGTCCGTCTGTCCGTCTGTCTGTCACCAGGCTGTATCTCATGAACCGTGATAGCTAGACAGTTGAAATTTTCACAGATGATGTATTTCTGTTGCAGCTATAACAACAAATACTAAAAAGTACGGAACCCTCGGTGCGCGAGTCCGACTCGCACTTGGCCGGTTTTTATTATTTTTAATAGCCTAAACATTTGAGAAGATTGGGACGTCTGGGTATTAATTAATAATAATGGATAATGATAACCTTATATAAATATAATCAAAATAATTTCTACACAAAATATACAACTTAAATAACTAAAATACGAGGAGTACCTAAAAAGTTTCAGTATACGATAAATTTTGCAATTTTGTAGACTGCGCTGTCAACAGCTGAAAGTGACGCTAAAAGCAATATCTGCATACTTTTTAATAACACGCTGTAGGTATAAGTATAAGTAGTTCAGTAAGACTTTAGAAAAACGTTTGCATAGGTAGGTACAGTCAAGAGTAAAAATATGGGTGCACTCATCATCATCATTCGCTTGCCCTTGTCCCATTCACTTGGGGTCGGCGCAGCATTTCTTTTTCTTCCATACATCTCTGTCACCCGTCATCTCATCATTCACTTGCGTTAGTTTCATATCATCTTTCACACAGTCCATCCACCTTTTCCTCGGTTTTCCTCTCCTCGTACTTCCCTCCACATTCATTCTTAATACCTTTCTCGTCACATGACTTTCATCCCTCCGCATCACATGCCCGTACCATGCTAGGCGATTTGCCCTTACTTTTTCTGTTATAGGTGCAACTTTCAGGCTTCCTCTTATATACTCATTCCTTATCCTATCCATTCTCGTCACGCCACGGGTGCACTCATCATACTCAAAAATATGTCCCAGTCAGCGAATTAAGAACTACGGGACATATTTTTGAGTAAGTTGTATGATATTTTCGAAACGAAAACGAAAGAATAAGGTTAGGTACGAGTAGGTACTTGATATTGATAAAAAAAACGAAATTTCATTTTATTCAGTATAGTTACGACTATAACCAAAGCGAAAAGTAAAACCCAAGTCACGCCAGCAAAACTAAGATTTCCTCAATATTCGAAGACCATTCAATAGAATCTTTGAATCGGAGCATTCATTTCCTCTTTACATCTCCCTCGCACACCGGAAGTGCTGAATATCTCGACGGCAGCCCCTGCAGCAGACTGCTGTTTCCGGTTTCTACGTCCGTTTTCAAATACCCTTTTTGGTTTAAAGTAACAATTGCCTTTTATTTATGTTTTCCTTTCCAATTGTTTCGAAGTGAACGGTCGAATTCTTGTCAACAAGTTAGTTACCTATTGATAATGTCTTATTCATATAATTTATGAATTTGCTAATATTATTTATGTGATAGTTTGTATGTTTGGATGTTTGTTTCTCCGTCACGCTGACTGCCAAACAAATTTGTTTGTTGCACATGAAATTTTTTTTAATTGAGAAAGGACAAAGGATGCATAATATTCTGGAAATCATCCCCTTAAGGAGGTTTAATTGTTATTCCAATTTCTACGACAGCAACATTTCAAAGACTTAGGTACCTACTTGCGGTCGAAGGTATAAAAAACCGGGCTTCCGTACTTTTAGTATTTGTTGTTATAGCGAAAATTTCAACTGTCTAGCTATTACGGTTCATGAGATACAGCCCGGTGACAGACAGACAGAGAGACGGACAGACAGACAGTGTAGTCTTAGTAATGGGGGTCCCGTTTTTTTACCCTTTTGGTACGAAACCCTAAAAATATGATACCCTTGAAAAGGGATGATATTGAATTTATTCGATACTCTTGCCGTCCAAAGTTCCCTTTTTCTGGATCAACCGCGAATCGGTAACTAAATCAGCCTGTAACGCGATTATTATGAATTCCTAGAGCTAAACGTCGTAAGCGACATTAAAATAACACAAAGATAAGACGTTTTGCAGGTGAGTGATGTTTTTGAGTTTCGAATACTACAGGATGCTTTTATCCGTAATAGAATGTAATATTGTGTGCTTCGCCAATGTCTACTTATTAGAAACTACGTGTAAAGGAAAGTAAATTTTAAAATAATGCAATTTTAAGATGGTGAGAGTGATTTGTGAAGGTAAAAGTGAAAAATGTGGATAGATAATATTAGGTTGACATTTATTATTTTATTAATCGTCAGTGTAAATACAATTTGCACCTTATCACAATGAGATACAGACCTTTTAGCTCTTATTAAAATTAAGATTAATACAGTAATACCCCAAAATCCTAATTTTCTCAAGTTTTCACGTATTAAATATTTGAAGAAAATAAACGCATGTGTTCTTTTACGAGCAATTCAAACAAAACTAACATTTGTCGGACAACCTGATATAGTTATAGTGAATTTACACCACTTGCACCATCCCACTATCCCGGGGTTAACCGGTTAAACCGTTAACTCAATTTCAAATTGTACTGGTAACCATGATAACTCAAGGTTTAATCGGTTAACCCCGGGTTAGTGGGTTGGTGCAAGTGGCGCTTAGGTACGACTAAATTGTCTACATATATTACCATTATAAATTACCACCAAATTTCTGATACCTACTTTTAGAAATGAGTTTGATTGTAAATAATTCGACAGTATCAACATCTTCTCAATTGAATAACTACTTATTAAAACTTTTGCTTATAGTTTCAATTTACTCTTTACGTTAAACATGTCGCGCTAGTGACTAAAACAAGTGAGTCTAAACCGTGAAATTATTTAATGTTATTATGTTAGTATGTCTCACAACAGTTTAAATTCGATTACTCTTTACGCTTTTAAAGTTCCGTAATTTCAGTTATAATTCAATCAAAATGTTTACTTTTTCATCATCCCGATAATTCCATCATTTTCCGTCGGGCCAGCTACCGAACCCTTTAAAATTCAATTATCTATGATGCATTTCACAGGAAGGTAACGAGATTACGAAATTCCCGGCCCCCATCGGCTCATATTTGAGAAGTTAGAGGATTTGTCATCGGAGGCGTTCGACCGGCAGACATTAGGTACTTACGCCTAGATACTCCCTTGATGCAAGGAAGTTATTCCAGTAGTCATAGGGTGCGCGGCAAGTTGACTGTTCGTGTGAACCAGTACCTATAAAAAAATGGCCCAGCCATGATTTTTGGCAGTAAGCGGTAGTCAATGAGCTATCGGCCTTAGACCCTTGGTGAGGCGCAAGATCGCCACGCTTGGTCGATGTGAATCGTGAAAAGCGTGTTCTCCGATAATGCATAATTATGTTGGATCTCATGGTCTTACTTAATAGATCTAGAGAAATAAAACCTTTCTCACTGGCCATGTGAAATTAAATCTTATGTTAATCTAAAAAAGACTGTCAAGAGGTTTTTTTTATCGGTACACAGTATTTTTGAGCGCTTGACTCGCCTGTGCAATTTGAATACTGACTACGCGACCAGGGGTATTGATGTACACGGGTTGTTATTGGTAGGCGTTTCGGAGGGAGGCCGATACGTTGCGCTTGCTGCTGACAGTTTTTTTTACATTTTGCACAGTAAAATCAGGTAAGCATATATACTTATATTCTTAAATATGACTTAATGTTTACAAATTCTAAAAAATCACTCCAATTCGAACGTACACAAAACACATCAAAATGATATCTAAATCGCGTGGGTTGTATTATTGTATGTATTGGCGCGAGGGAGACACACGGGTGAAAGATACTTAACAAATAGACATCATTTGAATGTCAACATGTATGTTTGAATTGGCCTCTCGGTCACCTTCTCACCTCTTCTCCACTGGAGGAAATTTAATTTTTTTAATAAATATACTTTAATTATTTGAAATAATGTCCTTTGCATAAGAGAATAATTATAACAATTTACTCCATACCAATTTATGCACGATATTTTTAATGGAAGGTACATTTTTAAAAGTAGAATATTCTTTCAAAATGACCCAAACCACCCGGTCATGACATGACTAATAACGTCAATGCTATTGTGTATCAAAAGCGAAATTAAGTAAAGATCAACATTATGTTCCTATTAAAAAAAGCTATGAACCACAAAAATGCGCCATGAAATGTTTATAAAGCTCTTTTATGATTACTACTCGTGCAGTCATTAAATTGATGACAGCTAACGAACAGAAATAACTATAGAAGGAATTAAGTACTATTTTTATGATGGAAGTTAAAATTGTACTAAAGAAAATAGATGAAGATGGCTCATGAGTCATAAAATAGTGATAACTGGCTTTTACGTAATTGACGATTCTACTGATACGATCGGAGCGTCAATACGAGATGTATAATGCTATGATACGGGATATTATACAATGATATTTTAAGTGCGGACTGCCGTTTGGAGTGGAGACGCTTAGGCCGTGGGGTCAAGGCGCGCACAGCATCTACAAAGAGTTGGCCAAGCGCCTAATAAACGCAACGGGTGAAGGCTGGAGCATACCTCGCCCAACGCATCGGCGTTGCCGTCCAGCGCGGCAACGCCGCCAGCCTTCTGGACACTCTACCGGACGGCACAGACCAATTTGGGGCCAATTTTCTGTTTGCAGGCTTTTACTTTTTAGGTAGTTTTGGTTTAGTTTGTTTAGTTCGTAGTTTAATTTATTGTTTGATTAATTTTCGCATTCCATGTCTCTTTCTCTTTCGGTGTGCGGGAGCTCGTTAGCACGTGCACATTTCTCGCTTGCCCAGCCGTGACTAAAGGCAAATTGTATAATTTGTCACAAGCTAAGCGCTTCTTAAGTTGAAAATCATTGATAATATTATATGCAAAAAATGGTTCAAAAAATCAGTACCTATAAGAAAAATTAAGACGAATTAGATTGAATTTTGATAAGTTTTAAATTAAATTATAATTAATCATATTAACTCTTGTACATTTCGATTTCTCGAGCGCGGAGGCTTTTTATAATCAAATGACTGACAGGCGTATTCGGATTTTAATAACATGTTGTGAATTAGATCCATAACTGATCCAGATCTAATTCTAAATCGGTTATTAATATCCGAATACGCCTGACATTTTCATAATTCACTAATCACAAGTCCTTATAATATAAATCTAGAATATCATTTAGACATTTATTTAGTTAACATTTAAGAACCTTCGTGCTTTGAACACATATTAAATCACATTTATAATCGGGACTATCGCGAATTTCGTGCGCGAGTCCGACTCGCACTTGCCGGTTTTTTAAGACCGTTGCCCTATAAAGGTTTCAAATGGTATTTCTTATTAATAATCAAAATAATAAATTTATAAAAATACCTACATTCATATTAACAACACAACTGCTAACAAGCAATAATAAAGCGAAAGTTCATACGGACACGCAAACAGCCAGCAACTCCGCAGACAGAATGCAAGCAAATAATGAAAGTTCGTCACCGTTTGTTCGACGTCCTTAAGGGGGAGGCGTTTCATGACAGACAGACCTGTATTGTACATTAATATGTATTAAGTTTGTGCTTTTCCAATTAACAGTAGTTTTCGCGAGTAGTTACAGCCTTATGGTGGGTGTTGCAGATAGTCACAGCACTATATTGGACTGACAGGTGAGCATCGCCGCCATTGCCGGGTGCCGGCGTGGCGTCGTAAGGTCGTAGGTAGCGTGTTTACAAAGCTTTACAAATACAAACTGTTTACATAGCTTTACAAAGCTATGTCTGTTTTCCGTGTTTTATCGTGAATAGTTTATTCTGATGATAATATTGATGATTGGTTTAGTTAGTTTAAAATTTGGTACGTTTTTTTACTGATGATTGGTTTATTTAGTTTAAAGTTGGTACGTTTTTTTCATTGGTTGGCGTCGCATTGTCGCGTCAGCAAAAACGTTAGCTTAGGAACCCTGTATTACATATTAGTATTCAGTGGTGCTAAGCTAATAGGTTTGCTGACTGTACATCAGTGTATCAGAAGATTAAAACCCCCTTATTCATAAAACTTTACGGGCCTGATTTAGTTACGTTATAATTACGTTTTATCCCTTTCTTACAAATACATCAAAATGACAGATAAAGACAAACGATTCATTGCTAATTCAGGCCCGTAGCGCGTTTATGAATAACGCCATAAAGGTTTATTATTTATAAAATCCAGTTTTTCTACAAGCAATAACAGTACATGACACCTTGTGAAAGAGCTTCTTAAATAAACTAAAAACATCGAAAGAAGTATTAAAAGTAAGTAAGTAAAGTATTAAAATAAAAATAAATTACAATACCTACTTTTACGGTAAGTAAGTACATGAGCTCAGTCTGCGCCGGTCCGTCACCGTCGACGCAAGCTCCTGATGACGCTCCTCGGTACGGAGTGAAACATGTCGAGTGTTTTCGACTTAAAATACGTGAGTGACCCGTTATTAATAAAGTTTCATTTTAGCGTCTAGGATAAAAAAATCAAAGGTTGATTTCGTGGGAGTGTTTGAATTAAAAAGCCTCCTCCTCCTCTATTATTCCTAGATCCGACTAGGCTAAGAGGAAGTAATGATAAAGTGGACTTTTGCCGGCACTGAGATGACTAAAAATATTACCCTTAAGTAAGCATGACGGCATCCTAATTAAACCGTGTTACAACAGGCATCGCAGTCTTGTACGGCCGCCATTCAAACAACTCAGCAACGCAGGTAGCTTCCGTAATTAGCTTTAGTGACAACAGACGCTTGTTTACACTTGAACGTAGGTTACATGGCTCTTATTTATGGTACATCACTATTCTTATCTTCCTCGTGGTTGCTTAGGTGGCCGAGATAGGTACACTTTTTTTCTGTACTGTACTTTGGTACAAGTATTTCATTGTGTCAAAAAAAATGTGTCAAAATTTAGCACAGAAAATCTTATCTGCACATGATTTACTTAAATACAGAATTATACGATATTTTTATAAATCCTATACCCAATACTAAAATTTAATACGCGTTTGTATTTAAACCTCTTACAGCCCTCAGATCTTTCTGGAGTGGTTCACACCCCCGCATCAGCCGTTCAAGGACACTTCAGAGCAGATATAATCCAACAAAATATAACGTTTTTTAAATAAAAAAGGTCACTATTACGTTAATTTTAAGGTTCAAAATTCTGTAAAAGGAAATGGAATTGTGGTCTTTTAAAACGATCAGTTTTGCTGTACAAGCGCTTAGGCTGAGGGTAGTATTTGCTTGATTTCTAGGGGATGTTATTTGTTAAAAATCAGAATGTGTAAACGACAGCGTCTTGAATTAATATAATGTACACGTTGCACATACTCGTAGCACCCTCAAAGCTTTAAACTCTTTCATGTAAATGTTAAGGTAAAATAGTAAATAATATAGGTATTTAAATACATATTTTTATACAAACATATACTTATTAGATTATTTTAAACCGGGTCACTCACGTATTATTAAGTCGAATAGCTCGACATGTTTCGGTCCAATTTACGAGGACCGTCTTCACGGAGACAACATGTCGAGCTATTCGACTTAATAATACGTGAGTGACCCGGTTTAAAATAATCTAATATGTTTGAGTCTCACGGGAGTTTTATAGTTAAAACATATACTTGTTAAATAAATACTATAAGTTAAGATAAGTTATGTTTTGCAATAGACAAATATGAAACAAAGAAGTGGCCTATCACATATATTTTTAAAACGATATTTCCATAGACAATGTTTTGCGGGAATAAAATACTTTCTTTTTAAATCTACTTAGCTATTAAAATAGCTATTTATGCAACAAGTGCGGAAAGTGTATGATTTCCGACGAGAGGAATTTTATTCACGAGCGAGCAAAGCGAGCGAGTGTATAAAGGAATAAGAGTCGGAAATCATCTTTACGCGCGTGTATCATACAATGTTTTACTATGCATAGTGCGAGTAATTAAAAAAACATATCATGGCAAATAAGTTTAATTATTAGAAGGAGTGTTTTAAATCGACACGAGTTGCGAATTACCTATTCGCACGTGTATCGTACAACGTTTTACAGTACATATGGCCCTTTAAACTTTCGACATATGCACGAAAAGTGCTCTTTTCCGCACTAGTGCGAGAAAGTAGCACCATATGTACTGTAAAAAAAAATTGAAAACAAAAAGCACTAGTGCGGAAAAGTAGTACTTTGCGCATGATATTGGCTTCGTAGGAAACGCACTTTTCGAGCACATGCATTGTAAATGGATTTTAAGTTTGTATGAAATGAAAATATTGTATAAAATATTCGTAAGTCGTCTCTAGCTCACGCCGACATTTTCAAAGTTTAAATCTATTTAAAGAAAAGAAAGTAAATGTTTTCCCGCCAAACGTTGTCTATAGAAATATAGTTTTAAAAAGCATATGTGATAAGCCACCACTCTGTTTCATATTTGTCTATTGCAAAATTTATCTAGCAATACTTGTTCTAAATTGTGTTTTGTCAACATCAAAATTGAGAAGCTCAAAATAACGGAGGCACTTACCTACCAGTAATCTTTTAGAAAAGTGCCCTTTGCACCATTGTTACTTTATAATAATTTATTCCGCAGATGGTTGTAATGAGAAACTCGTACCTAGGATACCTTAAAAATCCTTTAGAATTCTTTAAAGTCCTTCATAAAACCATTATCTTTTGTAAAAGCTGCATTTATTTATAATAAGATATTGAAAATACAGCTTCTAACATCTTGCCAATTCTACAATATCAGGAACACATCAGCAATAAAATCACATCGTAAAACTCGGAAACTTTCGCAACACCCTATATGTCATTGAATATATCACTCCGGTCGGTGTCGTGGAAAATTCTCTTCAAATACTAACAAAAACGAAACAAGAAGACCGTGTGCCAAGTTTCATCTTCATATTTTCCCGAAGAAATGTCTGCAGATGATCAGAGACCAACCAACATGGATCTTCCGATCGCGACCAATCGCCTTTATTTCTTGCTAATGAAGTGTAAAGTTACAAAAGCGAGGGGTCAAGGTAATTTTGTGGTAGTAACGCTAAGTGAAATCGAATATTTTTTTCGTAAACTCCGACCTCTGTTGGTGGCAGGCAGGGTTTTTTGCGATGCTATTTTGTTTTTAACACGTAGGCAATAACTATATTACAAGGTGTTGTGAATTGATCTCGGTTCGTTTCAATATCGTGAAGAGAGTTCACATGAGTTTTATGCGTGGTAACTTTTTACGTTAGGTGTTAAAACTTTTCTTATTTTTATAATATTGAAAGAAATATAGTAATTAATAAATATAATATAAGAAATATAATATTTATATAAAAATACCTCATGATTATTGATAAGTTGATAACCGCTTGTTCTTTTTTAGAATTAAAGAAGATACTGAAACATTTAAGACACAAAGTTTTGTGTGTATTTTCAGTTTAAAAAATAATGTCAAGGTGCAAATTTCTTAGCTAAATAAATAATGTGTATGCAAACCTTACACTAGATATATTACAAATTTTACATGTGGAATATCTATCCAAATAAATACTTTACAAACACATTATGGGCCGAATTCTTGTGTGGGACGTTATTTGCGTAGATACACCGGCACCGTCCTATATTCTAGGCACCAAAATTGTGGCTGGTGTGGCTGCGTCCTCGGCCGTTGCTATTCAGCGGGGCGACGCGCCCATTTTCTGGGTAGTTTGTGGCTTTCTTTTATTATGTTTTACATGTATTCCGTTTTAAAGCATCATAAATACTATCTACAACAGGCACTTTTATTTACATTTTTACCTACACCACATTGATGCTTAAATAGGACGCGCATATTTCCCTGTCTATAATGTGGGAATGACATCACCTGAAGACGGAACTTCTAGAGTTCATAAAGAGCTCTCTACGTTTTAATAAATTCCACGGATATTTTCATAAATTTGCAAGCAACATTAACATTTTAGTTGAACATGTTTGCATAGTCATGAATAGAGGATCGTACCGAAGCTTTGGGTATTAAATATATTAATTTGTTATATTATAATAAATTTTATATAAAATTTTATTCATGCTTGTAGCTAAGCTTCCCTTGTCTATGAAAATGGAAACCTTACCAACGTACACGGATATGTGTACGTTGATGATGTTTATAGCAATTACCATAGAGTAACTTATACTAGAGCGGTACTGTCATAGTAAATTTTGTAACCCCAGTAAATTCACTGCCATCTGTCGACACACTTTAAAACTAAAAATAAATATTTATAAAAATACGATAAAATGTATTTAAATATGGATAAATGATTTTTTTTATTTGCATTAATTATTTTTATGATTTTGACCCATGTTCTTTCACTGATATGCGTTAAAATTATAAATAACAAACGAAACCGTCAACGCCCTCTATACGAGTGTAGGCCAAAACTAGTGGCGCCCTCTGATCGAGAATCAAATTTTCGTGATTTTCGAGGCACGTTTTTTCCTTAGACTGTATCCATCTATTACGGAGTTATATCTATCTTTGGCAATTACCTACGAAGATGAAACAAATACAAACTTTGATTTGGTTGTTTTTTGAAAATGTATTTAACATTTTAAGTAAATCTAAAAAAAAACTAATCGGAAACGACATAAGTACCGAATCAAACAAGAAATAAAAAAGGAAATAACATAAAACTAAATTTAACTATAAATCCCCAATCATAAGAAGAACACCCCGTCCAACAGGTCGGTCTGCGGCACGGCGTGAGCCCTTTCATACTGGCGGCTTTACCCCTCTGTAAATAAAATAATAATATCTGTGAAGTTGCAAGTGAAGAGATTATAATGAACATAATCCAAGTGCATTGCAATAAGAATCAATAATTTCAATTAAAACTGATCTACGTACTATCTACCTACTTAGTACAGTCAGTAAAAGATAAATAAATAAATATAATAGGGACATTCTTACACAAATTGTATAAGTCCCACGGTAAGCTCAAGAAGGCTTGTGTTGTGGGTACTCAGACAACGATATATGTAATATACAAATACATAAATACATAGAAAATATCCATGACTGAAAGAATGATTAAAGATCTGAGCACATTTTAGTTTTGAAAAGAATAAAAGCGCGTGGAGATAATTTTGAATACATGGTCCGCTTACTTCTGCCGCTGATTGTATAATTAAAACTTAGGTTAATATTTAAATTTATATTTTCAATGCTTGCAATTTATTTTGCAAAAATATTCCAATTCAATTGAGTTCAAGTCCACTTAACCCTCGCTAGAATGTGCACAAATCGTAATTTTCTCCAGAAGATTGAAGTAGAACCCCATTAAAATGTACACATTCAAATTTATCTGGAAAATCTCTAGGTAGCCCATTACTGATTGTATAAAAACCTTTAAGAAATATGTTCAAATATAGAAACGTAAACGCTAACTTAACTGGTATAACTTACTCAACAAACTATATAATTATGTAGGTATATCTAGTTTTTTTTATGATATAGGATGCAAACGTGCGTGGAGGATCACCTGATGGTAAGCGATTACCGCCGCCCATGTACACCCGCAACACCAGAGGGGTTGTGAGTGCGTTGCCGGCCTTTAAGATGGGAGTACGCTCTTTACTACAGATTATAAAGTATAAGAGGTAAAAAAATTTCTTCATGAACTGCAATCATAATTATTGGCCTGTAACAGTTATGGTAGACGAGAATTTGTAATGCCTTATTGAATAATATTTAAATTAAACACGTAAGGTGCCGTACAAATTAATAAGGGACTAGGTACAGGAATATGTTTAATGAGGTCAAACCTCGCTGTAATTAAATATGATTATGTAGTTACATCATACCTTACACCTTGCGTCTATAGGAAAGAAAGATGGCCAACGATCACACTACAAAAACCCTAGCACACCCCATACCTTATCCAAAGTAGCACGCATGGCTTCGCTTAAGCCTTCACTGTCTTCCAATCCAAAAAGTACTCTCAAGGTTACAGGATCAAATGAACTTACGATCTTCCATCCTCAGTCGTGTATTACCGACTACATTAATATTCATCGATGTTACACGTCTATTGACATATCAAACCTGATCAGTCTCCCATGTAGGGCCATAATTCACCCTGTCAAAAATATGGATCAGGAAATATTATTCGGAGGATGACAAAATACAATTTTCTACATGCTCGATTGGGAAAGAATACGTTTGTACAGAACGGTTCATAGTAAAAATCAGGTAAATATTAACTAACTTTAGCTATTTATCAGTGAAACTGGGTCTTTTGGGTCTGGGTATAGATATGGGTCGATTGTATTAGTATCGGGCTTGTTCTCTAATCATGCAATGTAATTATGTCAGTCTAAACAAAATAATAGAAGATTCATTAAGGTAAGGTGGGGTAAGAGCAACATATTTGTCATTTAAGTTGTTTGTTACCCATCAATCAAATATACATTTGTATCATAAAATTTATAAGGAAGCGGTGTGTAGCTCGCTGTTGCGCTGCTGTGCACGTTGGCCGACCGGTGAGACTCACCGTGGCCAAGCGTGGCTCACTCCGCGATTTCGTCGCGTCGCTAAACGTACATGCGGCCCACACCAATTTTGGTGTCTAGCGTCTAGCCATAGTAGTTGCCGCGCACTGCTACGGAACGGACGCTTGCTCGTGCTTGCGCCACCTAGCGGTCATATCTGTATTAATAGACGCGTTTTGTTAGAGAGTGAACCTTCTGTATCTAGTACTATTATTTATTCTGTGCCATGGCTAAAGTACTGGGTGCAGCTATGTAAATATGAGTACATGCCCCATTATGTAAAGTTTTGTTTTAATGTTATGTTTGTACTAACCCTAGATTTAAATATTAGTATGTTACTAACATATTGTACATTATGGACTTTGTTCAAAATAAATTTTTTTAATGAATATACTTTTAGGGAGACTTACTTTCTGAATCATTTATTCTTTGACTCCAGTAGCTCTCAAAGCGCTTTATATCGAAGGATTTAGCTTGACGTCGACATCTGAAATAGAAATAAAATTGATTTTACGGAATAAAGGACGCTGGTATAAGGCTTGAGTGGGGAATTTGAAAGTAAATCACTGTTAGAAATACAGTCAATCGTAGGTATAGCGAATGCGGGCGGGCGGATAATAATCTAATAATGTAAAGCGAAATATAGACAAGTATAAAATGGAAAGCAGCAATCGAAAACCAATCAAGCTATAAGTACAATCTTAGACTTAGTTGTTTTAAATATATGTGTTCGTAGAATAGCACGAAATTTTAGGCTAATTCTAATCAGAATAACGAGCACTATCGATTATGAAAACATTTAATACGGGTCTCCATTTATAGCTACTCTTTCCTAATTCATACGTTACTTCCATAAAAGTGTAATATTTCTCGTAAGCTTAGCCTTAATTTTATTGGAATCATAAAAACAAAATGAACTTTTACACCCAAAACACTCCTCAATCACAACATAGGTTACAAACATAATTTCTATTTTAGGCTTCATTTAACTAGCAGTATCAAAACGCGGCGCTGCTGGAAAATGGAAAGCATAACACCATCAACCTCCTAAATGTCTTGAATAAACAGTTTAAATTAAACGCAGCACAATCGTTTCGTTTAGTTATTGCTAGTGTTCGAGCTGTCATAGGTGCACAGTGGAGTTTGAGTTCTGTCAATACCGCATGTTTGTACGGGATTGGCGTAATGTTTTTTGGGGGTAGGTTAATATTACTAAAATATTGAGCGTTGTTATAAGTAATATTTCATGATTCTATTACTTACGTAACTATCAGCTGGATATTTGGTTGTGGGTCTTAATTTAAATCCAAACTTAACTTAAAGCTGTACCGGTAAACTGGGGTTATTATTTGAATCGCGGGGAAAAACTTGTCATCGATTATACTATAAGGCAATGGTTACTTCTCAAGGAGGTTCGCTCTCCATACATAAACAATTGCGTTTTATTAAGTCATTACACCATATTACTACATACATATGTGCGCATCTATCAACTTTCGAATATTCGTTTGCGCTAAATTAATAGTAAAAACTTTGTTTTAAACAGAAATCACGCAAAATATTATTTTGATGTTCCATTGATATAATATAACGTTTTATTGCGAGTTTTTTTTATCAATTTAGCGCAAACGAATATTGGAAAGTAGATAGATGCGCACATATTTATGTAGTAATACTGTGTAATGACTTGATAAAACGCATTTGCTTTTTGTATGGAAAGCGAACCACCTTAAGCTTGCGTTCAAAGATCAACTCCCTATTTCTCAAAATAAAATTCGATAATCAATGTTTCCCACGATGTACTTAACTCAAGATTACGGTAACGATTCTACGGGTTATTGTAAATAAACCTGCAGTACTACGATTTAAAAGTCCGTTAAAAGATTAGCAATGGCTTAGGCCATTTAAACAAACCGATTCTGCCGAAACCATACATCACCTTCCGAATTCAGGCAACTTCGGACAACAATTTAATCAGGGAAATTATAACTCAGTTAATGCTATTAACTAATAGGTAAATATACTTAGTAAAAGGGGTTCCTTTCAAGATGCAGTAGGTACCGACCTAAAATGGTTAAGATTATTCTTTTAAAATATTTTCTCCGTTCAAAATTACACCACGGCCGCAGCCGAACAGTTCAAATATTTAGCGGCCGCCGAGGCCTGAAGAGGCCAATTTGTGCCCAATTTGCTGCGTCCGCATTAGTTGTGTAAATAAAATATTTGACGATAAACATGGAAATATGGAATACGTGGTCGATGCGTGTTATAGCGCTTAATGAACTGTTGAGTAAGTTATCACGAATACATGTATGATATTTGGTAGATATGTGTTTGGTAATCAAAATAAAATAATTAACGCTTAAGAAAACATTATCTCCCTATTATTAGTTCTTCGATGTGACAAAAAGTTGCCGTTCATCATTTCGATTTTAAAATAAGTCTATTATCTTGTAAAATTTGACAGTTCCAAAGTGAACCGTGACTACTGCTATACAGTTACAGTATACACATCTTCTGATTTTTTCTCGAGTTTTAACACGCATATTTTAGGGCATTCCTTTTCTGATTCACAGAGTATACGGCAAATTCTGTAAAACTAAAAACGATGGTTTATTTATATATACACTTTAGGCATCTAGGGCATATGATAGATACTTAAATTGCAAAGCTATTGTAGAAAATAAAATAACGCTAAACTACATTCCATTAAACAGTGAGCTTGTGAGCATGTGTGTGTATTTCCTGAAGCAATAATAAACACAATCCATTTCTAAGATTATAGGATGACTCACGTTAGACCGGGCCGTGTCCGGGCCGGAGCTTCCGGCGCTTACTTTTCTATGACATGACAGGTGATCACGTGATGCTTTCCATAGAAAAGGAAGCGCCGGAACCTCCGGCCCGGACACGGCCCGGTCTAACGTGAGTCATCCTTATATCTAAAACACTCACCAAAATTTTCTTTTGAACAATGTAATATACTTACAAAGTATTACAAACCAAACAATACCTTCGATACCATCTTAAGTCATTTCATTAAAACCGTTGTCCCGTAATATCTTTTTAATTGCCTTATAATAAATAAAAGACCCGTCACCTCCCACAATCGAAAATGAAAGCAATCATCGGTCACTCACCCCTGATCAATATTTCCGCTTTTCATACATTTGACAGTTCTGACTCAGTGGGTCACTACTAATTAGTTAATTTAAAAAGATCATACTACTCGTACAAACTTAAATGCTCATACGACCTTTTGTATTTAAAAGGTTGTTCTATGGCGGGAGTGCAAAAGGTTGTATGTGCATATTCGCTCCGTGCAAAGCGGGTGGTGAGGGAAGCCGAAACGATCACAGCGCTCACTACGGCTAAAAAAGTCAACTACGTCGGGAGGCATGTCCTGTCAAATGTATGATTTTGTAGTAAACATTCGATGTTTTTAAGATAAAAATGGTCTACACAGCAAGCTGTGTTGTTATAAATTGTGAAAACACTAGCAGAAATAGTGACTGCAAATTTTATAGATTTCCTACAACATTGTGGAAACAAGAACGGAGGTTCATAAGATGTTTTGGATGTATGTTCGAATATAGGAATTACGTATTTAGTGGTTAGGGTGAGGTAATGGTTGTAGGATGAGTTTGGAATTTAGGTTTGGTGAAGCTTAATAGACAGGTTGCCTTTCGAAATTGCAACACCATTTGTTAGTACTCAGTGTACTCAGTGTATCAGTAAGATCCATCTTCTAGAATAAATAAATGAATAATAATAAATTGACTTGACGACCGGTCTGGCCTAGTGGGTAGTGACCCTGCCTGTGAAGCCGATGGTCCTGAGTTCGAGTCCCGAAGGGCATTTATTTGTGTGATGAGCACAGATATTGGTTCCTGAGTCATGGGTGTTTTCAATATATTTAAGTATTTATATATTATTTATATATATCGTTGTCTGAGTACCCATAACACAAGCCTCCTTGGGCTTACCGTGGGTCTTAGTCAATCTGTGTAAGAATGTCCTATAATATTTATTTATTTAAATAATGACCGATATATACGCACCGTAGGTTCAACACCAAAGACCGATTAATCGGTCATAGACTACAGAGCAACATAGACCTATATGCATATGCATTAGTGTTCAATTTTATTTCAGTTTTGACACTTCGGTGACGTCTTGTTTTGTGTTTGAAACGGCGTCGAAAAGGTTAACACTAGGAATATCGTATAGTGCGACATGAAATAGTAGAAATAAAATAAAATGGAACTAAAAAAATTCCATACTAAATTGTTACCATGTTTAAGCATTTACGTCAAAAATGTGACAGTTACATAGGAAGTGGCGCCCTCAATAATTTTCTACAATTTCTTGTCGCACTATACTTTGACCCGCCTGTTCCTATCTCTATAAAATAAAAAAGAAATAAAAGGGTACAACTACATAATTCCGAAAAAAAATATTCCGAATTTTAGAATGTCGAATTTTATCATTCCGATTTTTAAATGCTCGATCCATCAAAATTCCGACTGTCGTAATTACGAATGATGAAAATCACGAAAATTTATTTTTCTGAAAATCCAAAAAGCCGAACCACATAATTCCGATTATAACAATTCTGATGGTGACAAACACCGAATTTAACAATTACGATTTTTTAAATCACGAATTCCGAATTGTCATTATTCCGAAATTTTTAATTTCGAACCACATAATTCCGACTACAACAATTTCGACAGTGACAAACGCCAAATTTAACATTTACGATTTTCAAAATCACGAATTCTGAATTGCCCTTATTCCGAATTGACGTGATTCCTATTTTAAATATCCCAATTTTTAAATTTCCGAATAACGATATTCCGAATATATTGTTAAAGTTCGTTTTCTTGGGGGTCGCAGTTCTAACTTAACCTAACCCACTTTTCTGGCAACAGGTCGTGCCAAAAATATTTTATGCCGAATTTACCATGATGCTGCACGACAGGCACACGTAATAATGACTAAAACGTGAGTCTTCATTTGAATATCACGGATTTCATTTTTTCGACCTTATAAAAAACCGAATTTTTGAATACCGAATTACTAAAGTAAAACGTGAGTATTATGAAAATCGTGGTTATAAAAATCCGAAAAAGGTATTTCGGAATATTTGGGTGTTCCCGAAATAAGACTATGAAAACGGATTATATTAACGGTTAAAATGATTAATAACGGATTAAGTTAAAATCGAAAACGAAACGCAATCATAACGGAGGGCTTCAGAATAATGGGATGTAGTATAAATTCAATATACGCGATATAATCCGTTTTCATAATTTTATTTCATGAGTAACTATCGCGGTAACCGAAGACAATATTATTATCTATAGCACGTGCATAATTATATAGCTGTCCCACTCGCACAGTGTCACTGACCGCCGGCTTCGTGGGCGGGACAGCGATAGAATTACGAGCGTGCGATAAAGATAGGATCAGGCAGGCCCAAATTCCTCGTGATAAGCGTTCTTTCTTTAGCCTATTATTACTTATAGTTGGTCAAACCAAATTGTCAGTAAATAAGAACAAATAAAACTATACTCATCCTTTTCTTTTGGGTGCTAGTATACTAGTGTAAGACAAAAATAGTATGATTCTCTCTGTCTATGTTCGAAAAGAGACAGTCCTTTAACAACTCTTAGAATACTAAATATACGAATAAACCGATAATAATCCTGTGCTACTCTAATTAACCTATAATTCAAAGCATTATTTAGTAAGCCACTAAAATTGGTGGATTAAGAAGTATATGAAGTAATTAAGCAATTATAAATTGTCAAACTTAATTATACAGTATTTATTAACTAGGGAACAATCAAATTATTTATATGAAATATTTTGATTTAAGTAGTCACACTACTATATACTCGTATAAATTATAAACTGAAATAGATATCATACAATAAGGGACCAAGTGTATTATGAGTGTTAGTTACAGATAATAAGAAAACTCCAGATCTTAATATTAGTGACGTCTCCAATCAAAAGGTACCACATTGTCGCTTACCATTAGGACGAAAATTACTTGTATCTATTTACCTAACTGTAACGTGATCTGGGTTCCGGCAGAATATCAGTGCTCCGCTCAATAGAGTGGAGCGTATAGCTGAGTCGGAACCCTTTTGTTGTTGCTGCAATGCACACAGCGTGCAGCTAACCACTAAAAACTAATTTTTCGTGTTTAAGTAAAATTTTTATTTTTTGTTAATTTAATTTAGTACATAAGTTTTGTTCTGACTGCAATGTACCTACTTACACCTTACATTAAAATTGTGTGTTTTGCAGCATCCAAATAAACGTTTTATCTATCTATCTATCTATCTATCTATATTTATACGAAAAACGTTTTTTTGAAAACGACACATTATTTAAGCAATAATTTGTAAGTATAATAGTCTGCAAACAACTGTTTGTTTCTTAAATACATACCTAATTAGAGAAAAAGATTTTTACTAATTGCACAACAATATTCCACTGTAAGTCTTTACGCAAAAAATGCAACTGGCCGTTTACATTCCCCCAGTTTGCAAAAGCCTATCACGGCATACCTTTTCGAATTAGTCTCAGACTAAGCCTTTATTGTACCGCGTGTGCTGCACTGATACCGTGACGTCACGAGTCATGGTCACGAACAAACGGTATTTCACAAAACTTTTTTCATTTCAAGGGCCACTTTATGAAAGGGGTGCGAGTGGTCATCGTGATTTTATTGGCAATTTTATTTATCCATTTATCAAAAGGTACTGTTCATGTTCAGCCAGACGCGTTTAAAAGCACAGTGCTGCTGATACAAGTGCCACTCGTACATGGAAACTTTTTTGATAGTGAAAATCCCACTTTTGCACTAAAACAGCTAACCCCGGAAAATGGTTAATGATAAAGAGAACAACGAAGGTTGACATAGTTTGCTATATTGTCCTAATTACTGGACCCGGGCATCTGACAGCTGTTCATCGCGTTAAAAAAACACCAATGGTAACAAAGTAATTAATGTACAGTTGCTAGTTAGACCAAGAACAGTCTGCAGAGATTTTGACAGCATACGAAGTGTCAGTGTTATTTACGAGTATATGTCATAATTTCATAGAAGTTTGACGTTTAAAATAACACCTGCACTGCGTGTGCTGATAAAATCTCTGCAGAATTTTCTTGGTTTAACTTCTACATAGTTTTACAACATCGACTATTATAATAAAAACCGGCCAAGTGCGAGTCGGACTCGCGTGCCAAGGGTTCCGTACATTACACAATTTAAACAAATGTATTTTTATGTGAAACGTGAGTGAAATGTCTTTAAAAAACCCATAGGGGTCGGATCAAAAACTAAGTAATTAAGTCCGACTCACGCTTGACTGCACATTTCTAATAGGTTTTTCTGTGATCTATAGGTAAGGATCTAATTTGTGTATTTTTTTCAAAATTTTAGACCCAGTAGTTTCAGAGATAAAGGGGGGAATGGTCATTTTTTGCCTATTTTCTTGAATAACTTCTAAACTGTTTCCCCTAAAATTATAAAAAAATATATTTGAGATTCTCACAATGAGCTCTTTCATTTGATATGTAACACGTTATAGTTTGAAAAACTTTATTTTTTAATTTTCACATTTACCCCCCAAAGTGGCCCCCGTGTTTAAAATTTATTTGTTTACGTTACATGTCCGTCTTTGGGTTACAAACTTACATATGTATACCAAATTTCAACTTAAGTGGTCAAGTTGTTTCGGAGAAAATAGGCTGTGACAGACGGACAGACAGACAGACAGACAGACAGACAGACAGACGCACGAGTGATCCTATAAGGGTTCCGTTTTTTCCTTTTGAGGTACGGAACCCTAAAAACTGGAATCGATTAAGAGCTACACGACAGGAGCACATCTATACATACGATAGACGTACGTTAAATTTAATTGCGTAGAAATTTACAATGCCATACCACTGAAACTCAATTCATGTCAATAAGTGTACTATGAAAATCCTTTTATAACATTAAAACTTATTCATATAATGCATCTCCTCATATTTCAATATTGAATCAACCTCAATTGTATGCGGCGAACAATATGCGAATCATTTGGAAATTGTTCATTGTTCAATATAAATCAGCCTTTTATAGTAATAATTTTTCGATAAATCGGTCATTCGAGCTTTTATCACCTTCGTTTTGCATTAAAACTGCTTTATAAGCGGTAATTTGACAACAATATGTGATTTTTATTTAGTAACCTCTACTAAATAGGTACCAATAAAGATAAAAGACAACAGCTTCTGGTTGTGAACATCATCATTATCATCAGCCATTATGCACGTCACATTTCTGAGTAAAGGCCTCATCACAAGAAGGATTGCCCGCCGTAGGCCAATGCCAATCTCCAAACACACCTTTGTATTTTTTGGAAACATATATGTATTTTCGCACCACATGCTCGACATTGCCCAATTATATATCATGCAAACCTCGCCTAAAGTAAGTCATTATTGCTGTAGGTCTCTATGGAACAATTTTTCATACGAATTCGAATCTCATTATTAACCAGCGGGTTATAATGAGATTCGGTACCATATTATGACCCGGCGGGTTATAATGAGATTTAGTACAAACCGGCGAAATTAGAACTTATTTGAAAATCGAACTGGCCACTACAAGCCATATACGCAAATCAAAGACAATAAAACAAAAGCCGTGAGTGTTGCAAAACGGTGTAGTGTTAGCAGGAGGTTGAAGTTGAAAGAATAATTTGTACGTTTTTAAAAAAAAATAAGTTACTTTAAATTTTAATAAAACGTTGTTTCTATTAAGTAGCCTTGCTTTTCATTGTCTCGCAAAAGGTGAGAAAAGTACTACTAAAGTAAGTATTCTACTTTGGGATAAAGCAGTTTTCGTCTTGGGCGAGCTTGAATCCTCGCTTCGCTCAGGAATTAACTCTTAACATCCTCGCTACGCTCGGGAGTTAAATTTGGAGTCCCTCATTTACTCAGGATTCAATATCGAGTCCGTGACATAAAACAGTGCTTTATCCCTTCGGTGTATAATCCTACTATTGGATGTTAGGATTTCGCATATTATGATACCTATAACTATACAACTGGGACCTTTGTCTTGTTTTTCGAAATTTCATTTATTCTGTTTGAAATAATATATTTCAATACAAAAGTGAAGCCGTGCTGTGTCTTTCGGAGATTTTACATTGTCTTTCAGGCATTAATACATTCAGTGCCAGCCCGAGCTACGCGCTACGAGCGTAGCCGATAACACGGGAAAAACCGTATGTAGCGAAAAGCGCCTACGAACGGAGAACTCCCCTGGCGAGTCACTGGCACTGAATGTGTTAAGTTGATAATTTGGCCAGTAGATTTATTATAGGTACAGAAAATCGGGAAAATACTATTCTGAACATTTATTTTTTGTGAATATGCAAAAATATCGAAGAGATTATTCATTCGTGCAGTTTCGACACGAGTGCATATTAAAATTTAATGAATTAATACAGCTGAATTCGACGGCGATTCTGATATTGGATGAAAAATATCACAGAGATTTTAACTTTGTATTTGATTGAAATAAAACTATGAAAACGGATTATATCGCGTATATTGAATTTATAATACATCCCGATGATTTTTTTATCGCGTATATATATATATCTTTACTTGAAAAATAATTATAGTGTAAAACTAGCCTTATGAACCGATTTTGCATGTACAACCAGCCTTAAAGTTTGTAGTCTATGATTGTTCATTATTTTAGTATGTGGGTATTTTTGCATTTTGTAATTTTTCCTCAGTCACCCGTTGACCACGAACGCTGTAAAGAGTTCGAAACGTCGGGATGTATTATAAATTCAATATACGCGATATAATCCGTTTTCATAGTTTTATTTCATGAGTAACTATCGCGGTAACCGAAGACAATATTTGTATTTGATTGTTATTTCTTACTTTTTTTTATGAAATAGGAGGCAAACGAGCAGACGGATCACCTGATGGTAAGCGATTACCGCCGCCCATGGACACCCACAACACCAGAGGGGTTGTAAGTGCGTTGCCGGCCGTTGCGTTGCTTTACTACAACGTGCCTCGGAATATCAGGAAAAAGTTATACTCGAATAGATGGCGCCACACCTTTGGCCTATACTCGGGTAGATGGCGTTGGAGACACCGTTTGATATTAAACAATTTTTACACATCTGTGAAAGAACATGGTTAAAGTCATATGGCGTTCTAAAAAAACTATCCATATATGTATACTTATATAATTGTTTTGATATTTTTATACATTTTCATTTTTAGTTTTAAACCTGTGTCGACAGATGGCAGTAAATTTACTGTGATTACATAATTTACTATGACAATAACCCTCTATACTATATTCTCTTTGCGCAAACTAAGGGATATGTCTAACTTGTCGTAAGGAGTCGAAGTCTAATCGCACTCAACTCATGTGTTTGTGATAGTACCAAATAAACAAGGATTCGTAATGAACTACACGACGGTAGGTATTAAAACTTTATTTCTATTAAAAACTCTCAACATAAAGTCAGGAAGCAAAACATCGTTATGCTTTCCAGTCGCATCAACCTTTCACAAGACAGACTTAAGACGAAAGTGGAGGACCCGCGCGAAATCGCCTTTTCATACAAACGTAGTTCTCATGTTCCTCTCTATGACAAAATTCGTTGTATATCAGCCATAGCTATGCCCAAACATTTGTTTTTTTTCGAATTTTGAATTATTATAAGATTTAGGAGCATTTAAAATTTTGTATGAAATCTGTTTTTTGCTCTTCATTTTTAAAGTAACAAAAAAAATCGAAAAAAGTCAAACCTAGGGGCATAGCTATGGTTACTATATATCGATGTAAAAATATTCTCCATAATGTCAATATCTAGAGAGGAAAATGGGGACTACGTTTGTATGGAGAAGCGGCCGTCTCCTTTCCTCTTAAGCACATTTCCAATTTAAGAAATAAAACCTTGCGCACACATTATCTAGCTAAGTGCGTCCGCAAACAGCTTTAACACACTCTTTTCAACGATATCAAACAAGTCTAGACATGACAAAAATACCAACATCCTTGCCATTCCCTACTAAATCCTCTGACAACTCGAAATTTGCTAGGGCTAGAGAGGGGGACACGAGCGCTAGACTCTCTGGTCGACATGAAGATAAGGGTGCATACAGACTAACGGGGAGATCGACAAAGAAATGCAATTAAATGTAAAATAGGGGCTGTTTCACACGATTGTTGACACGGCGTGACGAATGGGGAGCGCGGGTGTTTCGTCTATTTATTTGATCAGTCTTGGTAAGTGGGAATTGGAAAAGATCTGTCACTATTGATCTAATGCTTTAAAGTTTTTTTCTATCTAGAAATGTACAAAGCGAGACTATTTGTGTCGTTTTGTAGTAAAAGGATACTTATTTCCGTAGACAATAAGGTGCAACATTCATAGTTCAGTTGACAATGAAGAAGTAACACTATCTCAACAACATAAAAATATTTTATGGAATTTAAATTTATGAAAATACCAAAGAATGTTTTTGGATCCGGCTCTCAGTAAACACACCATATTAATATAGGACAGTAACTATATAATTTAAAAACAATATAAGACAATACGTACCATTAGCAATCGTACTCGAATTATAAATACTTATTACAGTTATTACTCATTATTAAAATGATAATGAGCTTAAGGCATCATAAGCACCCAAGAGCAATAGAAAAATTTCTAAGTGGTTATTTTGATATTTTTATATGGATACCACGATTTCTGTATTTCCTATCAGCTGGCATGTAGTTAGCTGGAAATAAATGACGTCCTTGCTCAACTATCACTGCAGATATTAGTCAAAATGTATTTGAACTAGTATTATCAATTAAGCCTCAATCAAAGCTTGAAGACTTGAGGCTTCAAAGTAAGCCTATAGTAGTAAGAAAGCTAATTTTTTTGAGATTCAGCTGAGGCCATACTTACAACTTTATTTGAACGTTAGCGTAGTCAAAGTACTGATTATACTTATATTTAAAAGTATCATAGCAATTACCAATTCATAATACAGAAAGTTAAGCCCGCGGGTATCGTGTTAACTTTCCGACAGAGCCAAGGAGATTGCATTTTAAATCACTGCCGAAACGCCGGGATCGCGTAACAGCGTGCAATTCGAGTTGTATTTAGGTTCACTTTCAAATTTGTGATGCCCTAGAACCAATATCGTACAGGAGTTTAAAGAACTAATTAATAAATGTTATAAAGCTCAAGTCAATTGTGGTCAAAATGTCTTATAGGTCTACCAGAGGCAGTTGTTAATTTAGTTTTTAGTAGAAGCGACCGGTGATTTTTTAATAAAAGGTAGCTACAATTCGGGACTAAAACTAGTTTATATATGTGACGATCCACCAGTAAAGGTACGTGGCGTATTAGCACCGCATTAGTATTGGAGCGTCGTTAATAATAGCGTAAGCTCCGCGCTGACCACCATAATGGTACCATTACACTTGGAACGTCACATATGTTAGTTTTATTTACTGAACATAACAAATCAGCTTCATACAGCCAAGCCTTGAACCAGTCTGCTACTGACCATAATAAATTCTTACCTCAGTTAAGCGGATTTTGAATCACATAAACCTGAAAAATTGTTATTTGTAGCAAAGTTTTCTATATTTTCCGTATTTTTTCCTAATCAGATTTCGATGGATCATCAGTATTTTTATCACAACCGTAGGTATTTTTTTTATTTTTTTAAACAAGTCAATATTGTCATCATTACACGCCATAAAGCCGGAACGCTCGGAGTTAACGAAGCACGCTCGACTAAGTATTTCCGCGGCGCTACGCAGTACGCACCCCACGACGACGGCTGATTAGACCGAGACGGCGCCATTGCTTTACGGAAAAAAATACGTGTATTTAAAAAATTACACGTACGTCATATTTAAAAAAAAATTGTAGTTTTGACATTTGTCCGCGAGACAGTAGATTGTCGCGCTTATGCCACAGATTATATAATAGTGCGATTCGCGAGAGAGCAGCTCTATTTCGCAGCATTTTCTCGCCTGCCGATTGTCGCGTCTGTCGCGCCCATCATGTGCTAGCCGTGCAGGTGCTTTTATTATATGCATGGTGTAAAATAATTTATTTTAAATACAGTCAAATACCCTATACTATTCGCTTTTGTCACAGTTTATTCCAAGATAAAATATAACAACCCACCGTATCTCCTAAATGCAGCTTTTTAGGGTTCCGTACCCAAGGGTAAAAACGGGACCCTATTACTAAGACTCCGCTGTCCGTCTGTCACCGTGATAGCTAGACAGTTGAAATTTTCACAGATGATGTATTTCTGTTGCCGCTATAACAACAAATACTAAAAAGTACGGAACCCTCGGTGCGCGAGTCCGACTCGCACTTGGCCGGTTTTTGTACTTTCCAGTCCGCTAAAATTACGTTTTTTACATTGATGCTGTGAAGCTCAAAAGTGGTCACGTTTTTCCATATGTAGCCTGACTAGCCTGCCTCTTTCGCAATCATAAAATGTTTATGATTGCGAAAGATATTACGTGATGGCTTACTTTTTGCTTTCAATTATTTATCTTTAAGCGTAAGCGTCGTTCTAAATTAAAAAAAAAAAAAAAAAAAAAAAAACTGGCTGGCGATAAAGTAGTTAATGGCTATCTCGTCTAACCAATACACTTATACAGTGAGCGAGTAGCCGCGAGGTCGAGCGGCGTCTCCGGCGCATCAGTCTTGCTGCCTCATCCATCACCGACCGCATCTTGAGGCAAAAAGTTCAGCAAGAGGAATTCAATTTAATGTTCTAAATAATAGTTTTAAAAGACCTCCTATATAGGTAACCTAATAAACAGTTATTTTTTTCCGAATACCTTTTTGTAGTAAGTTTTTAATGTTTTAAGGATAAGTTCCCTTAAAGGGAACCGCCTTTGTACTGCCTATCCTGTGCCATATTTGTGTTTTGTACAATAAAGAGTTTACATACATAATACAGTACTCTTTTTACAATCTTTCCTTTTTATATGACACTAGCTTCTGCCCGCGACTTCGTCTGCGTGGGATGATGATGATGATTGATAAAAACTATCATATGTCCTTCCCCGGGCCTCAAATTATCTCCATTCCAAATTTCATCTAAATCAGTTCAACGGTTTAAGCGTGAAGAGGTTACAGACAGACAGACAGACAGGCAGTTACTTTCACATTGATAATACTAGTAGGGATACGAATTAATTATAAAACAAAACCAAACCTTATAGTAAGCCCAATTATGCTGGTAATACATTAGACAACGAGTACGTACACAAACACCCACGAAGTTGACGGAGTGTACTTGTAAATAGCTTGTCACACAAATAAATGTCCTTTCCGGCTTTAAACATACGACCATCGGCTTCGCACCTAGACCACTGTGTAAAGTAAGGTCACCAAAAATATAGAAAAAAAACTTTATAAAGTTCTGGTTTCCTAGAATAGCGGTGCCATCCATATATCGGCCATCTCCATGCAAAATATTACGGCTAAATATGGATGAGTAGTATTTTGTATGGAGACGGCACCGCTATCCCAGGAAACCATCAGAGCTTAAGCACAGAAATACATAGAATTTTACATCAAAATTAATTCCATTGCTCATTTTTATCCACCAGAGTAAATTTGAAGACAGCATCGAACTCAAACTTCAACACCTAAAAAAACACATCAGAGAAAATTTTAAATCACTCGTGAATAAATTACCCTAAACCACCAAAGAAAATTTTAAACAGATTTCCGGCCGAAAATATGTATCCGGGTGAAAACAGGGTTGAAAAACACCCTGACGAGGTGTCGCAGTCGCCCCTTCGCCCCCTGGTGGTTGATGGCAAGTTTATACTGTGTAACACGAGCTAAGTGAATCAAACTGTCATTCTGGCTGCATTACGTAGCAACTGGAGGTGCTAGATTGGTATGGATAAGCTGTAAATGATTATTGGCTCGAATCCTGGTAAGGCCATCTTTGTGTGTGTGTATCACAAATATTTTGTTCCCGAGTTGAGCAGTAATACCGCAACAGCAATGCAGTTGTAGTTGTCAGCCGAATGTCACCTTTAATATGTTTTTATAATGATCCTAGTATAAAATCAGCGGGGAAAGAAATCTTACAACTAGCCAGATTTTACTTCACGTACCTTAAAAGTTTCTATTTATACTGTCACAATAAACCATTGATAAAATTAAATCATAATTCAATCTATATACGTCCTTCTGCTGCTACTCATGCGTGAGAGGGCTTGGTCTATAGACCCCACGCTAGCCCAATGCGGATTGGGGACTTCACATACACCTTTGAATTACTTCGCAGATGTATGCAGGTTTCCTCACGGTTGTTTTCCTTCACCTAAAAGCTAGTGGTAAATATCAAAAGATATAAACATAATATCACCGTAAAAACATTAACCTGCATTAATAGAATAGAATAGAATAGAATAGAATAGAATAGAATACATTTATTAACGTCACATGATGGTTGGTTACATTACAGGAGAAATAGACAAAGAATATAAAAGGAACAGACGAAAAAAGGACGGACTCAGCGTCAAGCCGCAGCGCTGATTTACTGTAGGGACCTAATTGCATGTACAAATACGGCTTAGCACTGATTGACTATCACATAAATCACGTTATTATTTCGCGGATTAGCAAACATTTTTGTTTCCGCAAAGTAACGCCTGATTCTATTAATTATATTGACATGTTTTTTTTGATTCCAGGTCATATCCTCATTATTGCCAATTCTCACGGTTTGCGTAATATCATCCCTTGCAGAACAGGGGTGCACCTTTCCATCCTCGCACCCTTCTGAACCGAATCTTTTCTACCGTAAAAACATACCTCCCATTTTTTTCCAATTTGTCTGCCGTTAAAAAACTTTGGGCACCAGTAAGGTGAAAAAAGTGAAGTATCTTATGTCGACAAGTTAGAAATGACATAAGGTTTATTTCAGTGTGATTGAATAAAAAAATATGGGACAATCTTACACAAATCGACCTATCCCCACAGTAAGCTCAATAAGGCTTGTGTTGTGGGTAATAGACGATGATATAGATAGATATAGATATATACTTAAATAAATAGATACACTGGCCCCGTCCTATCTTCATGGCACTTCCGTCTCACCGGGTGCGGCTGCGGATGCGGCTGAGCGGAGAAAAGGGCCAAGTACGCTGTATCGGCCAAGAATATAGTTTAACCCCTTTTGGTGTGGCAATACTCGGCCCGTAGGGTCCCGGTGCCCTGAAAATTTTCGGAGCCTTTTCAAAGAGGCTGGTGGATGTGACTGGGGACCGTGGGGCTGGCAGATTCCTCGCATAGCGCATTAGTATTGCAATTTAGCGGGGTAATGCTGCCAGCATCTACGGCACCTTGCCGAGGGGTGAATTATTATTTTAATTTAGGTTTAGGATTTAGTTACGTTTAGTTTTTAAGTTTTGATACTATATTATTATTTATTTGATCCAATAAAGATTTATTAAATAAATAGAAAAGATCCATAACTCAGGAAGTGTTTAATATTTGTGATTTGTAATGAACACACACAAATAAATGCCCTTACCAAGGTGCAAGGATTTGAATTCGAGACCTCCTGCTTCGTAGGTAGGGTCACTACCGACTAGGCGTTAAACTTTTGATATAAAAGTATTTATCGTTTAGAATGGTTGCCATTTTGTTCTTTACCTATTTGTTCTGTTTGACATTATGTATCTCCGTTTGTGACGCGTTGGAGCCAATAAATAAAACCGCTAAACCAGCTGAAAAAGCGCTGCAAATAAAAGGTACGTGTGACCACTAGACGTGATCAGGTGATGCTTAAGCGCTTAAGCGATTTAAGCCAAAGGATTTTACGCCCGACGGATTTCAGCAATCCACGCCTCCGGACAGCGACTGGGCGTTCAATACGTTTGAGTTATTGCTATGTGGAAAGGAATAGAGTCGGACCACGCAAGTGCTACGTCAAGTATAGAGCTTATAGGGATATGAATGCATTCTTACTACCAAGTTTGTGCAAAGTTAGCGTGGTCAGAGCATAGTATATGGCACAAAATAAATATTCAAATTAACTGATCTGCAAAAAATCTATTAAAAATCTTCATTAATGCAATGTACGTGCTTACGTTACAAGAGGTTTCATCAGTGATGTTTTAATCACAAAAAAAAAACACGTTAAAATTAATTTGTAAGATGAGACAACACAGAGGAAATATGACAGCTGGAAGTTTCTGAATCTAATTAAGAGCAAAAAGATATGATGGGGGATACTATTGATAGGGTTGAAAGCATAGGGAAGAGATCAACAGTTTGCGACAATAAATATTCGTAACATCGGCGCGAGCGATACGCACGGGCGAATTATAAAAAAATTGCATTATTTAAATATCAAAATGCAATTGTATTGGCCTCTATCACACGTAATGAGAGCCCTTCTCGCCCTGCGGACAGTGCGGACTGCTCGCGTGGAATTGCGAGCCGCACGACCGCCGCCAATATTGTCTTTAAATGCATGCAACTATGCGGAACCGGAGCAAAGTGATTCAATTTTACTATTTCAATACAATTTTTTTCAATTTATTTATTTCCTTTGAAGACAATTTTAATTTTACATCATGGTTTAAATCACAATTAAAATCGGGTCTATCGCGAAGTTATTTTTTTACCTTTATTTACCGACGTTTCGACACAGGTTTCACTGGTCGTGGTCGCGGCTAACTGACGTCCCAGCAAAATGTGTCGAAACGTCGGTAAATAAAGGTAACAAAATAAATTCGCGATAGACCCGTTTGTAAACGTGATTTAATACCTACATTATAACTTAAAACTGTAATATGTGTTCAAAACGCGAGTTTTAAATGTTATATTTTACATCATATTGTTCATAAGAGTAGGAAATTCCTCCGTACTAGTAAAAACTGTAGGTATGACGGCAGGAAGCACCACCTCTCCCAGATCACATTTTAATCTAAGTCTAGATTATGTTTTATAAATTGTAACGTAGCTCTGTTTAGTGAAGTTTTACAAAAACAAAGCTTAATTTCCTCTTAACCGATCGAAGAAGATTATTAAAAATATATTGAACTAAATATTTACCAGAAATTAAAAAATTATATTGATTATGTTACTCATAAACGTCTGTGAAATATAATAAGCCGAAGCCGATGTAATAAATTTCAGGTTAAAATGACAAATTATTTTCATTTTCTGCGTGCTTGGCCGTCCATCGTTTCTCAATCCACCAAAGTAGCGATAGCTGACATTTACAAGGCTTCATAATACATTAAAGTTAAGGGAATTATGCACTTTGCGCATGCCCGGACAGAAATAACTGATGCAGTAACTGGCTTTCATTTAAGTTTCAACAGCTTTGTGCCGCGCCTAATGGGTAGTAAAAATAATAACCTGCAATACCTGATTACGGTTTGAATCGACGCGAAATAGGCTTTTAATTCTATCTAAATCAGCGTCTATAATTGCAGTATGCAATAAATAGGAGCACATAATCAGACCGCAGTCACCACGTATGCCGTTCATATGCGGTCCGCGGTTGTGTCGGTAATGTCCGGTGCAGCAGTTTGAAATGAAACGGGCAGATCAAGTTCAGACGTTGGTTCAGTTTGAAATGTTCAGCATGCAATTAGCATATAATGCAATTTCTACATATGTAGCATGATTTAAATAAAGAATGACTCATGCTAGAATGCTGGGTTCAGTCTTCCGATACTCCGTTTTCTATGGCGGATGATTTGTGATTACGTGATGCTTGTAAAACTGAAGTGTCGGACACCTCCTCGGCCTGGTCTAACGTAAATCATCCTTTAGACTTGCAAATTTCATAATATATATGGGTGATGCAATTTTATATAGAGACAGAAGTATTTACAGTTCATCTCTGCTCTGCTGCTATAACTGGGCCAAGATAACAATCGTACATCGAAAAACGCTAATGAAAATAAAAAAACCGGCCAAGTGCGAGTCGGACGCGCGCACGAAGGGTTCCGTACCATTACGCAAAAAACAGCAAAAAATTACGTTTTTTGTATGGGAGCCCCACTTAAATATTTATTTTATTCTGTTTTTAGTATTTTTTTGTATTATTTTTTATTTATATTTTATTGCACATAAAATAAGTACAAATGGTGGACTTAATGCCTTAAGGCATTCTCTACCAGTCAACCACTGGGCCAAAAAGAGACGTTTGTTGGTGCAGGCTTTGTACTGTATTTGAAAATAATTGAACGATATCACTACCTACTATTTACAAATTAAATACTAATTATAGTATACCTATTGTATTTAAATCATAAACTTAAACATATACATGAAATAAAACTATATACAATATACGCGATATAATCCGTTTTCATAGTTTTATTTCATGAGTAACTATCGCGGTAACCGAAGACAATATTAAACATATACTTTGTATGATACACTTACATACATATATACTTATACATGTACCTTCTGTGAAACATTACTTACATATCAGACAAATGCTTGCGCAGCAAACGCTTGAACGTGAATTTACTTTGAGCTTTTCTGATATTGAGTGGAAGGTCGTTCCACAGGCGTGTCGCCAGAACAGTATAGGAGTTGGTCAGGAAACCAGTGCGATAAGGGGGAATGGAAAGCTTAAGGCTACGGGAGGGACGGAGAACACCACCAGGGCGAGCAGTAACAAATTTAAATTTGGATTTGAGATATTCTGGTGTGTTGGGATCAAAAAGAAGAGAGTAAAGTGTACCTAACAGTCTCAAAGATCTTCGTCGGGTTCCCACGTAAGGCCACTGTCTATAATCAGACCCAGATTTTTCACTTTAGGTGATAGCGGTATCACGACATCCTCATACCTGATAGGTGCTACACTATGTAAATCCATCAACGCCAGCATGCGTGGGCTCCCAAGTACGATCGCTTGACATTTGGTTGGGCTAACTACGATCCTAAAAGAACGTGACCATGCAGAAAGATGGCTTAAATTGCTATTCATGATAAAGACTGCATGATCCATGTCCTTAACATTTGCGTGTGTATAAAGCTGCAGATCGTCAGCATATAGATGGTAAGAGCAGCCAATGTTAGGGGTAACCATATTGATAAAAATTGAAAAAAGAAGAGGCGAGAGAATGCCACCCTGTGGAACTCTAGCAGAAAGATCACACCAGTCAGTATTTGTTGTTATAGCGGCAACAGAAATACATCATCTGTGAAAATTTCAACTGTCTAGGTATAGTTCATGAGATACAGCCTGGTGACAGACGGACAGACGGACAGACGGACAGCGGAGTCTTAGTAATAGGATCCCGTTTTTACCCTTTGGGTACGTAATCCTAAAAATGTATCTGGATGACAGATGCTACAAAAAGTCACGTGAATATTTGTTATTTAGCTTTTGATTAACGTTTTCTTTCAACAATTCTTATCTTGGTTAGACCACCTGATGCTTTATTAAAATAGAAATAAAATAACAGACCGGAGTTAGTGTGAGCAATCTCAAAACTTTTCCAAACCTCACCGTGTCATTTACCAACTTGGAATCACGCGAGAACACTTAGGGCCCACTTAAAATTTCCCAACACAAATTCGCTAAATGCAGCAATGTTTTCAGTGCAAGTTGCTAAGTACAGAATTTCTTAACTCCTAATTACTTGAGAGTTGTTGATAAGTTGCGGTTAGTTCGAGACGTGCAGTGCGTGGATTAATATTGCTGATGTGGAGTTAATAAATTAGTTAATATTAGGGAAGCTTTAATAATGATTAAGTTTATAAATTTACGTTACAGATGGCAGGCATATTATCGTAGAAGAGTTTGATAAATGCCCATGATTATTTTTACCATCACATCACTCGCCGTCTATTGGCCCGCCGGCCCGCCCGCCCGTCGGCCTAGCCCAGATGACAATGGTTGACAAATGATAGAAAACGCCAACCGTTGACAGAAAACGCCAACCGTTGACAGAAAACGCCAACCGTTGACAGAAAACGCTAATCGTTGACAGAAAACGCCAACCGTTGACAGAAAACGCCAATCGTTGACAGAAAACGCCAACCGTTGACAGAAAATGCCAACCGTTGACAGAAAACGCTAATCGTTGACAGAAAACGCCAATCGTTGACAGAAAACGCTAATGGAAACTTAAGAGGCAACAGGGCTGGTCATTTCTCCATGCAAACGTACTCGACTGTTTCCTCCATGGTTTTTGAAGCTAGAGCAATGTTTTTTCAACACGGATTATTATTATTAATATCTGTGTCGGAAAGTTTTGCTTTTTTTAATGTTTTTGGATTTTAAGGGGCTAGAGTACTTCAAATATTCGCAATAACGGCCTAATTTACTAGGCCGTAAAGAGAAGCATGGTATTCAAAACTGACTTCAATTAGCCTAAAAAGCAAAACAGTCCGACACATTTCATTACTATTAAGATCTCAAATGCTGTGAATATCTGCTTTACGTTGACATTGAATAAAAACTCAATCCAATATAATCAGCAAGATCTACATTAGCATGAGAGTAATATATTCCGAGGCGCAAATTATCCCGGAATATAGGAGAAAGGAAATAAGCAGTAATTCTCTGACATATTCTACTATCCAAGCGGATATTTCGATTGCCGAGGTATTTGAATAAAGTTAACCCCCCTTCCGGGTCAAACAGTGAGGAATTGAAAACAGTACGTAAAGGCATGTAATGACATAATTAAGGGTCTCTATTGTTTCCTATAAAGTTTTAAGTTATAATGTAGGTATTAAATCACATTTACAAACGGGTCTATGGCGAATTTGTTTTGTTACCTTTATTTACCGACGTTTCGACACATTTTGCTGGGTTGTCAGTTAGCCGCGACCACGACCAGTGAAACCTGTATCGAAACGTCGGTAAATAAAGGTAACAAAATAAATTCGCGATAGACCCGTTTGTAAATGTGATTTAATATGTGTTCAAACCGCGAAAGTTTAAAATGTTATAATGTAGGTATTGTTTGTCCGCATTTTCGTTAACATAATTTGTTTTTTCTCAGAAGCGCGTAGGATGTCTGATATCTATATGATGATGTCTATGTGGGTCGGGAGTTCGATAGCCCACTTGAAGTCTTCTCCCTGTTCTCCCTAGGTATAGTACCTTGGCGATAGGTTCACCGACTGTCCATTGGCTCATTGCAACGGGAGTAAACTAGGCCTTATTGGGGTTAGTCCGGTTTCCTCACGATGTTTTCCTTCACCGAAAAGCGACTGATAAATATCAAATGATAATTCGTACATAAGTTCCGAAAAACTCATTAGTAGGTACGAGCCGGGGTTTGAACCGGCGACCTCCGGATTGCAAGTCTTAGTCTTGCCGTCTACTTCACGTTATTAGTTTAGTTAGGAAGTAACCAGTTTCGAATGAACTCAACAAATGTATGCAAACACTTATATGTATGAAATCTTAGTCAATAAAAAGTACCTATCGTTGAAATTGGTATTTAAGTGCTACCCACGTCACCCTACAACTTAAGTTTGTGATCGGTTGCTACGAGCAAGCTGTAAAAGGACCCCAAAAGCAGGTTAAAGACCAACTGTTAGTAAACTGTATACTGCGGCAAGTCGTGATGAAACGATGATTGATTTCTGTTTGCACTGAGGGTGGGTTGCAATTTAATATCTTATTGTTAATCGAAGGAGCGTTTGCGTTGCGGGAGAGCTTAATTATTGTAAACGCCATCATTGTTTTGCTTATAAATTTAGTTGCGAAACAGGTCTTTGATGTTTGTCTTGGTAACGGATTGTTGGCGGGAATGGTTTCTTGATTTGGATGGAAATTCAAACAATTTCCATCCAAATTAAGAAACCATTCCCGCCGTTGTAGGATATTTTACGTAAAAAGACTAGTAAGTAATTCAAGACGAATAACCTCCATACAACATCGCGTTTCACTCGGGCTTTTTTACTATTTTTCCGTTTTGGCTGTAAACATACATAATTATGACATCTGTCACCTACTGTTTTTTGACTTTATAACGTAAAATCTAATTTTACATTTCCACAACACACAAAACAATATACAATATGAAGACGTGAGTGAACGTGCTATGTCACATTTTTCAGATTTTGATTTTAGGCGATAAATATGGATTTGAAGCTATGAATAGCTTCATACTTTCAGATCTCATGTTTTTAGGCCTTAAAAGCCTTAAAATTATGTTACAAACATAGCACGTTTATCCACTCACGTCTTCATAAGTATAAGAAACGTGTGATGCAACATGCACGTATAATATACGGTCATATTATGACCGCTTTGGCTGTCACTATCTATTTGATGCTGATTTTACAAGCCTAATTAGCGCCATATATGTTCAGTAGGTCTATCGAAAATTATATCTAAAACTCAGCATCAGCACATCAGTATCCTTCCAGGCGCAATCTTTCAAAGTTTTATTGGTGGCAATCCTGTGAAAACGGGGTACATACAACAAGTATTTTAGGTGTTACTACATGGGCTTTTTAATTATCACAGGTTTTGTTCGAAATACTACTATCTATACCTCATCTTAGCGTTTATCTCGGTTGCATCCTCCGCTATTGCTTCAAAGCCCATCAGGGTCTTCGTTTCTACTTATTCTTCTCCACTTCGCACGGTCTTCGATATCCTTTTTAGTAAGGTCATTGGCACGCAATTCATTCCTCGCAACGGCCAGCCAGCATCTCCAGGGTTTTTCCCCTTTTTCCGAGTCCAGGCGTAGGTAACATAGCCAAAATGTTACCCACGTAGCTTGCCGGTCTTCGCAAAATGTGGACGTACAAAATTACGTTCGAAATACCACTGTGTAGATAATTAAGTAACTTTTAACTGATTATTCATGTACACCCCTGCTCAAACATCTAAACACCATTGTGTAGACACTAATTCAATTTCTTGGTCGTCAAATACTTAGGGATATTTGATGAGATTAAAACAGCATCCATCTTTATTAAAACAGTTGAGTTTTAAGGAAACTCTAGAGATTATTCGGTTAACTTCAAGTCAACTTTTCCATTAGACGAGTGTTACCGAGCCTAAGCGAAGGGATTGAATTGTAATTTGTGTGATACACACAGTCACCTAAGCTCATGCGCTATCTATTGTGTGTCTGCAATCTATTCAAATTTATAAGCGTGCGTATAATGGATGCGTCAACGGAATGTAGGAAAAACCGGCCAAGTGCGAGTCGGACTCGCGCACCGAGGGTTCCGTACTTTTTAGTATTTGTTGTTATAGCGGCAACAGAAATACATCATCTGTGAAAATTTCAACTGTCTAGCTATCACGGTTCATGAGATACAGCCTGGTGACAGACAGACAGACGGACAGACGGACGGACAGACGGACAGCGGAGTCTTAGAATAGGGTTCCGTTTTTACCCTTTGGGTACGGAACCCTAAAAATTACAATGAGAAAGTCAAAAGTCAAAGCCAAAATATTCTTTATTCAAATGGGCCTAGCAATAAGCTCTTTAAAATTGTCAAGTTTTACAAATATTACCTTAATCTAAATATCATAGCAATTTATTGATGCAATTATTATTGTTCTTAAATGCGCTTACCGCGTCGTTCACGTCGTAAAACAATGTAGTATCATGTATATCATGATTATCAAATGTAAAATGGGTGTGCGGCAAACGCTTTGCGCTAAACACTGCGTTTATCGCATGAACCAACCGCGCGCTTTAATGAAAATTCAGTTCATAATAAATGAAAATATTATGCGTCAGGTTAGTTAGGAGTAAGTTTCAATTGTTTTTTTAACCGACTTCATAGTTCTAAAAGTAAGTTCTTAATTCGGTTGTATGTTTTTTTGTATGCTTGTCACCACAAAAGTCTGTAATTTATACATACAAAAATTAGAGAAGTTTCCAAAATTTTTTCATGTGGAAATTTCGAAATTTTGGAAACTTTCCGATGGCACATCATTACACGTGAGCATCACCAGTGTGTCAGCAAGCACACTCACCTAATAACATTAGTGTAATTGCGATGCAAGGAAAGTTTGTCCATTAGTGGCATTATAGATGGGTTTCAAATTGCATCCTGCCCACTGGGACCTAAGCGGAGGGTGATGCGAATATTTCGATTGCTTCCGTAATAGTTTCCTTCTGTGACGGTACTCGGTGGAAATATTTTTGATTTTAGGTTGCGTTTGGCGTATAATTCTTATTTATAACTTGACAAGATTTTATTTGGCCTTCGACATGTTTCGGATTCTGTGGTATATTTACCTACTTTACTGGCAAGGAAACTCTTTGACAATAGACTTTGGAAGTCATCAAAATAAATGTCACCGATGTAAAAAGAAGAAAAGAGTTCGCAATTTTAAACGGTCTATTAAATATATTAATAACGGGTCACTCACGTATTTTAAGTCGAAAACGCTCGACATGTTTAAAAGGTTTTACCACAATGCAAGAAAAATATTTTGACTCCAATATAGCATTTACATCAATTAAATTACATCAAATAAACATTGTTTTAAAATTAGGCGCTGACATGACGGGTACTCACATTTTATTTGAAGATACATGATGTACGCATATTAGACTTATATTGACCGGGATATAGACCATGATTACCTTTTGTATTATTTGTGAGCTCCCGATATTTCGACGCAGTTACATGCATCATGTTCATGGGTGACGGGTGAAACTAACCGTGAATCATTCAAAACTCTAATTGTACGCATATTATTGCCATATTTGTAAGCTGCTTGTAGTAACACTATCTCAGGGCCAATTATAATCTTGTCAAGACTTTAATAATAATAGGAATGGAATTTAATTTCAGTAGCATTTCGTCACGTTAGACATGTAAGAAATAATGAAAGAAAAACAGTTTATTCATATAAATCACACACAAAAACAATAAAATTAGTTGGTAGTACTTATTCAGCTACATATGTGGTGCATAATTATTTTCCATCGTATTTTCACGGAAACGTACGAACGTGTCTTGTTATATCAGTCAGTCTCGGTACAAAAGTAGTGAGGTTTGACTGAAGTAGCATGACAAATACGAACGAGAAAATACGATGGAAAACAATTAGGCACTGCATCTGTACTTGTACTAAAATACAGGTTAACTAGCATGCAAAAATCTCAATACGACTACAAATATATCTGTATATCTACAGAAAATAAATCTTTTACACTTTAAAAGATTTCTCAGTCAGTAGCAGCTTGAAGATCTACCTTTCTCATTTTTCGTCCTAAGGTTCGACCTACAAACTTAGTTTTAAATGTCGCACACTTTACCGCTAGAATTCCAATCACTTGCTATTCAGTCGCTTTTTTTCAATAGAATTTATAAACGGCACCAATAGTTCAAAAAGTTACCAACACCCGAAACTTACTTCATAAGTCCCGGGTCAAAACATGAAAGTGGCCAATTTCCCACTTGGAAGTCCTCACTAGCCCATTGTCTTGACCGAAATTAAGTTTGTCAGAGTAAGTTGGCACGCCGCCGAGTTCGGTGTTATATATCTGTATTTTGTACTTGACTATTTTGAAGTTACTTATTTAAATCTACGTTACTTTAGGTTACTAGCCTTAATAGAACACTTTGTTTGATGCGCTCTCGTTTCGGAGGACAAGATTCTCTTTAGATCACTGAGCCAAAATAGTTAGTTAGTTGTTTGATGAGGAAGTTTAGGTTAGTACATCGCGCAATCCTCGCCAATGTGGATGATACCGATTAACTGGTTGAAGTCTAACGCAGCATCTTACGTAAGCGAACAACTCGCGAACGCGAATCGAAACTGCGCGGCGCGGCGCGGTGGGCCCACGGCGTTCGCTTTCTCAACGAGATCGCCCACGTATTAGGACACTTCTATAGGTAGGTTTTAGATGATTGAAACACCACGCGCCGCATCGCTTCGCTTCGCGTTCGCGTGTTGTTCGCCTACGTAGTACGCTGCGTTACGCTGCGTCTTACCTTACATAAGCAAACAACTCGCGAACGCGAAGCAAAGCGGCGCGGCGCGGCGCGGTGGGCCCACGGCGTTCGCGTTCGCAACGAGATCGCCCACGTAGGACACTTCTATCCTAGGTATCAAAGGATTGATTCACCCCGCGCCGCATCGCTTTGCTTCGCGTACGCGTGTTGTTCGCCACGTAGTACGCTGGGTTACGGCTCGGCCACGACATTGCGCGACTAGCCGCGGCGGCAGCGGCAACCATAGGTTGGAGCGAGACGCAACGATCGGACCTTTCGTTCCCACCTATGGTTGCCGCCTCTGCCGCTGCCGGTCACGCAAAGTCGTGGCCGAGCCGTTAAGTGCATGAAGCTGATTAGCATTATGTTAAGTAAGTCATAACTGTATTATACCGGGTGTTTCCTGTAACAGGAGCAATAAATTAAACTGGAGGCTGTACGCCTCAAACTGAGCAACATTTATTTAGCAACTTTTTAAAATTATGAGATTTTTAGATTATACCTTTTTATATTATTTTCAATGTACGCTGCCATCTGTGTGTTTGACGTTGCTTGTCACTCTTTAAACATAACAAATTTTGCAATACATTGCGTCTTAGAATAAACTTTAAAGTGTAATAAAAATCAAAACACAAGTTATTTTTAAAAGTTGCCGAACTAATGTTGGTCAGTTTGAGGAGTACAGCCTACAGCTTAATTTATTGCTCCTGTTACAGGAAACACCCGGTATATATTTAAACTTGCTTTAGTCCCAAAATTTAATTACCTACCTTCTGCTAGAAAATAACCGCGCAACTATTAGCCAACCGACTGAGATAAGTGGTAAAAGTTTCTCACTGCGGAAAATGAAGAAAAGTCTTCTTTGTTTCCGGCTCTGTAATGTGCAGGCCAACATAATATCTAAGAATTAAAGTCAGACCAGGCGAGCGCATTGTTTAAAATGCACTCTACACAATTAACTGATTATAAACCTTATGTCTTTGACCTTAAACCTCAATGAGTTTTATCTGGAATCACCAGATTGATAATTATAAGTTAGTCAGTAAGCTGGTATAGTTAGTAGTTTTAAGATCATATTGTATGTTCGAAATGGGCAACTGTGTAAAAACGTACTAGGAAAGTAAAATGCTCTAGTGGAGAAACGTATCATTTTCTGCACACTTCTTAGAACAACAACGACCCACTTTCAGAGTATGAGAAGTGTAAACTATATTCCTTCGTCAGGTAGGGAAAAAGCGTTCACAGAGTTTCCTCCCACCCTGTCTCAATTCGCACTCGTAGTACCTATCTCCTAACTTTGCATATTACAAAAATAACTTTTCTGGCAGTTACAGGAAACTTGAAAACCTAACTTTCATTTACTTTTAAGGCGCCTCTGAAAATCACAGACAATTTGGAAAATTGGCTGAAAATACCTGAAATGTCCGATACGGTTTAAATATTACGCCTCTTTTTAGAGTAAACTTCCTGTGGTGGTTAAATCGCAGCTTAAATATGGACAAGATATTACACATTTCTCGCAATTTTTTTTTGTTCGCGGTATTTCCAGACCATTAAGACTTTCAAACTTCAAAATTCAACATTTATTCAGCAAATAGGCCACAAGGGCACTTTTACACGAATAAAACAATAATACAAATATAATGATGATGATTATGATTGTTTCATGTCCTAATCTGATAGATTATTCAGTGCGTGGAGTATCAAAGGGTAACGAAAATTTAAACGACGCACGGTTTAGGAGATACAGTCCTATAAATATGTTTTTTTTTCTTTTTTCTGTTTTTTATATATTACTTAGAGATTCCTGAAACGGGGACGAAAATTTGATTATTTTTGCGCTACTACGCACGGTTTAGGAGATACAGCCCTATAAAGATGAAAAATAATTAAAAAAATATAATTCAGCTGTTTAGCCTGTACATGAACACAGACGCCATGTTTACATAAAAATTTAAAAAATATATACTTTCCGGCCTAGGCCTTCAACTTTGTATGAAATTCCTTTACAGTTCTGACCGAAACGTGAGACTGAAGCCTGTTATAACGCACGTACCTAATGACGAGATTTCATTGCATGTTTGAGAGAAGTTTATATTAAAGTTGACATTTCCTGCTGTAATGCAGTCGTCATGACTGCACCAGCATTACAGGGCGACATTACTGCCGAATGTTGATGTCGCCGCTCGGAATTTTGGCATTTGCGGCATCAATGCAGTCAACAGCAATGCCGCGCCGCAATACTGCAGCAGTAATGCTGGTGCAGTCTGAATCCGAACGTCACCTTTAGACACAGTCGTCGCTGAATACAAGTCACCCAGTTTTGTTGTGGCCCGTACTGGTGATACTGTCAGGGTGCCTAGACAATGTGCCAATCGTTTACGCTCCGTAGCGAAGCGTAGTCATCTCTCTGTCACTCTTCCATATTAGTGCGACAGAGACAGTTTCGTTCGCTACGGAGCGTAAACGATTGGCATGTTGGCTAGGCACCCAGGTGGTGTAAATAGATACCTAATATTTTAATGTAATTTTATTACACAGTGTCTCACTTAAAACAATAGCACCATCTTAAATAACTGTAGCTGTGGAATTCTCTTCTGAATTTGAGCGCGCGCCAAGTTTTACAATCACAGCCGTATGTAGGCCAAGAGGCTGCGGAGGCTTAGGCTTTTTTACCCTTTGTATATTGGCGGGAAGGTATGTTAATGCACATTCTGCGGGTCTTTTGTTTACAAAGACATTGTAATAAGGAGCTAAAGGGGGCCACTGATTACCAGTCCGTCGGACGATATCAGCCTCTCAGTTGTTCGGAACTGTCAACTTTTTGTTCTAACTGACAGGCTGATATCGTCCGGCGGACTGATAATCAGTGGTCCCCTTTACGGATGCATGTTATTGACGTGAACAAAAATGAGTGGAATAAGATCGAATGAAAGTAGCAAAGTAGCAAGTAGTAGTTATTTATCTTTGGTAGTGGAGAGCAGAGCAGCTGTTAAAAAGGTGGAACACGGAAAATGACGGACTGGATCAGTATTTTGCTATAAATAAATAAAAATCGGCCAAGAGCATGTCGGGCCATGCTCAGCGTAGTTTCGTAGTTTGTAGTATCATATACGTTACAAGAATAAGAGACTAAGGGAGTACCATCCCAGCGCTTTGTAAGTACGTCTTTTTACGAAGAAGATAATATTTTTCGCTATAGTTTTCATCGAAAGTATTTATTAAGGTTTTGTTTCACGATTTTTTTCATATTTTTTGGACCTATGGTTCAAAAGTTAGAGGGGGGGGGGCATATTTTTTTTTTCTTTCGGAGCGATTATTCCCGAAAATATTAACTTTTTAAAAAAAATGTTTTGGAAACCAGTATTTGTTTTTAAAGACAATACAACGAACGACCCCTCACACTATTGGGTCAAAGCTAAAAAAGTTTTTATTTTTCCGTTCTGTTGCCATGCATGATTAACGTATCCATGCCAAATTGCAGCTTTCTAGCACTAACGATCACGGAGCAAAGCCGCGGACGGACAGACGGATATGGCGAAACTAGGTATAAGGGTTTCTGGGTGACTACGAAACCCTAAAAACGTACAAAAACAGCTGAACCAAAAATGAAACACTATAATAACAAATATAACTTTTCAACCCTTTTACTAAGCAGAATATATGCGGGATAAAAAGGAACTAAGTATATATGTATGTAGATAAGATATATTTATGGAACTGTTAGTATCCTTATAAAAGTATTTTAGTGCCTACTTAAGTATATCCTACAGAAACACCTCGCAATATATAAGGGTCAACAAAATACCTTGTTTACATACAAAACATTTCAGATTTAAAGGTCCAAGATCCTTGTTAGGATCCTATTTGTCGATGTCCTTTATTATAATATCGGATTTCCGTCCGTGTCCGTGTCAGAGCCAAAGCTGTGTATCCACATTTTGTCGGTAAACATGTCTCGCGATCAAACAACATATCCGAGAGAATATTTACTCGGAACTATCGACATTCTCAATGTATTTTGGCACAAGTTATAGGAGGAGCGGGTTGAGATAACTCGAAATGAGTACAAAAATATTTTAGGTACCCAGCGTTTAAAAATGCTCATATCCTATGTATTTTACTCGAGGAAACACTTCTTGGATAAAACGGATTGGGCGTCGCGTTTAATTTTAATTTTGTTTATTTAATTTTTTGCCGTTTTGGGCTGACATGACATTGTGTCATGACAATACGTCTGTGCGGTGACAAAAATGTTACCTATATACAGTACAGCGTTGTCTTCAGAACTCTAAATTTTAGATAAAATTTTCCTCATTTAAAGTTACTTCTAAAGTCCGAAGTTATCAAAACTGTTTACTCACCAAATGTTATTAGCAAAATAGTCTGAAGGAGAGTTGAGCCAAGTACAATCAACGTTAAATCTGGCGGCAACAGATGTTATTTTATAGGAAACCGTTATTTTACAACCAATTTTGTAATCCAATGAATTACTAGTGTATGATTTATGAAGAAGTTTAAACTTAACTAGATATGACGGTGCTCTCCCTCCTCTTTTTATCTCGAGGTGTGTGCCTAAAACTGGCTACCAAAATTTCTGTTTACATGGCGATCGTACTGCCAAACCCTTTATACTTTTCCGAGACGTGGTACGTGTACCGTCATCACAATTGTCCCTTAGACCGGTTCTCCACCTCAAATGCTTGCGTAAGTTCATGAACTGATGGTCTGATCGAGTACCGAAATACCGTAGTTCTGCGATGAGCCAAGGTCGGTGAAATAGAGGTTTATCTAATGCGTCGGCAGCTTCGGTGGCGCGGTTACGTATCGCGTATGGCGGAAGAGAGAGTGGCGAAGTGCATCTTTTATTCTGAACTAGAGGAGGGTAAGCCGAAACTTGGCGGACAACTCCTCCGATACAAAGATGTTCAGAAGCGACACATGAAAAGGTGCAACATCGAGCCCTCTCAGTAGGAAGATTTGGCAGCACAGCATAATCCTGAGTGGCGTAGGCTGGTGCAGGACAAAGTGCGCGATTTCGAGGAGCAGCGTAAAGTTGACCTCGACGCTAAGAGCGACGAGTTGAAAACCCGCCAGCCTGCTCCCATTCACTACCACTACGTGGCTGGTGTCCTCACGTGCCCGTAATGTGCGCGAGGGTTCACCTCGAAGATCGGCTACGTCAGCCATCTTCAGGCGCACGAGCGCCTAGCAAACTAGGAGTCGAAATCTGCCGGAAGGATCATCATCATCATCAGTCATTCTTTGAGAATAATATGTTTGCGGTTGCGTCTAATTCCCACGACTCTTTTCATACATTTTGTATGAAATTTATATAGGTCGCGGCAATTAAACCGCAGACATATTTTTTGAGAATGACCCTTAAACCAATACTAAGTGACTGTTAATGAGTGAGTTTTAACTTACATCGACTGTCGATAACGTTGACAGACGGTATGGTACAACTGCTGCGGTTCGGGTATCCAATAATTTGAAAACCGCTAACGCCTATGGCTTAGACTCTGGTCTCAGTTGTGAAGAGAGAATAATGTTCAGGATAGTTTCACTTTTCCGCACCGCTGAACTGGATGCCATGAATATATCGCGCAACTTTTAAAGCGGAATCATTATTGTCACTGCTAAGTTCGAATTTTAAAATATTTCTCTCACAGTGAAGTTTTCCGGGCATTTTATGAGGCGTATTCAACTGAAAATTTTCAAGTGCGTTATGTTTTTTGAAACTTAGACCCTATTTTTTATTTAGTAGAGTTTTTGTTACAATGACGGAGTTGTAGGATGTGAACGTTAAGAAAGTAACTAAATGAGTTTTTTCTTACTTTTAGTTCAAGAATAGCGCCGTTGGCAAGTTTCCAATTTTTCTGAATATGTTTTCTCATATATTAATAACTAACAAGAAAAGACAGTAGAATTTAAATAGGCATTTTATGATAAAAACAAACCTAGGCACGATTTCAGTTAGCTTATTGTCAGTTCGTTAAATCACGAATGGTGATACGTAAATTGATCGAGAACGTTTGTATGGAAATGACCGCTAATCTATCCTCTTAAATGCTGATTTTACTTACAAATCTTCCGTGATTTTCGTTACTTTCAAGTTTGAGTCTTTTATTTTAACGTCGACAAAACAGTTTATATTTTAAATGTATCACGTATAAATACAAAAGCACCCATTTTAATTGCCCTAGGGAGTATTGTGTTGCAGTCCGGTACACTGGTAATCTACATTTAAATAGGCTAAGCTGTTTAAATAAGTTAAGTGCATGTAATTCGTACTTCATTTTATTCTTCCAAAAAAATGGTTTTAGAAAAAAATACTTGCCGTCTGGAATTTACATGAAATGAGATGGTGTTTAAAAGTATTAGATATGTACATATAGTAAAGTTTTAGGTAAAAGGCACGTTAAGGAGGAATTTCAGCAGTATGAGGCACTGTGCGGCACAAGCATTTTTGTACTGAATTTGCTTGTGCCGCGCAGTGCCGCACACTGGTGGAATCCCGCCTTAAAGGTAACATTTTTGTATCGTACAAAAAGGCATCAAAATATGACATACTGATGGACAGACGGTTATAGCGATACTTTCGTTTTTTGCAGTTTGGCTAAGAAACCCTAAAAATTAAACAGTTCAAAAGTATCATAAATACGAGTGCATGCATGCTACTTTGCCCGCTTTCCTAATACAATCGTCCAATAATAGCTAAAAAGGTATAAAAGCGTACGCAAGAGTGCTCCATTTCCTACTTCAAAAGCAATGGTCGGTGTCGGTCCTCATGGGCCAATTCTCCCTATTCTCTCCAATTACGAGGAGAGCGGGGGAAATCGCGCGACGAAACAAAGGGTAGTCGGGGCACTTAGCCGCAGTATCTGGCACTAGATATATTGCATTTTACAATTTGAAATCATTCATTTTAAAAACAGGTAGGTATTGGTAATACTTTTGCAAAAGAATTTGTCCAAAGAGTCACAAAAACGTAAGTATATGATTCAGCAATTATTTATATAAGAAACTTTTTGGCAACTATCGAAACTAACTCTACATTTTGTTGAAATTATTTCAAATCGACGGTTTACATCAATGTAAACCTATTTAAAAACATGAAATAAACCTTTAAGATATAATTATTAGGTATATTATATTATCTTAATACTACCTTAATAGTTCATTTAAATAGGTTTACATCGATATAAAACTGTCGATTTTAAATAATTTTAACAAAATGTACAGGTAGTTTAAGAGTAATTCATAAAAAAAGTGGCCTTTTATTTTATATTTATATCTATAACATTGGAATAACTTCGAAAGCGGATTAATTTTAAAATTGGCATTATCTATAAAACCAGAAGCACTTCATACTTTACCAACATAGCAACACTTACGCTACTGCAACCGGTACCGACGAACGGCAAACCGACTGCAACTTGTATGGGTACTGCACGCCGTCGCAGTTGCCGTGCAGTTCCCATACAAATAGGCTAGATGACAAATTGTTATTAATGGTATCAATCGATCAGGTTTATTTTTAGGATCAAATATCTATATGAGACCCATTACATTAAAGCAATACAAAAGTCAGAAATGATAGTCAAAGCCCGACAGTCGTACTTGACTCGCGAAAAGCTTCTAACAAAACGATAAGTGAACGTGACGTCAAGTTCACTGAGAACCCATTTTGAATGTATGGACAAAATAAGAAAATTGCGTTTTTGTCGATGAAATATTGCGTTTATGTATATAGTTGCCGTACAATATTTTTTTGGATAAAATGTAAGGAATCGAATGGTACCTTTACTTTTTTCCTTTTTGGAAGTTGAAAAATTACTTAAATTTTGAAACTTTCAAGTCCTGTATTTTTGTATTATTTCCATATATTATTTTAATATCTACATTATTGTGATAAATTGCTCATTTGCTATCTAATCTATCTATGTTACTAGATTTTGTTATAAATTTCAACATGTGTCATCATCCCTATTGTAGTCAGGTTGCAGTCTGTCTGTATCGGCCCTTACAAAATGGTGTATAGGAAATAGCTACTTCCATAGAGATAGGAAGTGCAAAGCGTAGTCTAGCAATTATTTCAGCTTGAACTCTGCCGAGCGGAAAACTTCTTGGATTGGAAGCGGAGTTTTTGTGCATTTTAACAAAAACATTGCACAAGGGAGAAAAATGGGACTGGTAAGATAAGTTAAAAAACCGGCCAAGTGCGAGTCGGACTCGCGCACGAAGGGTTCCGTATCATTACGCAAAAAATGGCAAAAAAATCACGTTTGTTGTATGGGAGCCCCACTTAAATATTTATTTTATTCTGGTTTTAGTATTTGTTGTTATAGCGACAACAGAAAATACATCGTTTGAGAAAATTTCAAATGTCTAGCTCATCACGGTTCATGAGATACAGCCTGGTGACAGACAAAAGATCAGAGGAGGTACGGAACCCTAAAAAAGAGCAAAAAAGTATAGGAAATTGTTTTACTTAGCAGGTTAAAAGAGATTAGGAGGTTTATGATGTATGTACAAATTGTAGGTCAGATGTGTTGGAAATATTGGTACCTATTTTACGATTGTCAATGTGATTTTTCGAAACGCCAGGATAATCTGTACGAGGTATAATTCTAAAGCTGACCGCATCTTATCAAAGGAATTATGATAAACTTGGACTAGATAGGTGCTTAAAATCAAGAGGAGATTATTCTATCGAAAACTATATCCTAATACTAAACTATTACACGTTTCAAAACAACGTACCAATATGCAACATTGTTGCGCTTCTTAACCGACCGCGATTTGCTGAAGTTAACCAAGTAGCCCGAAGTTTGCCGAAGTTCACCGAAGTTTCACGAAGTTCGTTTAATCTGGCCCGAATGGAAGGCGAGGCGTGACGGCGTAAAGTTTGGTGACTCGGTGTTTGGTAACTGGTACTGGTCTTACTCCTATCGCCTTTGGGGCGAATGAGAATATAATGGACCTTGGTTACGCATGGTTATTGTGGATCTTATGATATTTCGTATGATGTAACATACGTGTATGTGTGACTCAAGGTGTAGCTATACTTTACATTTTGCTAATTTCGGCAGACGTCATTATTTGGTACCTACTCAAGCAATATAGAGATGGGCTCACGATAGTTTTTGAATTCAGGTCAAATTGTTAATAATATACTACCATCATTGGCCACAGCATCTTGACAGATGATTGTTGCAGCGACAGTTTATTATGAAGAAGAGTTCTGTGCGCCATCGGAGAAATATGTGAATTTTGTGGAAAAATATTAATTAGATTTTTTTTAGACTTTAAATATTTATATGCATTATTTCCCCAATTTTGGGCTGATTTAGTTGCTTGATAAGTATCTTTTAATATTGTACCTAGTAAGTGAATTGTTTTAACGTCCGATTTTTTATTTTGTTGTGAACCCCAAGTAACCGTATTTGTATACCATTTTGATTTCTTTGACCAACATAATAACAATAACCTGTCAGTATGGTCAGCAGTTACAAAATCATCCTACCTTTTGTAACGTATTTTATAGGTTATTCTGTTTTTTTATTCCGTAGACTAAAATGACATTTCATGTGTAAGAAATGTCATGTCTTACAAAGGAAACGTAATTTTAGTCGGACTTCCGGTTCGAACGCCATCTTGATAGTAGCCTCGTGATTAATTACTTTGTTTTTTGCTCATTAATATTTTAATAACAAAACTTCCGTGAGACATAGACATATTAAATATATTAATAACGGGTCACTCACGTCGAGCGAACATGTCGAGCGTTTTCGACTTAAAACACGTGAGTGACCCGTTATTAATATATTTAATATCTCATTAATATTGTTTAAAGTGTAATATCGATCATAGATTAGTATATGTTATTACTGTAATAGATAAGAAACTCTCGGACATTTCACGTTCACGTCTCTACTAGTGCTGCCCCTAGCGGTCCTGCTCTCAACTAATGAGACTGTATATGCAGTAAACACGCACACATGTACACACACACACACACACACACACGTACTTATGGGTTCTTTACCTACAAGTAACAACTTTAATATTGGAAACTGATTTATGTAGTAATCTTTGTCGTACCAATTTCCATTTGCTTAGAAAACTACATAAATCAGTTTTTCAGAATAAATAAATGAAAACTTATGTTGAATCAAGTACAATATATTATTTATAAGTACCTACTTATTTACATACGTTCCATTCCAAGTAACTAAGACACATGCAAATACAGCGACGCTTTAAGCGCACTTCCGTGAAAATAACTTAACAGCAAGTATGTAACAATTTATTTCCTGACTATGTTTTAAACAATAATTAGAGGCAACCTAATTCATTTCTTCTTCTTGATCCCAAAATAACTTGGAAAGCTTCAATAGTTTGATCCAACTTTTTTTGATTTAATTTAGATCCATTTTTGTCGCATATTTCATAGTTTTGAGAACATTCAAGCTTTTTATCCACAATTTGTGGTGCGGTGATCTGGGTGTTACAGCGCATTAGATTAGGTAGATTTTCCTTTTTTAGGTTCACTGAAATTGCCATTGACAACATCGAAAAACTTATCGAAGAAAAGCACGATACCTGCCGTGTCGCAACTTTATTCTGAAAGCTTTTTAATACCTGAAAATATATTAACAGTTAAGATGTTATCAAAAGTATAAAAAGGTTATTTTACAGCGAAACAGGACAAGTGTTGAGCATGCATTTTAAGGGTGTGCTATTGTCACATTTAATGTTAGGTAACAAGAAATCAGTGAATCGGGATATTATTCATGTAAAATGTCGACAAAGGTAACGTATTGTGGTTGGATTTTATCAGTAGATGTATGTCTTTCTAATTTTGGCAGGTTGTAGTTGATTTATCAGATTAAGACCTAGGCACGGAAAATAGTATCTTAATTATGATAATCAGAGCAACGTGTATGACGGGCCTTACGGGCACTAAGAATGGTGCTAGTTCAACGGCTGTTATTTGAAATGTTACAATGTTCCATGTTCCATCGCCAACATTTCATAAATATGCTTTACCCGAAGCCTCTATCAAAGCTTTTGATAAAGATGAAATAATAAATAAATGTTCAGGAGGTATATATATATTATAAATTCGAAAATTTACTTACCATGCCCTTATACCGATGTACATACAAGAAGGTACACAGATTCGGCGCGGCCCGGCCGGCATTGCTTTTCATCTTGCCTGCGTTGGTTTGGTTGAATGAGTACGAGCACAACTCAACACAACTTACAAGGTTGGTTGTGATATAAAGAAACGCTGTTTGTTAATATCTTAACATAAATCTGACCAAAAATATGTTTAAACGGAATTTATATTAAAAAACAACTTAGAAATAATTTCAAAATTTCCCGTCAAACCAAACGTCATTTGGTTTTTTTATTCGTCTAAATACGTCAGTCTGTCATTGTACGGTGTTTGCACTACATATTAAAAAAACTACTTTTACGTTTCAAATTTATTTTGTTTCCTAGTTCATTTGCAACGTAAGGTTAGTAACACTATCAAAACATTTTTTATTAAAATATATTCTTCTAGATTTAATTAAATACGATTAAGTTACCTGCTTAAATATTTGTTTTGGTATATTTTGTTTTCTACTATCTACACACAAGAATGATATCTAGCCACACTCAGCCCTCCTTATGCTAAAGGCGGTATCTCAAAAACGAATGAACTGGAAATGGAACGTTATGATTCAAATTTAAGGTACTTATTTGCATGCAATCTTCAATTGAGATACCGCTTTTTAGCTCAGCAGGGCACCACGGCTGAGGAATATATGTCCAGCATAACCCAGAGATGGCATTATTATCAGCATTACATTACTCCTCTTCAGAGATACTATACCATGATATCGATAGCTTTATTATACAGTAATCTAATGTAGTAGTGTGCAGTGAATGGAGAATTAATCTCAAAGCGTGTTTAAACACCATTTTGGAGTCAACGGCCGGTAGTCCACGTGCTTCTCGTAAAATCCAGCTATCGGTTTTACGAGTCAACTACAAATAATAACTACCGAACAACGTCGTGCTCTAAGAGCATTTGGTATTTCTACCTCTAACCGTGTCTGGCTAGAGCCCTAGAGGCCCATTATTTTATTATTTACCGTACACTGGCTGAAATATTAATTCGATCCCACGTGGATCCCACTTTGACGTTGGCGAAATCATCGACAGTATCGATGGAGCCATACTACCTAAAGATTGATTGATTAATTTTAGTCTATGGAATAAAAAAAACAGACCTTAGTTTCTCCTTAGTCCAATGCCCGGCAAGCGATTTTGCCCATGCCGTGGCCATGTGTTATTGCCATTTTGTTGTATACCTTGATAATATTATAGTTGCAAGATTCTTGTTTCATTTTGCCGAATAACGCCAAACGCAATCATTGACCATAGCGAGCATTAACCATAATCAGGGACCGTGATAAATATAATGTTCATCAAATAACTGCGATTTATGAGGAATTTCCACCCGCGGACGCTTCGGCTGTGGAATGAGCTCCCTGCCAAGGTCTTCTCGAGGGGCTATAGTATGCGGTTCTTCAAAAAAGGAGTGCACAGGTTTTAAACGGTCAGCAACGCGCATGAAACACCCCTGGAGTTGCAGTTCCGTAGCCTACGGTGACCGCTTACCATCAGGCGGGCTTTAAGATTAGGTAGGTACTACATCCCAATCTACTACATGTACATCCAGGTACATATCAAAATTAGGATTTATTTATGGTTGGTCTTACGAAGTTAAACATTTCTTCTTAATTTCATGCAAAGCTATTAAATATAGCTACTGACTATGCGTATAAACCTCCATTTGCACTAGCCCTTCAATTCGGACACTGTAGTCCTAAAATATTCCACACAGTCGACTGCACTTGTATAGCCGGTTAATCCATCACCCTATAACCGTACCTTATCCAAAACGCCGTATCTTCAAACAAATTTCATATAACCGCCGTCTTTTTGTTTTATGTTGGCACAAGACGGAAGCATTCAGGGAAAATGGTCGACGCAATTGGCTTAGGGATTCACAGCTTGGCGCTTTGAGGTGACCGGAGATAAAGGATAGGGCAGATTAAGAGGAAAGGGACGACCGCTTAACCATACAAAAGTAAGCCCACAGTTTCCTCTCTGTGGCCAATATAAAGCAAATTGTGTAAACATATTTTTGCACAGCTATGCCCCGAATCGAAAAAAACTGGCCAAGTGCGAGTCGGACTCGCGCACGAAGGGTTGCGTACAATTATGCAGAAAAGGCGAAAAAATCACGTTTGTTTTATAGGAGCCCCACTTAAATATTTCTTTTATTATGTTTTTAGTACATACTTATTTGTTGTTATAGCGGCAACAGAAATACATCATCTGTGAAAATTTCATCTGTCTAGCTATCACAGTTCATGAGATACAGCCTGGTGACAAACGGACGGACGGACAGTGGAGTCTTAGTAATAGGGTCACGTTTTTACCCTTTGGGTACAGAACCCTGAAAAGTATCGGGATATTCTGAATGACAGATGCTACGAAAAATCACGTGACTATTTCCACATCAAGGAACGAGTCCCGTGTATATTTTATTAACTTATTATTTTGGTCGAAAAACAGTTGTTGCAATATTTGTATCTGCATTAAATAACATAGAGTTAGACCGAGAAAAGTCTGCAACGATTTTGTTAGCATACGCAGTGCAAGTGTTATTTATACGTCATAATTTCATAGAAGTTTGACGTTTAAAATAACACTTGCATTGCGTGTGCTATTAATACCGTTGCAGGCTTCTTACTCTAGATTCTTACTTACCTTATACTGTTTTAGTAAAACATAATGTGCTTTTTAAATAAAATGCTTGATTTAGTATTTTTACAAAGTAAATTAATACATTGCATATTTTGGTGTAAGATAATCAGCGGGTACACAATTTTTCCTGTTTAGCGGGTAGTTATAAAGTCGTAAACCTAGAAACCTATAATTCTTTAAGTTTACTTTTGTAAGTACTAAGAAATAAGCGTCAAGCGGGTTTGAATAACAGTTTTCATCGACAATATCGAAGGAGCCATACCCCAAAAATTGATTGATTGAACAGCTTTTTTGTCACAAATAACTAAAATAAGTAATATGTACAATTTTATAGGTACCTTTCGGATTTATAACCCGGGTGTATATAAAACCACTAAAATAGGTTAGTGTACTAAAAAAATGTAAGGGGGCTAAGCACGAATATTTTAGTAAGTACATTGACCCGCCTGTTTCTTCTTTTCCCTGCAGAAGGGTGCCTAATAATGCTGGCTACATTCCCCCTCTGAATGGCAATGCTGATTCTTTGGCCAAGAAATGACAGCCCAGCTCTAGTGCAAACATAGCGTGACGTTTTCAATCAAAAGGTTCCACATTGTTGCTCGTCGATAAGGTTGATTTCGAATTGAAGCTATATGCAAATAGGGCCTTATTGACAACCGACAATAAGTACCCTTTTGGTTGAAAATGGCACTACAGTTATCATACGGAATTTATTGTACGCCTAGTTACATCCGTTTCAATATAAGTAAGCGTAGGTATCATCATCTTCCTCGCGTTGTCCCGGCATTTTGCCACGGCTCATGGCAGCCTGGGGTCCGCTTGGCAACGAATCCCAGGAATTAGCGTGGGCATTAGTTTTTATGAAAGCGACTGCCATCTGACCTTCCAACCCAGAGGGTAAACTAGGCCTTATTGGGATTAGTCCGGTTTCCTCACGATGTTTTCCTTCACCGCTCCATCCAAATGATATTTCGTACATAAGTTCCGAAAAAATCATTGGTACGAGCCGGGGTTTGAACCCGCGACCTCCGGATTGCAAGTCGCACGCTAGGCCACCAGCGCTTCTCAAGTAAGAGGTATACGTACACCCCAGGCCAATAATATGGAAACAAGCTTGTATTTCAATAGAAAAGTGTGATCTTTCAAGCGATGGATTTTATACTACTCATTGACAATTTGGTAAAAATAATAATAGAACATTTCAAAAGTAAAATACTCTGGCTGTGATAGTTGCCAATTCAACATTTTGTCATGTAATTAAAGGGTAGGTATGATTATGTAACTTTGTCCTACTTTATTTTTTTAGCTTTTTAACAATATTTTAGGATGTTTTGATATTAAGCGTGTGTTTTTAATCTTTTGGGTTTGCCTAATGTAAGTCTTAGTTTACAAATATATAGAACAAAGATAGAAACATGAGATATTAAAGAAAACAACGTTGTTTCCATACTTTGGGCCTGGGGTGGATACTAAATATAGTTAAGCTCTAAAGTCGTTTACATTACACCGCACCCTTTCAAGACTTGTACCAGTACTCGCCTACTCGAACGGTGGACAGTCATGCAGCGTGGCATGCCAGTACAGTATAAACATTGTATCGCCCCGTCCACGCCACAGGGCAGCTCTGCAGCAGAACAAGGCTGCCCTTATCATGCTTACGAATTACTTCATACGGTTATTTTTAATTACTTTTAAGTGTGAAATTGAGTTAACTTTTGTGCGTGTATATTTTAAGATCCCTTTATTTGATATAATTATTGAAAGTCATAATGTAATGATTGTCAGATTATCATTAGTCATAATTCTGAAACCGTTAGCTTTTCAGAATTTTCGTGAGATTATCCTATAGATAGGTTAGGTTAGGTTTATTTTATGGCAAATTATTAGATTATTTAAAACCGTTTCGGTCCAATTTACGAGGACCGTCTTCACGGAGACACGACAAACATGTCGAGCTATTCGACTTAATAATACGTGAGTGACCCGGTTTTAAATAATCTAATATGTTTGAGTCTCACGGGAGTTTTATAGTTAAAACCAAATTATGACTAAAGAAAATGCGGAAAAATAGAGACCCGTATATTTTTTTTTATTTTGCACGCCATTTCGCAAATATAGAAGGGATACTAATTACGAAAAAGGATATTTTATAAAAACTTGATTTCAATATCAGATATCGTGACCAAAGCGAATATATTAGATTAGATTCGATATAGATTTTAAAAGTTCGGCAGCGCGCATGTGACACCGGGAGTTGTAGGTGTCTATAGGCTATGATGACTGCTTACCATCTGGCGGGCCGCATTTTGGTTTAGCACTAATGTGGTAGGTAGTTCTATAAAAATTATGAATGCAATGTGAATATTTTAAATAGACATCGGAATTCACTTAACATTCTACTTAATTCACACTTAAAGGCATTATCATGTCTTTATTCAAGTCACGGATAACCGTTTGTTTAGATCCGGCAACTCGAGACGCGACAAGAGTATCCGGGCGCAGTATCGGGTGCACAGATTAAGTACATAATGAGATACGCCACTCATGTCGTAAATTTGCGTTGTTACATTTTTAGGGTTTCGTACCCAAAGGATAAAAACTGTCCGTCCGTCTGTCTGTCTGCCTGTCCGTCTGTCATCAGGCTGTATCTCATGAACCGTGACAGCTAGACAGTTGACATTTTCACAGATGATGTACTCGTATTTCTGTTGCTGTCAAATACTATATTTAAGTGGGGCTCCCATACAGCAAACGTGATTTTTTTGCCGTTTTTTGCTTAATGGTACGGAACCCTTCGTGCGCGAGTCTGACTCGCACTTGGCCGGTTTTTTATTATTATTTTAAACGATTTTTGAAGGGACCCATAACGATTAAAAATTCAATTGTTTCTTTTTTCTAAAATAAAATCTTTTTTTATATAACGCCGCCCTTATTGAATATTTTTGTGATTCTAATAAGATGCAAGATAATAAATAATATCTACTAAACTAGAAGTATATTCTGCTGTAGCAATAGTAAGCAAGATGACTTAGTAAGCGTTGCAGTAGCGAAAGTGTTGCCAAAGTATAAAGTGTAGATATTAGTGATTTTCAAATATTAACCCGTTTTCGAAATTACCCCAATGCACCTTAAAATATACCAACCTAAACCTGCGTTGAGGACATGCTTCTAGCCTTAAGAAGCTTGCTATGGTTGACTGCGTTGAAGTAAATAGGAGCACAAGCAGAGCTCATTCGCAATAAACAAAAGTTTACATAATGCCACGGGAATCAACAAACAAGAAATGTAGAGTTCCGTAGAGTTCTTTAAGGATCGTTAAAGAAGAGATGGACACAAAACCTCGAGTGCCTTGACAACTCAGCATAGAATACATTAAATGCTCAAATGAGTGAAAAGCTAACAAGCCACACGTTTATTAAATTTGGCGCATACATGCATCCAAAGTTTGCCACCATCATGCTATCAATTATTTATCTTTTGGTTTTTCTGAACCTTTCATGGCACATCGAACTTGCTCGCGAATAATTTGCTTTGGATGGTCGCGCGGAATCAATATTTTAGGAACCTATTTTTGGTGGCGTATCTATCTACCTTATGGCATTTTATACTCTGTGCAAGTACCCTAGCCCCGCTAGGGGCACTCGAGAAGAGATTTAAAGCTTCGCCAGCCAATATTTGCCCGGGTTTGCTGTAATGTGAGATAATGTATTTGGATTACAATTACAGGAAATTCGATTATGGACCTTATTTGGGTTTGTAGGTTTTTCAATAATGTGTTAAATTTCATCTAAGTATTATTTGTTTAAAGATTTTTGTTTTACTCGTACAGTAGGTAATGCGCTTAAAGACATAGGTAGTTGTATAATTTATAGAGCTTCTTACTTAATTTGTAAATGATATCTCTATGAAGTAGAATGTTTCTATTGATGGGCTTATTTGAAAAAAAAAAAACTGACAAGTGCGAGTCGGACTCGCCCACATAGGGTTCCGTACTTTAACTTATTTTTTTATTTGTACAAAAAAAATCTTAGATTTTTTCCTGTACTTGTAGTGTTAGACGATATTACTTGCCAAATTTCATATTTCTAGGTCCACGGGAAGTACCCTATAAATTTGGATTCCCTTGATAATGTCGAAACGAAATATTACGTTTTTTGCGGCATATCCGGCCGTAATTTTATTTTAAGTTCACTTAGAAGTTTGTTTTTTTACAGCTTCAAGGGTCTGTTAAAGTCTATTGCGTTTTTGCAAACGATTCTGTAAGACGAGTGGCACAAAATAAAAAGTATAGCTACAAAATACATTAAATAACACAATAAAGAACCCCTGTAGAAAACCAGCGATAAAACTAAAATAAAACATTTTATCGAAATCATTCCCAACTCTCCCAGCAAAATTTTGCAAATACATTCAATACAGAAGCATCGAAATAAAATATTACGTTTAAAGATAATTTTATCGCAGCGCGTTTATCGTTGCCATTTTAAAAACAGGTCATTAAGATAAATGGTTTATGTGGCTTCATTTATTTTTGAATACAGCGGAGTGCTTTTTTTAACTTTTTTTTTCACAGTTAGTAGATTGTGCAAGTGTTGGCAGTCGCGAAATAACCCACTTTAAGGTTTGCGTAGGTTGCCCAAACGGCTAAAATGGAGTCTTTATAATTTCGTAATTCATGCCAGCATTTAACTTAATGACGATCGGTTTGGCCTAGTCAGCAGTGAATTTGCCTATGAAGCATAGATATTTATTTATTATTTATTTAATCTTCATTGCACAATACATGATAGTAAAAATGACGGACTTAATGTCATAAGGCATTCTCTACCAATCAATTAAGGAAGATATTTGTTCATGAGTGGTGTTTTCTGTGTATTTAAGTATTTGTAAATAATAATTAAGTATATACTATATCGTTGTCTGTGTACCTACAACACAAGCCTTCATGAGTTTATTGTGGGGTGGGGCTTAGCCAGTTCGTGTAAGAATGCCCTATAATATTTATTTATTTATTATAGAAAATTATCTTTATTTTTTTTCATTCCGTAAATTGTCATAGATCATCATAATTTAAGAGCATGGCTCTTGTCGGTGGAGTAGTACTTATGGGTCATAGATAAAAAACTTTATTGTAAAATATGTTGTTTAGTTAAACTTAGTGTGACCTGTAATACATTATTACCAATAAATGATATCTATGTCTATAATATTCTTATAGTACTTATCTATGAGGCCTGTAGAGTATCTTTCCACTATCAACAAACAACACAACAAAACAATTCTATTCTATTCTATTCTATCATAAAAATCCTGCGTAAGCTAGCGACACTTAAATCGATATTGGTATAAAGGATGACTCATGCTAGAACCGTCCGGGTCCGGGCCGAGGAGTCCGACACTTCGTTTTCTATACACACGTCTTCACGAAGAACTGTATATTATAGAAGAAGACTATAGAAAACGAAGTGTCGACGCTTCGTCGAAGTGCATTTTTTAATGATATTTGTACAAAATAAATCTATTCCGTCTCAGAAAAAAGGGGCAGAAAAAAATTCCAAAATATTATACTCGAGTAAATAGCTAGAAGCCGAAATGAAGTCTTAATGCCAACATCCCTTGTATTACAATAAAACATCTCCGTAAACAATCCGTCCAATATTGTAAGAGATCGCTAAATGTTTGAGCAGACTGGGCAAATTAAATGGGATGGGATATTCGTGGATAGATTTAAACATTTGAAACAGCGTCCAGCGATCGGCGTGAGATTACCGTGATGCGCAAGAACCTGCAAATAAATAAATACTTATAGGTAATGTTTGCCGATTTTGCGACAAAATAAATAGCACACTACTTTACCTATTTAGTACAAGAAACAAGAACAGACAGTAAAGAACATGTTTAATCACAATGTCATGTCAATACGTTGATAGCTAGAATAACAAGAAGGATAATACTAGTTAACACAAATTAGAGAGCTATGGAGCGCAGCATAATTAGGTGTAAAATTAAGGGATCGATTCCGAAACACCACGCTGCGCTTTAAAACTCAAATAATAGACGTAGCTCGGAAAGCGGCTAAGTTGAAATGGGACTGGGCTGGTCATGTCTGCCGAATGCCGGACGACTTGTGGGCCAAGTTAACCACTGAGTGGGAGCCCCACGAGTCGATGGCGGGATAACTTGGACTCCTTTCTGAGAGGCTGGCCAGACATAGCACTAAACAGACACGAGTGGAAAAAGAGGGGGGAGGCCTTTGCCCAGCAGTGGGACACAGTGGGCTCTGAATAATAATAATAATAACACAAATTAAACGTGTAACACGAACTCTCTAACACGGTTTAACACATATTTTTAGTCACTCGCGCGCTTCGAATGTTTCAAAGAGCCTAGCAGGTCATTTCGAACGTATACTGACATCAATGATATTTGAATTATGTTATTTAATTATCGTGCGTCAAAAGTAAAAATAGCCTTAATGATAGCCAACCTCCGGCAGAAGACGGTACTATAAGAAGTGAAGAATTATCGTGCGCCTCGCCCGCGCCAATACATGTATGGACAAGTACGATCGAAATGCACGATAACTGAATGGCATCAGTACACTGACATCAGAATGACATCTACATTCTGATGTCAGTGTACGTTTGAATTGGCCTGTGAGACTCCATTTTCTAGCACAAACAGTGCATGAGCATGAGCAGCGGTCACGATAGCCGCACGCCGCGTTGTGTGTTAATATGTCGCGCGAGGGACTGAAAATACCACGATAATATGTGAGTGAAGGGGCCCACTGACTATTAGTCCGCCGGACGATATAGGCTTGTCAGTTAAAATAAAAAAATTCCGAATCCGAACAACTGACAGGCCGATATCGTCCGGCGGACTGATAGTCATTGGGCCTCTTTAAACCGTAAAATTAGCTTAGTCATCATTCGAACAGGAATCTCTTTTATTGAATCGTCTCGGTACTAACTAAGCAAACCAAGTCACTTCGATACCTAGCTCCGTTGTTTGTGATCTTAGAGTTACAAGATTGTTATAAGGGTTTGTGAGCGCTTGTCGAAACTGTTTCTGATTATGACTTGCGCAAATGTACCGTATATATCAATGTATAAAGGATGACTCACGTTAGACCGGGCCGTGTCCGGGCCGGAGCTTCCGGCGCTTACTTTTCTATGACATGACAGGTGATCACGTGATGCTTTCCATAGAAAACGAAGCGCCGGAAGCTCCGGCCCGGACACGGCCCGGTCTAACGTGAGTCATCCTTAAGTACTCACGAGCGAGGGATATTTAGTGTTAGTAAGAACTCCAGTCTTTCAAGTCAAAATTTTATTGTCAGCCGAAACTGTGTCAAAACCGAACCTTTGGTTTTAGTACCGTTTTGTACAAAAAATCCGGTTTCGATGGGACAATAACATTTGTTTCGCCTTTTTGCTACCTTAAGCTTTTCCTGGTTTGTCACTAGTAAAAAAAAGTTTTAAATCTTTTAAGCACAAAAACAAGTGAACTGATTGGAAATACAATTAAACCATAGGTACGTTCATCAATCCATCATTGAATATTTAAATACTATCACAACTTCACAGACTCCACAATTTTGAGCCCGATACGATTTAAATAATTTTATATGGTTTTCACCTTACTTTAATAAGAGATTCAATCAGCGTTAGCATAGAGTAATATAATTATGATCAAATCTGTGGCGTTAGCGACTTATGCTGATTAGTGCTGGCGATATGCAATCGGGGTGCCTAGCTAAGATGCCAATCGTTTGCGTTACCACAACGAAACGCTATCTGTCTCTCTATCGCACTGATATGTATAAGAGTGATTGAGAGACAGATAGGACAGGTTTGTCACTAGTAAAAAAAAGTTTTAAATCTTTTAAGCACAAAAACAAGTGAACTGATTGGAAATACAATTAAACCATAGGTACGTTCATCAATCCATCATTGAATATTTAAATACTATCACAACTTCACAGACTCCACAATTTTGAGCCCGATACGATTTAAATAATTTTATATGGTTTTCACCTTACTTTAATAAGAGATTCAATCAGCGTTAGCATAGAGTAATATAATTATGATCAAATCTGTGGCGTTAGCGACTTATGCTGATTAGTGCTGGCGATATGCAATCGGGGTGCCTAGCTAAGATGCCAATCGTTTGCGTTACCACAACGAAACGCTATCTGTCTCTCTATCGCACTGATATGTATAAGAGTGATTGAGAGACAGATAGGTGTCGTCTCATAAGACACTTCGCTCGCACTTATTGGTGCGCGTTAAATTATTGATACGTCTATGGGGATATTAAGGATCACGCTAGAACGGACCGGGTCCGAGCCGAGACGCACGACATTTCGTTTTCTATAGATCGCATCACGTGATTACCAATCACTCGTCATTGAAAATGAAGTGTCGGACGGCTCAGAACGGCCACGCACCGTTCTAACTTGATCGTCAACTCGACTCAAGGTCATATTAAAAATTGTTATATCCGAATCAGACTCTTGAACCGTAAAAAACATAAAAGTGGTGAAAAACTAGCATAAGTTTATTTGTGACTGTCGAATAAATTCCGATAATTTTCGCTGGTATGGCGCCCGTTTTGTTCGGCGTTGCAGACAATAACATTGATTGGATTCGAATACGAAAATCGTAGTGTATTTTAATTGGTCTGTGTATAACTAGCAGGTGATAAGATTTGAAAATAATAACATTTGTTTGAATGATATGCACAATTTAATATATCTACAGAACTATATTTTAGTTTTGAATCCTGTTAAAATATAAACACAGAACAGTAAAATTGCGCTAACCAAATTTGACATGATAAAAATATTTGAATGATTTTTCACTTCTATAGAATCTTACGATGTTGGGCGTATTCAACCATCTACACCTGCTTATTCCAAAAATATAAGCAAAACTTAATAGGAAAAAAATAGAAAAGCAGTTTTGAACGACGTTTAAACCTTTTTTTATACATTAATGTATATATAACTAAAAATTATTTAAATTAAACGCTAATTTTAATCTTTACATTAAACTATATGTATACTCGTAAATGAACTAAATTAGTCTATACCTTCACGTTGAAGGTTTTCTTCCAAGCTAAAATAAGAATATATATTTAAATATAGAAAAAATGCAAGAAAAGTTTGCAAGCGCATAGCTCGCGTTTTTCGAGCATTTTCCGCGAGAGCGCGCTTCGAGCATTTCTCGCGCGAGAAGGCATTGCTTACACTGACGTAGAATATGTGAGGTGTAGTCGGCGTCATGTCTGAGTGGGAAATCGGGTGCTTTTGGTGCAAATTTTACACATTTCTTTGTAGGTAACCAAAGTCAATTTACAATTTTTTGCAGATTTTATGGAATTTACTACATTCTGTCTATAAAGTCTTGGTACTCTCATAATTTCAAAGTTTTTAGCATAAAAAAAGTGAAAACCATTTTTCAACCGTTCACTAAAGCATAGTTAACTTTTAACACTAATTCCTAACTTTACATTCAATAGTATACTCGTTAAGGAACTAAATTAGCATAACACAAAGGTTGAGGTTTGCAAGCTACCCGACCCGTTTGGAATAAAAAAAAAAATAAGAAAAAGACAAATGCAGGGTAAGCTTGCAAGTGTGTAGCTCGCGATTTTCCGATTTTTGCTTACACTGACCTACGATCCAATTTGAGCAATGCTTATAAGATGTCACACCGATACGATACCGATCTGTCAGTATCAAAAGTGACGTTTTTTGATTGAAGAAATGTCACTTTTGACACTGCAACATCGGTATCGTACCGCTGTGACTTCTTATAAGCATTGTTCTAATCGGGCCGGTAGAATATGACAATGTGAGGTGTTGTTGGCGTCATATCGGGGCGGAACAAAATATCGGTTTATGGTATAAATTTTACACCTATTTTTTTGTAGGTAACAAAAGTGGATATTACAAAACGAATTCGTATTTTTTTAAGACTGGCCTACAGTCTTACCTAAACGGCGCGATTCGGGAAATGAATTGAGATTCACTAGATATGAAATAGTAAAGATATGTGTCGTCCCACGGGTCAAGGTATCTTATGGCGGTTGGCGCTTACGCTATTATTAACGCCGCTCCAATTAATATTGGATGCGCCGCTTACGTCGTATAACGCCGCAATAATTTGTGGCGCTATGCGACGTAAGCGCCAGCCGCCATAAGGTACCTTTTGCCGTGGAACGTCACATATCTTTACTATGTCATATTTAGTGAATCTCTAATTCATTTCCCGAATCGCGCCGTTTTTGTCTTGTTTAAGCAGACAAACATTTTGATCAAAACGCATCTTGATTTTGGTAGAGCAAATGGTAGTAGTAGTAGCAAAGATAGATATAACTCCGTAATAGATGGATACAGTCTAAGCAAAAAACGTGCCTCGAAAATCAAGAAAATTTGATTCTCGATCAGATGGCGCCACTAGTTTTGGCCTACACTCGTATAGAGGGCGTTGACTGTTTCGTTTGTTATTTATAATTTTAACGCATACCAGTGAAAGAACATGGGTCAAAATCATATAAAAATAATTAATGCAAATAAAAAAATCATTTATCCATATTTAAATACATTTTATCGTATTTTTATAAATATTTATTTTTAGTTTTAAAGTGTGTCGACAGATGGCAGTGATTTTACTGGGGTTACAAAATTTACTATGACAGTACCGCTCTAGTATAAGTTACTCTATGGTAGTAGTAAATAAACGTAAGTTTGTACGCGATTAAGTCCCTTGTTAGTTTTAAAATTTTGAGTTAAAATCGTGTTAGTTTAAATCAGTATAGAGCAAATAGTGTTGTGTGGAATTTATACTTATTTGTATTCCGACTTAAAAAGTTGTATCTAACAACTTTAAAAGAAAAATGAAAGTATGTAAGTGTCAGCGTCACTGGGCAAGAAGTCAAAAAGTAAAACATTTGAAAAGAACTCTTCCACGACTTTGCCGTATTCGTGTAAAAAATAAAACAGTGCAGCCCTAAAGGATTTACCTGCTCGTCGCAGCCCTAAAGGCATTTCCTGGCCGTCGATCTACCACTATATACTTCTATTTTCATATTTTACAGGTAGCAACAGAAATTGCTAAGCGGGTAGGGTAATCAAAATGGTCTACTACAACCTTCCAGGAAAGGTGGTCAAAGTTTTATTTCTGACTAATAAGTTATAGGTAACTTGTGTTTAATTCATTGTTTTTTAAACTGATTTCACAAATAGTAATTAATTATTGGCTTTCTTTCAAAAGTTAATCAAACTAAAGAAAAATTCTGAACAAAACAGTATACTCAACTTATTTTGATCGTTTAGATTATTAAATTTCCTAAGGTCGAGGACGAGGTCTAATTACCTACCTAAATGATGAAGTTGTAATCAGATATTTTTGAACACCTCTCGCTCGCCTACCTATTTCTGCTGGTGACGTTCGGATTCAGACTGCACCAGCATTACTGCAGCAGTATTGCAGCGCGAAATTACTGACGACTGCATTACTGCCGCGAATGTCAAAAATCCGGGTATCAACATCGATATTGACATTTGCGGCAGTAATGCAGTCGACAGTAATGCCGCGCTGCAATAGTGCTGCAGTCGACTAATAGTAATAGTGCAGTCTGAATCCGAACGATACCTTAACAGTCTTTGATACAGGTGCAGCATTTAGCAGTTCTTATTAAGCACACCATCCATCAGTGCCACGTATTACTTATGCATTCGCCACCGGCCGGTAATCCAGCGCGGCGGGAAGTAATGTTTTATTGTACTTTATTTAGATAATTAGTTATCGGCGTGAGGTATTTTTGAAGCCACCTTTGGCATGTTTGAATTGTTTGCTTAACCCTTAAATGCCAATTTTTTTGCCTGAAAATAATATACGTAATTGTTTGCTGATTATGGGAAAAATAGTAAAAAAATATAACATCGATTTTCACTGAAAAATGAGTGTTAGAAGTTGCATAGGCTAAATCATATTTATGTAAATATATAATTTTCAGTAAGAGATATATGGAAAATCTTACTGCCATCAGGAAGGTACACTATTTGTGATACAGCTATGATAAAGTTTTTCAATATAAAATAATTACAAGCCCCGAAAAAAGACGTCCAGAATCACATTCTTTTTAAATTTGCCGACATTTTGTCTTAAAACGAATGTAATGTTTATAAATAAAAATATTGCGTTAATTTAATTTTGAATAACTATTTATCACTTTTTAGTAAGTTAATTAGGACAGTCACGGATTAAAATTAAACGAATAGACACAATTTTAAGACTAAATCAGATTTGGTTCAAGCTTTAATAGGTATATTTCTAGCGAATATTCAGTCTAAAAAGTTTGTATGTTACATCAACATCGTATTTACACATGATAGTAATAATTAGTCTCCTAGAGCCCCTAGAGTAATGTAATTAGGATGCAGCAAATTGCCCTTTTCAACCCTATTAGTCATCTAATGCAAAATATTGAAGCGCAGAAACAAATCTATTTATCGCCACTCTTACTCTGTCACGCTAAATAAACCCAACAGTATCTGTATAGAAAATAGAGTTTAATTTTATTAGTACTCACCAAGCGGGCGTAATGCAAAACGGAAACTCCCTTAAGAGACAAACTCAATTAATTCCCTTTAAAACACAAGTCGCTTTCAATGAAAGCCTGAAAATTTAAACATTTTCTGATACAGCTCTAAAAGCTTCACATACATCGCTTTCTTTCCTACCATCTTTTCTTTTAAATTATGAACAAAAGCAGCAATGTACATAATACGAGTCCTTGTTCAAACTGCGAGAGGGTTGTACAGTGCGCATGACAGTAAGTAACTTGTTGGCTCGGAAAGCGTTTCAAAGCGGCAGTGCGGCGTCCGACGTCCTCAGCGTATCCCGCTGGGGTTTACCGCTCCCAGACTAAGTTTCCGTTACGAAAAATCCGCGAAGAGGGTTCGAATTTTGAATTCGAAATGGATTAGGCGTGTTTTGTTTTTCATTGACTTTTCTGTCATGTTGGAAGCGGGGTTTTACGAAATATGGATACAACGTGACTTTAAAGAAATTAAGATTGATTTTGATGGAATTATTGAACTGTAAGTGTTTGTGATGGCGTTGAAGAGACTTGTTATCGCCTGGGCGGTCTGGCTGGCGTTGCCATTGGCAACGGGCCATCTTAACGTGCTCATCAGCCAGGCTGAAGTGATGAAATTGCTCGGTGAGTCTGATTAGAAACTGCACTTGTCTAAGTCTTGAGACTTGGCAAGTTTTCGGCGTTGTTCATCTTAACTATGTGATGAAACTATGTTGTTGAAAATGAACCTTCAGTGAGAGTACATAAACTACCTAGGTATTAGAAGAATAATTTCAAGGTATTGGTAGGTTTAAGTTGTACCGTATAGGTGTTGTAGATAGCTCAAAAATGTAATTAAGAACTAAGTTACAACTATATTTATATATTTTTATATATTCACACGTGGTTTTTGCCTACCCTTCAAACCAAACCGTGGCCACCTTTTTTTTTAACGTTGTGGTAATGCTGTTACGCATACCTACCTACCTAGACCTAAAGAGACCTAGAGAGGCGTCGGGGGTTATGTGGGACTCCCATCTCCCATTCCTTTCTCTTAGCGAGAGAAAGGGGAGAAGTCCTACCCACTAAACCCACATCGGTTTTACCCGTATTGCCGTATGGGAAAACCGTGGCCACCTGCGGTATTACCAAACCAAGTTTTAATTATTTTGTTCTACCTATGTGATACGGATAAAATTGAAATTGACAATGTCATAACGACACCAAGGGTCGGTTGCACCAAACTGTTTGTCATCGTTAAAGAGTTCGCTAAGTTTCATAGTAAACCGCCGCGGCGCGCCGGCTGACGTTGATCAGTCTGTCAAGTGCGGATGGTGCAACTAGCACTAAGAAATGACTGCGGTTTTGGTAATGACAAAACCTCTTGCTCCTTTAAAGAACAATATAAAAAATACTTGATCCCTCCACTTACTCACCTATTTAACATCTGCTTTTCTACTGGCGTATGTTCATCACACAAATAAATGCCCTTACCGGGATTCGAACCCAGGATCATCGGCTTTACAGGCAGGGTCACTACCCACTAGTCCAGACCGGTCGTCGAATCGATATGTTTCTGACAAAATTATATTTGTTGTAAATTAAGGTGGGGTGAAATATTTACCAAAGGGGTGTCGACACTGTCGGAAGTACACAAAATAATGGACAGGTAAGGTTATTGCTGAAAATAAATATCTAGTTTTAATTATGTGACTTTTTTATCTACTTTAGCACTACCATCTGTCAATGAAATGACTGATCAGCCAAAAATAAAACAATAGACTTTTCAGAATAACTTATACAATTCATTGTTGATTTTTTAATAGTGTGACTGGTATAATTACAATACCAACATTATTTAGTGTAATTCTAAAATAAACTTGAAGTGGTAACAGTAAGTACCTACGTATGTTCGGGTCAAATCTTGCTATCTAAATTAGACCCACTTTCCATTATTCGATTGATCTGAAACTTCATATACATACTACATATATTATGTAAGGTTTTGCCGAGGTTTTCCCGAGGGGCTACAGTATGGGGTTCTTCAAAAAAGGAGTGTACAGGTTTTTAAAGGGTCGGCAACGCTCATGTAATATCTCTGGTGTTGCAGGCGTCCATAGGCTTCGGTGAATGCTTACCATCAGGCGGGCCGTATGCTTGTTTGCCACCGTCGTGGTATTAAAAAAAAGGTGGGTGACGACATCTTGATGGTAACGGGTGAGCAAAGTCAAAGAGGTACCTCCATTTTATAATTAGAGCAATCATAGATATATTCATAATAAGTTGTTGCGTTGAGTCTGCTAAAAAGGATATCACCAATGTTGCCTCTTTTCTGGAAATACCCTTTTATTTTACATCAAATTGCGACTCATATCATTCGTACAATTACTTTTACGTATCGCTAAGCAAAGTCGTTCCATATATTAAATTTGCGACGTGACGACATTTCACAATCAGAACATTGATATTTCTCGTATTTAATATGTATTTATTTAGGTACATACGATCTGATACATGTCATATGTAGAGATAACAACGTGAGCTACCAACTAGGTATAGTTTGCATCTTCTCAAATGATTTTTACGTCTAAGACCCTAATCTGTTAAACAAAAGCCATTGTTGATTTTGTGTGAGCGGTCGGCCATTGTGTGGCATTGTTAGACACAATGGCACGCGCCGTGGATCGCGCTCAAAGACAATGGCACACAATAGCCGACCGCTCGCACAAAAGGACAAGGGATTTTGTTTAACAGATTAAGGTATAAAACTCCCGTGAGACTCAAACATATTAAATCCTATCATATTAGGTCCTCGTAAATTGGACCGAAACATGTCGAGCTATTCGACTTAATAATACGTGAGTGACCCGGTTTAAAATAATCTAATAGATTAAGGTATTAGACGTAAAAATCATTTGAGAAAATTTGTACTATAACCTCTTTAAATTTTGTATAATTTTATTGGTTACTCTTTATAAAGTAAAGAAAGTGGAAATAGAGAGTTTACTCTCCAGGCGGGTGTTGTTCCTGGGGACCGAAGTTTACTAAGATTTGAGAGAAGTTGTATATACTTATAGTAACAGACATTCGTAATTCCGTAAGCGCGATGTAGAAAGTGCTAACGCCATCTATTAGAATATTGTGGCACGACGTTGGCAGTGGCAGAGGAAACGCCGCAATTCTATTTACGCGTTTTGATCCGCTTCTATAAAACGTTATTCCAGATTCATCATATGCGCTATTATATAGAAATAGCTTCTGCCCGCGACTTCGTCTGCGTGGGAAGATGATGATGTTTGAGAAAAACGATCCATGTCCTCTGGCCTCAAGCTATCTACATACCAAATTTCATCTTAATCAGTTCGGCGGTTTAAGCGGGAAGAGGTAAAAGACAGACAGATACTTCTTGACGACCGGCGTAACCAGTCGGTAGTGACCCTGCCTATGAAGCCCATGGTCCTGGATTCGAATTGCATTGTATTTTTTTTTTATGAAATAGGAGGCAAACGAGCAGACGGATCACCTGATTTATTTGTGTGTTGAGCACAGGTAGGTATTTGTTCCTGAGTCATGGGTGTTTCCTATGTATTTAAGTATTTGTATATTATATATATCACCTGAGTACCTACACCACAACACAAGCCTTCTTGAGCTTACTGCGGGGCTTAGTGAATTTGTGTAAGAATGTCCTATGATATTTATTTATTTTTAAACATTTATAATATCAGTAAGGCCACCAGAGTGCAGGACTAGCCTTTTTAGCAAACCATAGAGTAACTTATACATACTGTACCTTTAACAGGTTTTTGGCAAGTTTTCGGAGATAATAAAATATGACATTAATGCATCAAGGCGGTTTGCTTACAGAGGACCTACCGGTAAACACGAATCCGAAAATTCGCTATCTGCCTCTTTATCGCTCGAATATGCAAGAGTGACAGAGATGTTAGATAAAGAAATTTTCTTGTTTCACGATAAACCCTCAGATTGTGGTTGTGGCGCCCTGGCGCCCCCTACGCAGCGTTTCGCGTAATATTCCCTATTAAGATCACAATATTATATCAAACCACCAAATTGCTATACATTAATTATCAAACCAGAACACCATGACACAGTTTAGGTATAATCACATTAAAACAACAAAGACAAATTACGTGTTATCAAAATGGATCGAATTCCTGTGCTAATGGAGCCTGAAAGCGATACTATTGATACTATTAGAGGACGCATTGTCGAAAAGGCTTTTGTATAACCGGTTTTTATGGGTAAATAACAAAATGATTCCCTTTTTTTATAAACGAGAAATATTAATAGATATTCGTTGAAAATAAAATGTACCGAATATACTTTTATAAAAAAAAACCGGCCAAGTGCGAGTCGGACTCGCCCACCGAGGGTTCCGTACTTTTTAGTATTTGTTGTTATAACGGCAACAGAAATACATCACCTGTGAAAATTTCAACTGTCTAGTTATCACGGTTCGTGAGATACAGCCTGGTGACAGACAGACGGACAAACGAACAGCGGAGTCTTAGTAATAGGGTCCCGTTTTTAGCCTTTGGGTACGGAACCCTTAAAAAGAACCGACATCATCATCATCTCACGCTGATGAAGTCGCGGGCAAAAGCTACTGTTACACATGAGGTCACATTTGGATTGACAATGCACCAGCGTTACTGTGCAGAATTGCTGCCAACTGCATGCGGCAGGAAATGTCATAATCATAACCAAACCCCGTTATCAATATGGCAATTCATTGAAAATTAGGGTTACTTACTTACTGCTGTGGCGCGACGACCCGAAGTGGATCCTGGCCTCCGACACCAAAGACCGCCATGCTACTCTGTCCAAAGCCGTCTGGAGGGCGTGCTGGAGTACCAAGTGGCCGGAAAATTTGGGTTGGCAAATCTATATTTCACAGGGAACCCTAATATCACAGTTTGTACCTAACATGGCCCAAGTAAAATATTACAATAATAATTTTACCAAGAAATAATATCCATTAATTCACAACATAATTATTTAATACCGAATAATATTCATTTAATACCGAATTCCCAACCCCCGCTTAAGTGATTTTTTTTTCTGATTTAAAACATTTGTAAATATAACACATACACATACTCATATTTGTGTTTGTGGACATTATCGTGTGAAGCATAGACAATCTTTTGTTTTGGAAGTTGGTTCAAGTGCCTACTTATTTTTACACCTTTCTCTTTAATTATAAGGTCTTAATGAGAAATTCTCAGCATTGTGTTTGTTGCGAAAAGGAATGCTCGAGGAAATATCAACTATAGAACTAACACAACCAATTAACAATGAAAATATCATCCAATCACTTATTTCCTGGTTGATCGGTAAATGACATATCAACTTGTTTCCAATTTCCTCCAAAATATTCCTATACCGCATTGCGATTGACTTGCGTCACCTCCGCACAAAACCTCTCACAACTGTTGATACGCCACAAAGGCATTGACGACCCCTGCCTTCGAAGATCAAAAAATGTAATTATCTACCCCTGATCTACCCTCAACCATTTATATTTGTACTACAAATTCGACGTATGTGAGTGCGTGTCCGTTTATTGAGACGGCACGGGAAAGTATAAGAGCTCTTTCCCACTGGCGTCCAATTTATTGCAGTTACGGTTTTCTGCAGGATCCCGTTTTTAGTAGTACCTATGCGTGCAGTATCCCGCAAACAGAATGCTCGTGTGAAGGTTACTATATGAGCATTATGAGCACGTATACTACTAAAACGGGATCCTGCAGAAAACCGTAACTGCAATAAATTGGACGCCAGTGGGAAAGAGCTCTAAGACTATATTTTTCCGTTAATACTTTAAGACACCATCGTTAGCTTTTCATGTTACTACACATTTCTTTCATCTTATTTTATCTTTTAAACAAGTTATTAATGTGACTACCAATGACGAACATTTTATGTCTATTTCAACGGGTTTATCTCAACATTGAGGGTATTTAAGAATCTCTTATTCCAAATTTAACTAGAAAAACAAATGAAAGTAGGTACCTAATCTTAATACAAAAAGCTAGAAAACAACTGATTTATCGTTACAATTCAACTCTTAAGTCTATTTACTTCCAGCACTAACCATTCACTTTCCCAACTATGAATTCGCTTTCCAACATGTAACTTTCGCCATCCAACAATGGAAACAATCATAGTGCACCCGCCACTACTTTATTACTTTAGGGAGTACCTACTGTCAGATCTGAATTAAAATCTTATTAGAGATAAAAGAAACGCCACTGTGCAATGCATACGGAATTGAGACATAAAACAAGCTGTCAGATAAGTGCAGTGGCTGAATAATGGTCAGTGCATGATGGTATGAAGGCTGCATAGTTGTGATATTGTTGGATATCTAGAAATGCGGGGACGTGAGCTACATGCGAAAGATACTCGTGGTAGTGTAATCGGGCTTTTGTTTGAGAAACATATACAACTTCCTTGTAGGTACATATATTATATAAGGACTTTTTGACAGACAAAATCAGGGGGGTGTCACTGCGCAGTTTAGGTCTATTTGGCCGGCGCACCGCCCGGGCAGGTGTATGGCAGTGGGCTGCCGCTCGCGCAAAATTGAAAATACGCAATGGCTTCGAAACCTAAATCGCGATCTAATCTGTATAAAAGATAATGTTCTGGTTACGGAAGAACAAGGAAGCAGAAAAATCATTTTTTTTAATTCCGGACTATATTGACCGACATATTTTCGAAGGAATAAGCACTTCTGTGGCATACATACTTCCGTGAGAATCAGACATACTATCTCCGGCTAAAAATTTTATGTTTACAGAATCAACGTTTGTAATTTCTACATATTTATCTTAAAAATAATAAATCAGTAGGTATAGGTACAAAAACTTGTCAAGTAACAACCCCGTGTCGACACTCGCAGCTCGGTCATAAAACTGCGGCGCACAAAGAAGATTCACGGTTCGTGCGCGGTTATAAGTTTCAATTTTTCTTGCAGGCGGCGAGTGTAGGTATAATTTTGTACCTAAATCTGGCTTTTGTGAAGGAGTGAATTTTCTGTACGGTAGTACTATTAGTTATTCTGTGACAAAATGTCTGTAGGAAACCAATCAATTATATATTTGTTATATTCGTACTCTCTAAGAAAGGTTATACTTTGTCAAATCAAAATGGGACCGATTTGGACGACATTTATTCTTGAGTTATTTCAAATAATAAAAATAATTCTTGTAAATAGGTACTCGTTTGCTTTTAGAACATCCTCCGCTATAGTGAGTATAATTAATTATTTAGTTAACTTCGGTATTTAGTAGACAAAATACGAGTAGGTAGCATAGGTAACTAGTGAGACGTTGTGACTGTAACCTACCTGTAAATAAGGATAACTAGAATATTCGACCTGTATTTTGAACGTAGAAAATACTTCCACTTATAATTTACTACTAAAACATGACTAAAACTAAATAGGTATCTTACGTGTTTGTTATTTGTATAGTTACCGAGCCATATTTAATAATGAACACTTTACTATTCAAACAGTTATTTCGAGAAACGATTCGCTTAAAACCCTTCTCAATAAGTCTGTAATAATGCTTTTATATATTCCAACTCACAACTTCTTATTGAAACCAAATAAATTACTTCAATAAACTATTACTTTTATAGAACGACAGTTCAACGTACACTCGATTAGACAAGTACATAAATCATTTTAACGACAAATGACAGTCGTATGTGTCAAAAATAATAGACTGGAGCGACATCTGTCGTGCGGGGAATTAATGACAGTTCAAACATCAATTTGGGAGTCTTATCGTATGGTTGCAGCGGTGGGGTGTCAATGTATGGTCGACGTCAAAGATGTGTAACAAATTTAAACCATATTCCTTTGTGATAAGGTTTAAAATATGTGGATATCTTTAAAGGCGTTCGTATGGGGTTATTTTGCGATTTTTGTAGTGGAGTTTAGGGTAATGGTGGAATAAATGGGGTGATTCGGAGCGCTGAAGAATGGCAAAGTTGTGTCTTCATTTTAAATGTGTGGGGTGCCGTGATTACACACGTGGTATCGTATAATTAGATCTCAATTATTCTGGTTGCCAAACAAAGTGATGACTAAATGGAGTTGTATTTATTGTTGTAATATACATACAAAACCTACTGGTGTAGGATTATTGATGAAAAGGCCTTGAGTAGGTAGGTTTTGCTGTATCGGTATTCCAGTTGCAGACTTAATACTTTCCTATTTCAATTCGAGTCTTATTGTCTTCCTATATATGTACAGCATCAACAGGAGACAAACTTCATAAGCTATACAAAAATTTCTCACGACTTGCTACCACTAAGCTTTTCGGGCACTAAGCAAAAGTTCATTTTGTGTCGCTCTTTATAAAAAGGGTGTTTTGTTTTAATGGGAGTATAATAATAATAATACTCTATAATAGTACAATAAACTTCACGATGTAAAGCGCCAATCATCATTATCATATACATCACATCACTGCTCTAAACTAGTGATGGGAAATTGCCGAGAATATTTCCGATTGAGAGAATATTCTCGGAAATGTTGCGGAAACATTTCCGAAACTGGCAATTTATCTAAAAGCGCGTGTTTTTTGTATAGAAACTAGATTTTTTCTAATGATGAAATATTTTAGAAATACAAGGTTCCTTATCCTTACGTTGAAACCGGGATCATTTCACTTGAATTTCATGAATTTTTCGTAAATTTCCATAAATTGCCGTAAAATTCTCATAAATTGCAGGGAAATTTCCTTGGTAATTTATGTTTTATTTTGGAAATATGGTGTATAAATAACATTTCTATATGTTGTTTCTCGCAAAAAAAATGCTTAAAAATGCATTTTAGTGATTGACATATATTTAAGTGCTAGTTTTGTTAAATCAAATTATAACTGCATGTGAACGCATCAATTAGTCCCCTCGATGAGACTGGTTTCTTCGAAAGTTCATTGTTGAGGTCACACAATATCCCTACAGTTACCTACTAACTCTTTTTTTGGTACAATAGTGGTACCGTCAAAAGGGCATAACTGCCGTAAGTTTCTTTAGAACATACGCTCTTCTTGTACACACGTTTCCTTAGATTTTTTTAAGATTCTTAAATTTTATACAAATACATATAAGAAAGCAAAACAAATAAAGTTTAGCTAGAAAAATAATGAAAAACTCTAGGAAGCTGTTGATTCAGGTTCATAATCTCTTAAGACTTTCGGTTCGATTATCTCCCAAAGTATTTATTTAAGCAAGAAATGATCTTAAATACCTTGAAATCATTTTTAAAACCCTATTGAATGATGGGGCACAAATTTATGTACGTTAATTTTTCTATTAAATTAAAATTTTCAAAATATTCCTATCCCTACCTTAGAAACCCTTTTAGGTATGTATTATATTTTCCATTTGTAATATTACTAAGTAACTCTTTTGACAGCTCTACTGACTAAGAAAAGTGCAATATAATTATCAAAAAAATGTAAATTTCCCTATTTTTCACGTCAGGAGAATATTGCGGAAATATTCTCAGTAAATTACGTTACCGAAAGTTTCCCATAAAGGAAACTTTCCGCTCGCCCATCACTACGCTAGACACAGGTATTCCTCAAGGATCTCCACATTAACCGATAGTACGCTGTCTTCTAATGGTCCCCTGCGATATTGATCAGATCGTCGGTCCTTCATTACCTTTTTTTAATTACACCATATTACTTCTGAAACGACCATCTTATTCTGGCGTGAGTTTTCCACGGTTCATAAACCAGACATCCGTATGAGTACCGTACTTAGACCGTTTTGTTCATGATAACGTTTGCCTCCCCTTTTCACTCAGAATCTAAAGGACACACGTGGTAAAATGTTATGAATAAAATACGCTATTTTGTATGAGCGTTGCTGTTAAAGTGATAATATCAATAAAACGTACGTGAAGTCGGTTTATGGCGTAGTTTATGGCAGGCTTAGTGCGATTTGTAAGGTTAAGGTGCTAAAAGGGCGTACTTGTAATAAATATGTATAGTTACAATTGGGGAAGAAAGGGTCCCATGGTTTCTTAGACTTATAGATGCACGAGACGACTCTACCATCCTTGTCCCTTGGGCGAACGTCGAACTATCTACATAACAGGTATCTTCTCGTACAAAATATAAAAATCACATAAAGTACTCTAAATCGGGAGTAGTTAAACGAAAAATTATTGATTGTTTTTTTTTGATAGGATCCTTTTCATAAATTTCGTTGAATTAAAATTGGATTTTTTCGTAAAAAGCGTGTACCAGGGCCAGATTTTTTATTACTAATAATAAAATTACAAAAAATTGGGGTAAAATTCTATGGAAGTGCTGAAGGGAATATATTTTTAGAAATAAGTGGAATTTCTCTTTACACTTTACAGACGAAGAAAAAATAATAAGCTATTTAATTTAAAAAGAAAGAAGGTAAAGATTTTAGGTTTCAAACGGTCCCCGACTATTACTATTATTATATACTAGGTTTTCTACAAACTAAGACTGTCTTGCAAATCATTTAAAATAAAAAACATCACGTGCCCTTTAGGCCCGTCTGTTATGTGGGTCTTGTACTTATGTACTATCTACGATCATATTGAACTATTTAAAAACAAACAACAACACAAAAGCAGAAGTTCACAGGCTCCGTGTTCTAACGAAGACGCATGCCGTCCATTTGTGCCCGTTTGCTATGTAATGTGGGTCACTGAGCTGTTGTACATGGTAATGAGGGATGACGACTCCTTTCGCTATTTAGGTCCTGTACCTTATGTAATATCTACGTACCTATTGAACTATTTAAAAACAAACAAAAGCACAATAGAAGTTCACAGGCTCCGTATTCTAAATTCTAACGAAGACGCATGCCGTCCATTTGTGCCCGTCTGCTATGTAATGTGGGTCACTGAGCTGTTGTACATGGTAATGAGGGATAACGACCCCTTTCGCTATTTAGGTCCTGTACCTTATGTAATATCTACGTACCTATTGAACTATTTAAAAACAAACAAAGGCACAATAGAAGTTCACAGGCTCCGTATTCTAACGAAGACGCATGCCGTCCATTTGTGCCCGTCTGCTATGTAATGTGGGTCACTGAGTTGTTGTACATGGTAATGAGGGATAACGACCCCTTTCGCTATTTAGGTCCCGTACCTTATGTAATATCTACGTACCTATTGAACTATTTAAAAACAAACAAAAGCACAATAGAAGTTCTCAGGCTCCGTGTTCTAACGAAGACGTATGCCGTCCATTTGTGCTCGTCTGCTATGTGGGTCACTGAGCTGTTGTGTTATGGTAATGAGGGATGACGACTCCCTTCGCTATTTAGGTCTTGGGATTTATGGACTTTATACTGTGAAATGTGGCTATAAACAATGATATCAGATATAACAATACATACTGTGAGAGGAAGGAGTAAACTCGGGAGTTAAAAAATATCTCAAATGTTTTGAGCGTTACATTAAGAACATATTATATATATTAATAACGGCCCCGTTATTAATATATATAATATGTCCGTGTCTCACGGAAGTTTTGTTATTAAGAAATTCATAAACAATTCAAAAGGTAATCACGGTCTATATCCCGGTCAATATAAGTCTAGTTAAACTAACCGTGAATCATTCAAAACTCTTGTAAATTGATGAAATGTAAGACGTTGTTATCTAAAGACAATTTTTAATAGCAGAAGTGCCATATTGATAATTGAAAAAGTGGTGTTTTTTGGCTGCGTAAGTCACAAATTAAGGTACCTACATAGAATATTAAGTAGTCAGTTCTTTAAGTATTTATATTAGATCATTTATTTCTTGATAAATATACATAATATGAATATTATCTCAACAGTTTTATACCACCTTCCTAAAACCCATAGACCATAGATAATTTAGTTTCAACAAAAATAACATGTTATAAATATACTAGAAAAGTTACAAATGGAGCTGGTATAACATGTCATAATAAATAACTTAAATGACAAAATGACACTCGGGACCCGTTTGTCAAAATAAGGGCGCTGAGCGCTGAGCACCATTAACGTAACAAACTTTTACAAATTGGCGTTTAAAACGCATCAGTCAGTGTTACCATGATGAACAACTCACCAAACCGTCACGTGAGTTGCTATGGTACTTAAGTATAACAATCGCTTTTAAAACTTAAGAGTCTGGCACTCGAACTAACCAGTCATGACAGTCATCCAACTAGTACTTAACGAATACTCAGTCTTATTATGTAAACTCAATAAGCTTACGAACACCAGAAAAGTATATACTTAAATGAGAAACTAATTCAGATGTGTGCATTATTTCTAAGTCACGAGTCACAACGGCTAAAATTATTTCATTTAGAATAGAATAGAATATAATAAGATTTTATTCGTAAGCACAAACAAACAAGACATTACATAATATAAAAGAAAACATAAAATAAGATTAAAGTGCCACGAAATGGCCTCATCTCAGCATGTTGCTGGTGACTTCCAGCGCTGATCTTCCGATGAGACCATCAGGTGTGAAAAATCACGGAAGGTAACAGACAAGAAAAAAATATACATACAATAACATACAATGAACAAATAATTAAATAAGAAAAAGGTACAAAGGCAAATTTACATAGATCATATACCTCACCATTCGATTCACCCGCACCATCCCTATAATAATACTTTAATATCCAATGATCTGTCCATCTCGCATTGAATCATAGTTGCCTGCATAGGTCTCTGCATTTTGTTGTTTTACTAACACGGATTTCCCGTGCACCGTTCGACTCACCCGTGCTCAACTCGCTATAGGAATACTAAAATGTCCATAGCATTCACTCTGTCTCGCGTTGCATTATAATTACCTAGATAATATGTTCGTGTTATATTTTTCAGTTAGTTACACGGGTTAGGTACACGGCTGTGTCTGACTGCTCGACTCACTCGTCTAGCTACATGAATAACTCTGATGTCCAACCATTCCGTCTCGCGTTGCATTATAATTGGCTAGATCTGCTCCTGTCATTTTTCACGTGACACTGTCGAGAACCCGTGGTAATACATCACTTATGATGGATGGTTCTGATATTAAAGAACTTATATATTCCTGGATATTTATGGGCTTTAAGTGTGAAATCGGGGCACATGACGGTGGATACGTTTAGGTGAAGGTAACTGAGTGCATAAATACAAAAAAGGAACTCGAAAAAATGTTTAAATAAAAATATTAATTTTATCTTTTTATATTGCTGCCAATAAACTACAGTAAGTAAGTTCAATGTACTTTGGTGTCAATGTAATCATAAATCCATTGTTTGCATACTTTTTATAGATACTTAACTAATTTTTCCTACTTAACACAAGAAAGTTCGTAAATATAATAATGTGACGTTTTCAATCAAAAGGTACCACATTGGCTCTTACCATAAGGACGAAAATTGCTTGTATATTTATACGAAAAACCTGTCAGAGCGTCCTTATGGCAAACGACAATGTGGTACCTTTTGCTTGAAAACGACTCATATGTGCGTGGTAACCGAGATATACAACGACCGACACTCGTACATAGTAATACGTCATCCATTGTAAATAAAGATAAAGATAAGATAAAGATAGTTTATTATGCAAGTAGGCATATTACAATGCGCTTATGAACGTAAAATACCTACACCTCTCGAAGATTAAATCCCCCCTCAGTTGGAGGAGGATATCCCAACATTGGACCGGTAACAATATATGTATGTATGTATGTAAACACTTTATTGTACATAAGATAGATTACAAACACAACAAAAGAACAAAAATATATACAATGTACAAAGGCAAACGTAGTCAAACGTAGGGGCATAGCTATGGTTATACATCAAATTGTGTTAAAATATTTTCCATAATGTCAAGATGTACGAGATGGAGCGACGACCTGGTGAAGGTCGCGGGAATTCGGTGGTTGCGAGCGGCACAGGATCGGTCGGAGTGGCGAGCCTTGGGGGAGGCCTATGTCCAGCAGTGGACGTCTATCGACTGACATGATGATGATGATGATGAATGTCAATATCCAGAGAGGAAAATGGGGACTACGTTTGTATGGAGAAACGGCCGTCCCCTTACCTCTTGAGGTGACGTTTGAATTCCAACTACAGCTGCATTAATGTTGCGACATTACTGTACCTGTATTTTTTTTATAAAATAAGTGACGTTCACCGCCACATTACTGCCGCGATTATGAAGTTTAATCCGTCACTCATTTTATCAAGGAAATTGACAGATATAACGGCGGCATCAACGGTGCCGCAGTAATGTCGCAATAGTATGCATTTTTTTTTATTACAAAAAGGCAAGCATTTGACCGCAATCTCACCTGATGGTAAGTGCCGATGCATCATGCTTACCTAAAAGACAGCTGCTGTTGACATTCGAACGTCACCTTTAATCGCTTTCGAAACTAAAGGTTACAGTCCCGTTCTCGCCGGACAAAGAATGAAGGACTTTGGAGCAGGCTATCTAGAATCAAAGGAATTCAGCTCCATACATCCGGCACATGGAGATGGTGGAAAAAGCTGTTGAGTAGTTGACGAACCTTTTCTAGGGGGTAACTGCACGAAAGATCCCTATGGGTCGAAGTGTATCCGCAAGGGCCCCCGAGAACCATAAGATAAGGTTGGTTGACTGGTGGCTGATATTTTGGCATGTTAAGAATGACTCACGTTAGACCGGGCCGTGACCGGGCCGGAGCTTCCGGCGCTTACTTTTCTATGACATGACAGGTGATCACGTGAAATTTTTCCATAGAAAACGAAGCGCCGGAAGCTCCGGCCCGGTCACGTCCCGGTCTAACGTGAGTCATCCTTTACTCTATCCACATATATTGGATTCTGAATAAAACCACAGAATAACTAATAGTACTACCGTACAGAAAATTCACTCCTTCACAAAAGTCGGATAAAACTTCGCCGAACATTAAAAGCAACAAAAAATTTAAACGTCGATAAAATACAGTAAAATATAGCCCTTAAATATGTCACAATCAGATAACCCATTGTTTAAGAGTTCATTTAACTAATACACAATGCAATTAATATCCTCTCTTGCATAAAATCAAATGTGCCATATTTTCCGTAAACACACAGTACTAAATAAATGTATTTTATGAGCCTTTAAATTTATGACATGTGCGTTGCGTATTGCGTATACGCCGTAAAACATTGATAACCAGTGCAATCAAATAGCTCCCTATGGACTGCCAAAACTGGTGGAATGGATGCTTTGCTGTGAAACATGTTTGCTGAAAGGCGGATATTAGCCATACTGATCATTACTCATCAGAAGGAGCCATTGCATTGTAGGTCAGCATGTTATGATCACAATACAATTAATCGAATGTGTTAACTTTTTCATTGAAAATAAAGCTATATTAATTTCTATATTTGAAAGAACTTTCTAAAAAGTTAGGTTATTTAGGAGGAGTAATATAAAGTCACAACATTTTAAGCATATAACTTTAATTGAAATGAATTACTGAACTAGATACCATTAATTTTTTACTGCACTTTTAAAGGTATTTTATTAAAACTGAAAACAGACTCAATAACAAAATCATAATAAAATGTAATCTTAAATTAAAACTACATACAAAAATAAAAATAATACCTAAAAAAATGGGTGACAGCCCAATATGTTTTGGTTTATTAGGCTAGATCACCCAGATCCTACCCCTACGGAAGGAATCCCAGAAGACTAGCTGCGTCAGAATAATTTTCTTAACTGCCTACTTTTACGGAACTAACCGGTTAGTTTACTTACATTCTACATCGTTCAATAAAATACTGTGTCTATTATTACTATGTCTAATATTGTACCTATCTTTACCCATTACAACATTTCCACTGTTTCTATTAATTCACGAAATCAAGTAAACCTCAGTATAAATAAATCTAAACTACCAATTACTGTAAGCCTACAATTCGCGTTTGTTTGCTTGGGTTCTCTATAAATAGACCGGACAAAGGACACCGTGGGAACCATCTGGTGCAACACGACCGTTTGTCAACCCTTCAGCAATTACAAGATAGAATTAAACATAGACTGGAAGAAAGCTTAAGGTTTGGTGTAACAATGAATAATACAATGGAAGGAGTACGTGCTAGTGTTACACGGATTGTTATTTAGTTTGATACTAATCATATAACAACCTGTATACAAATCACCACTATTTTTTGTACTTGGGTATTGCAAAAGTAACTACTCAATATCTTTATTGCTAATAAGGAAGAATCCATGCAGTAGTGGATACACAATATCAAACTAATTTGAACAGTACAAAAAATAATTTTAAACATGTCAAAAATATAGATACCCAATAAATAACACATAATTAACATGCTTATAGTGCAACATAACATAGTAAAAACTAAATAAAATGGAACTAAAAAAATCCATACTCACATACTAAATTGTTGCCATGTTTTAGCATTTTACGTCAAAAATGTGACAGCTACGCAAGAAGTGGCGCCCTCGATAATTTTCTACAATTTCTTGTCTGACTATACTTTTAAATTAGAACATAGTTTAGTTTTGGGAATAATGTGTGTAATTAATATATGTTCAAGTGATAAAAAGTTCGTATATTATTATATTTATTATGTCCAAGGCGATAAGGGCGGCTAACCCATGTATTTTTCTTCCCTTTTGTGAAAACTCACCTCATAATTTGCCACCGTAATGACCGGTATTTATAGCCGCTGATAGCTTCGACAGCTCCCGTCAGACTGTCAATAATTATCGTGTTCTATATCAGTATTGTTTGACGTGAGTTGACCAGCGCGATATTTCCAGTGAATTATTTAAGAGGGCGGAGTTTACAAACGGGAAATAATAGCACGAGTTTCTTTGCAGTCTTTTTTCTTTTCTTCAGCTGAATGAGTAATAGGTAACAATAAGGCTGTAGCAGGCCAAAATGGATATTTTGCGAAGTATTTTTTTAATAATATTGTCTGGTTACCGCGATAGTAACCGCCGCGCCGCCGCAATTTTTTTATGTTGACTAAATACTTTGTTTTCGACTCTCCTGTTGGGAAAATTCACTTTGCAATTGAAGATAGAGTTAGACCAAGCTAATTTGGCAGTGATTTTGATAGCCCAGATTATGCAAGGGTTATTTAAACGTCATAATGTCATAGAAGGTTGACGTTTAAAATACCAGTTACACAGTCTGGAATATCAAAATCGCAACCAACTTAACTTAGTCTAACTCTACCCGCTCTTTCCTTCGTCTTCCAAAATATATCGGGTGCAATGTGCAAAGGGTCCCTTTCAAGACTTTTAACAATCTAATTACTATTTAATTAATTCCAACACAATGAACTGACGATCTAGTCATTACCAGCTCAGCTGACGTCATGATGGTTGACTTACGAAACTTTAATGCACTTAGTCAATACATATATTTAAAAAAGCGTACCTTATAATGTTTATTTCTATTAACCTACACAATAAATCAATCATTAAACTTTACACAAACAACAATAGCTTAGCTTGCACGTGTTCAGTTTATTTTGCCACAAGTATACACTCCATGCTGTGATGTTATTCCCATGACTATTGAAAGTACGCATTTGCCTCTAAACCAAAACATACACTCCGGTTATAACCGATTGTTATTAATCTAAAGGCCAAGTTATACCAGTTACAGCAAATTGCAAGATAAAATATAAACTTGACGCGTGACGGAGTTATAGCTTGTTTACCTTTCCCATTACACTGGCGGGTAAGTTAATGGATTTTAAATTATGAATTTACTGTAATTTGATAAAGTGGTTTTTAAAACTTCAGGTACATGGTGCTATTTTTGGATTGTCATGTTAGGGTGAAAGTCCGTGAAACTATAAAGATAAAGTACCCACTAAAAAACTTCTAAACTAAAGTATTTTTATAATTCAGCACTTATGCCGTACTTCGTTAACGGCTTTAAGAAAAGCATTTGGTAATTGACATAATTTCAAATCTCTGTTTATTCAGAAAATTCAGATGCTGTATTATAAATTATGAAAATTATTTCAACTAAGCTTATATTAACTTGAATTTAAATTCCATTATGCACAGGTTGTTTTGTATTAGCCACACATTGGAATACTCATCATCATCATCATCATCATCATCATCATCATCATCACCATCATCATCATCATCATCATCATCATAATCATCATTTTATTCAGTAACAATATTACATTGTGTTTGAAATCATACCGTATGGCCGTTATTTATAATAAATGCTCATCGTCACTGTTTTAATTAAAAATTGTTTATCCATTTCTGCTCTTTTGAGTTTTGACTCATTATGTTTGTCATAAGACGCAAAAACACAGATTGTGCTAATTTTAACGTGGACTGGATAGAGTAGAGACTGGACTGTTACAAAAAGGTTCATATTTATATTTAACTTTAGTCAAGTGTATTAGTTTGTGTTTGTTGCTAAGTTAGTCTGTTTTCCAGTTAAACGGAACCAGGAATGAAGTGGATTCCGTTCGCATTGAACTAACAAACAAACAAAGTTTTTAACTTTTTCCAAGTCCCTGTTACTTTCCAAGTATCATTATATGTATCTGCAAAGAGTGATATTGAATAAACCACTGTACTGTATATAAATAAAGCGTATTTTTAAACACAATATCATTTATAATATATAATATAAGTTTAGTTAAAGGACGCATCTAGTGAAGCAATGCACAATCAAAAGAAAATGTTTTTCTTTTGCTGCAGAAGATAGTTTCGTTTTCCTCTTTTTATTTTGTTTTGAGTTTAGCACGAAAAGCATTGTTTTAATTAAGTATTTAGGTATGTTGAGATGGTTTGGATACGTGGAAAGAATGAGTGAAAGACGGCTAACAAAGACTGTGTACAACAAAGACTAACAAAGGGAGAGGTAGAAACGGGAGTTGGAAGAGGCAGACCTCGGCGGACTTTCTCTGATCAGATCGGGGAAATCCTGAAAAAAGGCCAGGTCAAGAGCACCCGGTTTAGACCGGCGAGCGTGTATGAGGAATGTTATGAAAGTGAAGGAAGCGAAAGAAGTATGCCAGGATCGTAGCAAGTGGAAATCCTTGATCTCTACCTACCCCTCCGGGAAATAGGAATTTACATTATTGAGAAAAAGGGAGCACAAATTAGCCACCGAATGCTATAATAATTTTATTTCATTGGCTGAAGACAGAATACATAGTGATCCTACTTATTTTTGGTCATTTATGAAGTCAAAATTCCCTAGTAATTGTGTTCCCGACCAAATGTCTTACCTTGGTGAAATTTCTAAAGATGGTAACACAATTAGTAATTTTTTTAATAGATATTTTAACTCTGTGTTTGTTACTATTCTTCTGTCTTACCCGATTACTTGCATGTAGCTAATGATTCCCGGATTGATCTTAATACCGTTGATATTTCCGAGGATTGCGTCTTCAAGTTTTTAGAAAGAGTAGATATTAAAAAGGGCAGTGGTGCTGATTTGATTCACCCCCTTTTTATCAAAATGTGCGCCCGTGAATTGGCAATGCCTTTAACTCAAATTTTTATTAAGTCCTTAGCTCATGGTCACTTTCCCTCCTCTTGGAAAAAAGCCTTGATAACACCAATTTACAAAAGTGGCGATGCGCACCTGGTTACTAATTACAGGCCCATTAGTAAATTAAACATATTTGCTAAAATCTTTGAAAAAATCGTTTACAACAAAATTACTTCTGCTTTCTCTCAACACATTGCGCCTAGCCAACACGGATTTTGTCAGGGTCGTAGCGTTGATACAAATCTCCTGACGTTTACTGATTTCATTATCAATAGGATATCTTCTGGCTGTCAGGTGGACGTCGTGTATACTGACTTTTCGAAATGTTTTGATAAAATTAATCACAATAACTTAATCAAGAAACTTTTTGAGCTCGGTATACACGGCGACCTCCTTAGATGGATAAAGTCTTACCTGTCCAATCGCAGTCAGGCGGTTGCCTTGAAGGGTTATACTTCATGCTTTCTTCCTATACCTTCCGGAGTACCCCAAGGATCGCACCTTGGTCCCTTATTGTTTATCTTATATGTCAATGACATGGCATCCTGTTTTCGGAACTCTGAGCACCTCGTCTATGCAGATGACACAAAGATTTACAAAGCTGTGTCCTCGGAAGCAGATTGCCGTGCATTACAGCATGACTTAGATAACTTTTTACTCTACTGTTCAGATAATCAGCTTTTCTTAAATACTGATAAATGTTTCATAATCAGTTTTAATCGTAGAAATGACCCGTTAATTTTCAATTACACTTTAGCTGGAAGAAATATAGCCCGGGTATATTCCATTAGGGACTTAGGTGTTACCTTAGACTCGCAATTGAATTTTAGTCTTCATATTGATAATATATGTAAGCGAGCTTATAAGAAGTTGGGGATGATTCTCAGAATTGGACAGCCCTTCAGGCGCCCCAATACCTATAAACTACTTTTCTATTCCTTTGTTAGGAGTATACTAGAATTTGGTTGTGTTGTTTGGACACCTCAGTACCAAGTCCATATTGATCGCCTGGAAAGGATCCAAAATATTTTTTTAAAATCACTTTGTTACAGGACGGGTAATTACTTCGAACGCACTTCGTCAGCAGCGAAGCATTTTTGTGTTCCTTCCCTCTATAACCGAAGACACTACTTAGATGTAATGTTCTTGTTTAAAATTCTTAAAGGTGTGATAAAATGTCCGAATCTCTTAGAATTAGTCACTTTCAGTTGTCCGCACCAACCCCTACGTTCTAGACCTCTATTTCATATCAGCTTTGCCCGCAAGAATTACGCTCGGCACACATTTTTCAGACGAGTCCCAAATTATTATAATAATCACCTACATGACATTGATCCTTTTCACACTTCCCTGTCTAGTCTTAGAATGAAACTTAGACATAAATTGTTTTAATATGTCAAGTATAAATATAAATAAGTAAATGTATAAATGTAACTTTCCGGCTTTCCGGTAGGACAACCGTAGGCTCATGTTTTTCTTTTATCTCCTTTTTATCTCTGCTGTTTAGTGTGTATGTTAACATTATGTACTTACTAATGAACCTCCAGGTCTATTTTCTTAAGTATGTTAAGTACATTTGTACTTCAAACCCATTTGTATATGTGACTGTTTGTGTTCTAAATAAAGTAAAAAAAAAAAAAAAAAAGAAATAGGCGTGATTATATGTATGTATGTATGGTTGTATTTAGGAAACTATTTGTAATTATTTTGAAAATACAAACTGCAATTTTGGTAAAATAAGGTATTTGTGTATGAAAAATAGTATTCAATGGATATTTAATTTTATTCTATAGTTAGACAATAGCAATATTCTAAACTTCCTAAGTACTGATTTGTTGTGATCGAGTTTGTATAATTAGAGGATAATCGCACTTAAACTATCGTGAGACATATTTCAAAATATTTATCAGTACGGTTTTTACTCACTATTATTACATGTCGCCAAAAGCGACTAAAAATAATAGTGAGTAAAAACCGTACTGATAAATATTTTGAATTAGAGGATAGTTCAATACTCGTATCGTATCGTTGCAAGGTTATGTATCACTTAACTATAAGCATATGTCATTTTATTCTCTTTTAAATTGCCTTATTACTGATAATAACCGATTGAAAAATAGCCACATTCATTATAAGCAATTTAGCACCATACTTCATAATATTATTAAAACCAGTATATACTTGAAAAGTCGACTTTTTCCAACGATAAAATATTAATCGTGTGAAGCCCGTCAACATTCACAGTAAAAAAAAAACGAACCACTTATACAATAATCAACGTCAAATATATATATACGATTTTCTACCTATTGTCATTGAAATAAAACGTATAAAAGGACATATATTAGATATTCTATAACTTGAAGAATTGCTAAGGTACAAATTACTTTAATGGACGATTCAAAGCTACCACATGACGTGTAAATTGTTACGTTCGTTCGTCATTTGAAAAGAATATATTCGTGAGAAACTTTTCTTTTCCTTTTCAAACGACTATAAACTGTATTTTTAGTTGATATCGTTACCGATGACGGCGATGACTGAATAACGATCTTATGAAATATTTAGTAAAGTTTAAAAAATAATCATTTCTCATGCTCTGAAAGGGGGTCATTGTTGTTCTAAAAAGTGTGCAGAAAGTGATACGTTTCTGCACTGGAGAAATTTACTTTTAAAGTAAGATTGTTTTTCAATTTTTTACGATAAGCAATTGAAATTTGGTTTTAAATGGATTTTTTATACAATTTCCATTCTGATACTTAACTCCATTCTATAAACAAGGATACTTTTACCTAAATTGTTAATTGAAAGAACCCTTAAGAAATACTAGAAAAAATTATACTTAGACATGTTTTTAAAAAACACATGCATTTTACTTTTCTCGTTTTCGAAATGATAAGTAGAGTGTAAACTCGGGTGAAAGGCATCATTTCAGCCTCGCACTATTAGCACTCTCACTGCGTTCAAGCGCCAAACTACCTCGGCAGAAACGAGTGCTTGGTTAACAATCAATTCATCTTCAATTTTTCAAGTCTTAAATGGATAATTATCACAACCGAAATTTAAAAATCTTAACTTGCTCCTCAACTATAAAAATTAAGAGGAAAGTGAAGTAGTGGAGTGGTCCCTATTTTCCTCTTGTTATATTAACATTATAGAATATACGTTAGGTAAGTATATTTAATTATGAATTCCAATGTATTTTGTTTTCAAGTTTTAATACTAATTTGTTTGTAAGTACCTTACTTAGATAGTTTAGTTTTCTATGTGTGAAAGTAAAGAAAGAACAGATAGGTAACACAAATATTCTTTTATAATATGAATAGTAAGCAAAATCATTCAATGGAGCGCTGGTGGCCTAGCGGTAAGAGCGTGCGACTTTCAATATGGAGGTCGCGGGTTCAAACCCCGGCTCGTACCAATGAGTTTTTCGGAACTTATGTACCAAATATCATTTGATATTTACCAGTTGCTTTTCGGTGAAAGAAAACATCGTGAGTAAACCGGACTAATCCCAATAAGGCCTAGTTTACCCTCCGGGTTGGAAGGTCAGATGGCAGTCGCTTTCGTAAAAACTAGTGTTTACGTCAATTCTTGGGATTAGTTGTCAAGCGGACCCCAGGCTCCCATGAGCCGTGGCAAAATGCCGGGATAACGCGAGGAAGAAGAAGAAGTAAGCAAAATTTTTTTTTTTTACATTTATAGCGAGATTTTAGCAACAATTTCTACCAGATATTTGTACAAACAATAACTATTCTTCTCAAGACAAATTAGCGCCTTCATCTCCAAGCCCTGGCTCAGCTATAACACGTTTTGTTTTCTTTAAAACAATTTCGGGGACGCAATTCTGGAAGTCGGGACATTGTTTTGCACTATAAGGCTAAATGGTGCCAAATGCTTGAGCCAAAAAGTTATAGAAGCAAGGCAATACATAACTACTTAACTTAACTACTTACAATTTTAAGTTAGGTGCATGAAGTTAGTGCATTATTTGTGTTATTTAAAATAAATAATAATTATGTAAAAAAAAGTTAAAGTTCGTTTGTGAAATCAAAGAAAAACTAAAACTTTTAGGCCTAAGCTTAGCCGTTTTTACAACGGATTATATCGCGTATATTGACACTACACACACACACGCACGCACGCACACACACACACACACACACACACACACACACACACACACACACACACACACACACACACACACACACACACACACACATACACAGCGCCACTTGCACCATCCCACTAAGCCGGGGATAACCGGTTAAACCGTTGACCCAGTGCCAAATTGTACTGGTGGGTTAGTGGAATGGTGCAAGTGGCGCTAAGTGTAACTGGGTTCGTAACCTAGTGTTACCGTGTTGCAGTGTTCGTTCCTCCACAAGAGTCAACTGCGGTGTGGATGCACTTATATGCTGGTTTGCCACTATCATTAAAAATCGTGCTTGTATTTTCCTTTAATAAAAAAATTCAAAACATTTACATATTCTAGTCTAATAAATGTATTACCCCATCTCGCTCTAATTAACAAAGGCTAAAGTTACAATTTATCCCCCAACAAATAAACTTGTAATGGAGATATTCGGTAATTTCCCGCAAGGTCGCCTACGTGACGGGCCAGGAATACTTTGCCGGCAACAAGTGGGTATAATGTCGGAAAATAATACTTTATCGAGCGTTATTGCCTTCCGCTTTGCAGATGTGTTCTCCATTCATTCGTTGTTTTGGTTTTATTTGGACTTAATGTGTTTTAGTTGATTGATGTGTTTGGTGCTTTTATTTATTTTACGATGGTGCTACTTTACCGCCCTAGTGCAATAATTAGCACATTACGTAACTATGTCGAAAATGTAAAGGGCCATATGTACTGTAAATACGTAATTCGCAACTGGTGTAGATTGAAAACACTTCCTTCGGTTGTTTTTAGGGTTCCGTAACCAAAGGGTAAAAACGGGACCCTATTACTAAGAATCCGCTGTCCGTCTGTCCGTCTGTCTGTCTGTCTGTCTATCACCAGGCTGTATCTCGTGAGCCGTGATAGCTAGACAGTTGAAATTTTCACAGATGATGTATTTCTGTTGCCGCTATAATAACAAATACTAAAAACAGAATAATATAAATATTTAAATGGGGCTCCCATACAACAAACGTGATTTTTTTGCTGTTTTTTTCCGTAATGGTACGGAACTCTTCGTGCGCGAGTCCGACTCGCACTTGGCCGTTTTTTAATTAGTCGTCACTCGTTGCGAAGATCCTATTTTTCGCACTTGTATCGTAATGTATACTATTACGTAAAAAATGTTGTCGGAGGTACTTGTTCGAAACCTTTCAAGATATAAATTTAAATATTATTAAAAGGTAGGCAACAACTTGTAAAACCACTGAAGTTGAAAGAGTCTATAGGTTGTGGTGGTCGGTTACCGTCTGGTAGATCATAGGTACGCCGTACGCCTAAAAAAATAAAAAAAAATAAACGGTATAAAAAAATAGAATATTTAATATTTTAATATCGTACTTATTCTTAGTCAAATAAACCTGAACTTAGTACACTGGTAGAGAATGCCATGAGGCATTAAGTCCGCCTTATGTGCCTTTTTATGCGCAATAAAGTTTAAATAAATAAATAACTAAACCAGAAGTTAATGGTATTTTTACGTCTGTTTTTATTATCAGTATACCTTAATAGTTTAGGTAAATGTATAATTATTCTTCGAGATCATTATCTAACAGTCCTATATCTTACTGAACGGCATCTATCTAAACCATAAGACGCAAACTGAAACCTAGTAGGTATTGTGTTGACTTAACCCTATCATCGCAGTAATTTAGAATTTAGATATCCAATCCACTCTTGAGGACTAGGTATACTATTCTAATCCTATAGTCAAAGGTACCTATCTGACATGACTGAGATTGAGACTGTATAGATAGATAAAGAATAATATATAAAGTATGAAAACTTAATTTATTTGTTTTAGAAATTACTTAACCTATTAAGATTAATTTAACTGGGTACGCACGTAACTATTATAAAATCGAATAAACGCTCGACATAACATATTTCGATCCATTTTTGAGGATTTTTTATTCGATGTAAAGATAAAAAAGACACTTTACCAGCCCCTGTGATGTCATCGAAAGTAATAAGCATGAGTAATCCACATTTGCATGCTCTCATATCAAGCACTTGAAGCTAACACGTGGTCACAACATGTCACTCTTCATAAAGCTCAATTTGTGTAATAAAATGCCTTCAGCAAAACTGCATTGTGATGTCAGTTACAATCGCTAATATTAGCGATTATAAGTGACATAACTGTTAGAACATTCTTAAATAAGATTGGGAGTGCACGTGAGATAGTTCCCAAGGAGTAGGAATATAAAACGTTTGTGTTATGTGGCGAAGCCAGCTAAAATATATTAACAAGTATAGATAGCCGCGCCACAGAGAAGTAATTTTGGTTTTAAGTATTTTCAGCATCAAATAAGGCTTAAGGCGGTTCCCTGAGCCAGAAGGCGAAAAATCTCCTTATATGATCCTGTTTTTCTAAGAGGCGTTGATATTCGTAGACGTGGAAAAAATATATGTAGTTCTTGACTATATTATCTTTAATATCATAGCTTCCGATACACGAATTATGACACTTCGCTCGATACAATTAATTCCCAAAGTAACCTCTAACTCGGACTTTTAATCCAACTTTACTCGGTTATTTATTATGTGATACTATAAATAAAAAAAGAAGAAAAAACAATCTTAACTTAAATAATCATTTCATAGCTTTCGAATTTCAATATTGTAAGGTAACGTTTTTAAAATAAATAAAAATCGAACAAAATTCGATCAAAATTGACACTTGGCGCGCATGATCTTTCCCGTCTTTCTTGCGAAATGTGACAGAGACAGCGGCAAACCGACGGAACGGCTTTAAGCTTACTGTGGGACTAAATAGGTCGATAATATATGTATAAGATTATCCCGTAATATTCATTTGTTTATTTTCTAACTGGGATTGCCCTCTGTAAATCAGTATTGTTCTCTGGTAGTTTAAGCAAAACTGTCGTCATTTATCATTAATGAAAGTTATTACAGCAAACGGGTTGATATTTATATTTAATTCACTCGCGTGATATATTTTTACAAGCTTTTATTTGACTTGCCCTGTTAGTATGCATGTTAGTTGGTTTGTTAGTTAGTGTGGTTAGTTTGTTTGTTAGATGGTACCATCGAGCTAATATGATGATGGTCATGAAACAACGCAACCTAATATAACCTTTGGGGTATCTAAAATTGTCTTGATGAGTATTAGTTGCCTGTAGTAAAAAAATATAGTCAGCGATAAAAGCTTGTACCAAAACTGATATTTTTGGAAAAACTTATTATTCTTTTACCTATATAATAAACCTGAAATGTCAGTCAATCACACCATTTTAGAGTTATAATGCAAACGTAGGTGTATGTTTATGTATATGTTCGAATATCAAATAATAATGTTTACAGTACATATGGTGCTACTTTATCGCGCATTACGTAACTACGTTAAAAATTTAAAGGGCCATATGCACTGCAAAACGTTGTACAATACACGTGCGAAAAGGTAATTCGCAACTCATGTCGATTTAAAACACTCCCTTCGGTCGTGTTTTTAATTATCGCCACTCGTTGCAAATTTCCTACTTTTCGCACTTGTATCGTAATGTTCTAATGTGATTGCATGTTTAAATTAACAAATAATTATAATAGCACAAGGCTTTGTTTCTTTGTTACTCATCAAACAATCATCCTAAAAGCATTCCCGTTTCAAACTTAATTAAATAACCATGACTAAGCAACTCCTTGCATTCGATTTCAGTTTCAGTAAAATTTGGAGTCATCCTGCATTTGTAAAGCATGTTATAATACCACCGCATTGAAATCAATACTTAAATGCAAAGCGACGTATCTGCCTTACCACCTGAGCTACTTAAGACCTTATAGTAGAATTTACTTATGTCGTAGAACTCATAACTTCCGAGAAAATGTCTTATGTGGTTATACAGTTTAACAAACATAGGGCGCTGTATGAAACAGTACACACTCTTTTGTCGCGCCGTGGGAACGGAGGCGTGCGCTCGACAAGAATACCATTAGTCAAATCTTGTGACCGAGCAAAAACGGTCTTAAGGAAATGTCTAATTTTAAGCGGTTTTAAAGTGGTTGGCGGTTTTGTGGTGGTATTTTAAAATGTGGGAATGTTGTAGCTGGTAAAATATCGGCAAAATTATTTACGAAATTAATCACAAATTCTCCTCTCCTTGAAATTGTAAATTATAGTTATAGTTTTTAGTTATTTACGCTACAAGTGCGGAAAAGAGGAAATTCGAAACGAGTGGCGATAACAAAACACGACCGCAGGGAGTGTTTTAAATCGACACGAGTTACGAATTACCTATTCGCACGTGTATCGTACAACGTTTTACAGTACATATGGCCCTTTAAACTTTCGACATATGCACGAAAAGTGCTCTTTTTTTATACTACTGATGTTAAGCAGTCTCCGTAGCCTATGTACGCCTGCAACTCCAGAGGAGTTACATGCGCGTTGCCGACCCTAACACTCCTCTCCCTCGAGCTCTGGCAACCTTACTCACCGGCAGGAACATCTTTTACGCACTAGTGCGAGAAAGTAGTACCATTATGTACTGTAACAGTTATTTACGATACAAGTGCGGAAAAGAGGAAATTCGAAACGAGTGGCGATAAATTAAAACACGACCGCAGGGAGTATTTTAAATCGACACGAGTTGCAAATTACCTATTCGCACGTGTATCGTACAACGTTTTACAGTACATATGGCCCTTTAAACTTTCGACATATGCACGAAAAATGCTCTTTTACGCACTAGTGCGAGAAAGTAGCACCATTATCTACTGTAAAGTATATTGCAGTGCCCAACAGGGTTCAAGACCTAGCTTATAAGTTTACCACCTGTACAATTACTTTGTGAATTTGCAATAAAATATTGAGTACTAGCTGTGCCCGCGGCTTCGCCTGCGTGGAATTCGGTCTGTTTCAGTAAGCGGCTAATTCACCCCTAATTTATCTCCCTGTCCCCTGGAGACAGAACTTAAAGTAAAGTTGACAGATGGATACGCTAGAGGACTGTAGTCCAGATAAAATATTTTACAATTAGGTACCTACCACCAAAGATAGATATAACTCCGTAATAGATGGATACAGTCTAAGGAAAAAACGTGCCTCGAAAATCACGAAAATTTGATTCTCGATCAGATGTCGCTACTACCTTTTGCCTACTCTCGTATAGAGGGCGTTGACGGTTTCGTTTGTTATTATCTAACAATTTTAACGCATATCAGTGAAAGAACATGGGTCAAAATAAAAAAAATATTAATGCAAATAAAAAAGATCATTTATCCATATTTAAATACATTTTATCGTATTTTAATAAATCTTCATTTTTAGTTTTAAAGTGTGTCGATAGATGGCAGTGAATTTACTGTGGTTACAAAATTTACTATGACAGTACCGTTCTATAATATTATATCCTCTTTGCTACCACTAAATAAAATTACACTACAAAATGAATATTTTTTTTGCCCTTATTCAAATTTTTGTCGTGATTTAAATGGCATAGAGTAGTATAGGTGTATTTCGAACGATACAGTACCATTTTTGTTTAACGTCCTTGACTGTACCTATGCAAATCGGGTACACTACATAATTCCGAAATTTTTTATTTCGAATTTTAGAATGTCGAATTTTATCATTCCGATTTTTAAATGCTCGACCCATCAAAATTCCGACTGTCATAATTACGAATGATGAAAATCACGAAGATTTATATTTCCGAAAACCCAAAAAGCCGAATATTGTAAATTCCGAACTACATAATTCCGACTATAACAATTCCGATGGTGGCAAACACCGAATTTAACATTTACGATTTTCAAAATCACGAATTCGGAATTGCCCTTATTCCGAATTAACGTGATTCCTATTTTAAATATCCCAATTTTTAAATTTCCACTTTTCTGGCAACAGTTCGTTTTCTTGGGGGTCGCAGTTCTAACCTAACCTAACTCACTTTTCTGGCAACAGTTCGTTTTCTTGGGGGTCGCAATTCTAACCTAACCTAACCCACCTCTGGCAACAGTTCGTTTTCTTTGGGGTCGCAGTTCTAACCTAACCTAACCCACTTCTAGCAACAGTTCGGGTTCGCAGGTTCGCAGTTCTGTCTAATTTATTTATGCCGAATTTTTATGCCAAACATATTTTATGCCGAATTTAACATGATGCGGCACGACAGGTACCCGTAATAATTACTAAAACGTGAGTCTTCATTTGAATATCACGGATTTCATTTTTCCGATCTTGTAAAAAACCGAATTTCTGAATACCGAATTATTTTATTTCCGATCGGACAATGATTTTTCAGAATTTAGGAATTCGGAAAAAAAATATTTTCGGAAAAGTGTAAAATCGGAACTTTAAGCTTTCTATCAAGTGACAATCGGATTTTAAGTTTTCGGAAATAGCACATTCGTGATTTTATTCCATCGTGTTTTTAAAAATCGTAATTTTGATATTTCGGACTTATAAATAATCGGGATTATGAAAGTCGTGGTTATAAAAATCGGAAAAACATATTTCGGAATATTTGGGTGTTCCCATCAAAATCATGTCATCCAAATCGGTCCTCCAGTCAAATCAGTCAAATGACGCCGGCGGCGGGCAGCGTCTGCCCCTTTTTTTTTTTCGGAGTTTGAAATGCATCTGCCCCTACGACTTGTTGATGGTCATAGCGAAGCAGACGCTCACGGGGACCTGTAGGCGCTTGAAGCGGAACGGGAAGTTGCTCGGAATGAGAAGGATACGCGGGATGAACACGGCTTCTCCGGCGCCACACTCCGTCAGGATCTGCTCCTACATATGTATTACGTACGATATATTTGGGATCACAATCGAACTCGCGCTGGCTTGCCGTTTCAGCCGAAAGCGAAGCGACCTGCCTGGCTAGAGCGCCACTGAGTCTCTCACCGTGGTTTTTCTCAGTCTCCTGAGACCGTGCCCCTTGTGGCCGCAATGCATTGCGAGAATTTTGCGAAAGATTCGATTTTTTTCGGAAAGGCATGGTAACGCGTTTAAGTCCCAAATCGTTTGACATTTACTGAAAAATGATTTTTTTAAAGTACCCACCTTAGTGACCATTATTAAGAGGAAAGGGCACGGCCGCTTCTCCATGCAAACGCAGTCTCCATTTTTTTGGTTAAAAACTACCCTATGTTCTTCCACGGGACTCAAACTATCTCTATACCAAATTTTATCTAAATCGGTTTAGCGGTTTAAGCGTAAAGAGAAATTAAAAAAAGTTTTTTCATATTTTTTGTGTTTTCACTCGGGAATGGTGTCATTTTGATATCATAAATGAATTCGGCATACCCGATTTATACAAAATCGATACCTAACTTGGCCTAGTAGCTAAAATGATATAGTTATCAAGATAAAGTTTTTAACCGCTTTTTCACCACCATGGGGGATGAATTTTTAAAAACGCTGAAAGTAATTTTCTTGCTTTTTAATATAATAACGTTTTGCAAAGTTTTAAGTTCCTAGCTTAAAATAAAATTTGCACCCCAAGACAAACTTTCATCCCCTTTTCAACCCCCTGAGGGGTTAAATTTCCAAAAACGTCAAAATTAGTTTTTTTGTAATCGTCTATCATACCTTTCTAAGAAGTTTCAAAGCATTTGTAATGGATTCAAACTTTCAACCCCCTTTTAACCCTGTTAGGGGACGAATTCTTGAAAACGCTAAAATCACTTTTCCTGTATTATAATAATATGCTCATTATACAAAGTTTCAAGTAACGCACTCAAAAAAAAATTGATCTCCATACAAACTTTCAACCTCTATTTCACCTCCTTAGGGGATGAATTTTCAAAAACGCTGAAATTAGTTTTCTTGTATTTCAATAATATATCTTCTTACGAAGTTTCAAATTGCTAGCTTAAAATAAATCTTGAACCCCATACAAACTTTCATCCCCTTTTTAACCCCCTTAGGGGTAAAATTTCTCAAATTTTTATAGCCTAAAACCTGGCCGTGGATTTTTTCGACAGATTAGTAAAGTTTGCATCAAAATCCGTTCAGCCGTTTTCATTTGTAGCGCGGTCAAATAAACAGACAAACAGATAAACAGACAAACAGATAAACAGATAAACAGACAAAAATTCTAAAAACTGTTGGAATGTGTTCTGTTATCGATTCTAAGTATCCCCAGGCAATTTTTTTTCGAATATCTTCCATGTACAGACTTTCGACCCTCTTCCGCTTTATTATATGTATAGATTGAGTATAAAGTTAAGTGCTTAGGTAACTTATAAGAGGCAATAAAAAATAAATACTTCAAGATGGGCAGGAATAGTTTTCTATTAGCATACCGAGCGTGAATGCTATGTTATTGGGCAAGTGCATTAAAAAAAAAACCGGCCAAGAGTAGGTATGTCAGGCCATGCTTAGTAGTTCTAGTTAAGTATCAGGGTACCGTAGCTACCTTTCTGTCACAATGGGCTGCCTTGAACCTATTAGAAAGTATTATGTACGTAAGGTCAACCGGGACAAATGCGTTACTGTTTTTTAACATGTTTTACTTTCTTTGAAATTGAAATATCCTTTTGTTCTGTGCTTTCTGTAACTCTTTGCCAAGATAATTCGTGAAGTAACTTTTTCGTTGCAATATAATTAAAATATATAGAGAATATAGAAATGTTTCTCTTTTAAACGGAAATTTAGGCGCATTTGTCCCAGTTGGGCAAATTGAGTCTTTTTAAAATAATTTATAAACAATTATGATAAGACTTTTCAAAACTCATGAAACGTGTTCATAATACAGTATTTTGGTATAACCAATACGATGGGCCAAAAACAGCAAGTAACAACATCCAGTAGAAAATATTATAATTTGGGTAAATGCGTCCTTAATTTGTAGACGCATTTATACAAACCTAATTTCCAGATGTTGTAAACCCTTTTACACGATTAAAAAGTAGAAAAAAAACTGGAAAATGTAGTTCCGTTCTATAGAAAATCTAGCATTAGAAAATTTGCATGGTCGAAGGGCTGAAATCTTAACTTCGCGAGATTTTCTACTGACGAAACTTTCTTGA